>NC_132783.1:17747086-18060932 GCF_048418805.1 Vulpes vulpes
TACATTTTTTTCCCTGATCCTGGGCTTGGAAAAACGGCTTAATATGGCTATAAAAAACTATACTGGTAAAAATGGGGCTAGGGCTTCTGGGATCATAATGAATGCACAGGACTTTCTTTGGAAGGGTAAAATTTGACTGGTGTTCTATGAGTCAATAGGAATCTTGGAAAAACTTTAAGGGATAAGTAAGGAGGAAGGGAAAAAGAAAGTATCTCAATATTATGGAAATAATATTGGATTTGGAATTATAAGATCTAAAATAGAATCTGCCTATTATTTTTCAATACTGGCATGGGCTAGTCATAACTTCTCTATGCTTGCTTCCATATTTGTAAAGAAGGTAATAAAGTATCTCTGAAATTTCCAGGTAATATGGTAGATTAAACCGTCATCGGAGATTTGCTCATTCCACAAAGTTTTAAAATAGTCTAAAATGTAAGAAAGGGAGATCTCCAAATAATGAAACAAAGAGGAAATAAGAAACCAGGATGTGGAGGGAGAGCTAGTGCTAAATACAGTCACAGAACAAGATATACAGCTAAAGAGCTGGAGATTATAATTATGGGAGGAAAGAAGTCAAGGTATGTATGGCCCCATGTGTGTTAGGTGCTAGAGCAGAGGTCCTTTCATAAACCTAAGGATCTAAGAGGCCCAGAAATGGCTTTTCAGCCATAAAATGGGGCTCAGAAAACCACAACATCTGACCCAGGGATAGGTATGGAAAAAAGTCAGTTGAATATTAAGGTTCATTGTTTGATAGGAGGATTATCTATCAATTAAACTTCATTAAATTAAATATGCATATTAAAATTTAAGAGTAACCACTTAAAGAACAGAAATAGTATAATCTTCCTCTTGTCTAGCAGATCAATAACAGACAGTTAAGAAAATGCATGGTAAAAAAGCATAGAATAAGTTGGTGAATGTCAGTTCAAACATTATTAATCACAATAAAAATAAATGCATTAAACCTATTAGTGAATTAACAATGACAATAATAATAAAATATTAACATTCAGCTCATAAAGTTGTAAGATTTCGGTGAAATAAATGCTATGTAAACGCTTGATAAGTACAATGCAAAATGTTGTTCACTCTCCAACCAAGTTCAGGTTTTACCAATAACTTTGAAGACAGACTAACTGGAAGACTGTTCCCAAATCATTTAGAAAGTTCAGTACTCAGCTTGTATAAGTGCCTCTCATCTTAGGATTTCCCATTCTCCCAGCAGACAGGAATGACAGCCTCCCGACAAGATGAAGCACCCTCATTGAAGTATTCTGGGATGGTTAATTTCTCACCATCTGTTTAACATTAGTGGACTTAAGTTGGGGAAAAAAAAAAGGAAAATGATGGATTTGGCTTCCAATTTACTGTGTCCTTCATTCCATCTCTTCAGGGCTTCAGTTTGAATCTGTTTTACAATGTAAATATTGTGTTAAAAAAAGAAAGCAAAATTGAATCAAATGAATTTTTTTTTGGCCATTAAATAACATTCGGGATGATACTACTATTAAAAAAATACTTTGATACTGCTTCCAGAATACAGCATTTTAAAACCTGACAGGATTGTGAAAACTGTGTAGCTCAGTGAGTTTCTGATGCTGCTCTCAAGAGTCACAGGGATCTGCAGGGCCTTTGAGGTCAGGAGAGGGAGAGGGAGGATTCTGAGCAGAGGAGGCCCTGGGTACCTTCTCATAGCTTCTCCAACTGGCTTGGGCTTCAAGTGGGCTTTTGAGTGAGATTTCATTTGAAAATAGTGCCATAATGATAGAATAAAGGAAGAAAGAATAAAGAAAGAAAGAAAAGAAAGAAAAGAAAAGAAAAGAAAGGAAAGAAAGAAAGAAAGAAAGAAAGAAAGAAAGAAAGAAAGAAAGAAAGAAAAAATACCCACCATTTGCTTCAACGTGGATGGAACTGGAGGGTATTATGCTGAGTGAAATAAGTCAATCGGAGAAGGACAAGCAGTGTATGTTCTCATTCATTTGGGGAATATAAATAATAGTGAAAGGGAATATAAAGGAAGGGAAAAGAAATGTTGGGAAATATCAGGAAGGGAGACAGAACATAAAGACTCCTAACTCGGGGAAACGAACTAGGGGTGGTGGAAGGGGGGAGGAGGGCGGGTGTTGGAGGGGAATGGGTGACGGGCACTGAGGTGGACACTTGACGGGATGAGCACTGGGTGTTTTTCTGTATGTTGGTAAATTGAACACCAATAAAAATTAATTTAAAAAAAAAAAAAAAAGAAAAAAGAAAGAAAGAAAGAAAGAAAGAAAAAAGAAAGAAAGAAAGAGAAGAGAGAAAGTTAAAAAACACTGAACCCACCTTTTTTGTTTTACAGATGATTAAGAGGTTCAGAGAAGGTGAGTGACTTACTCACTGCTGACAAAGCAAATAAAAAAACAGGGACTAGAAATGTCTTTTTTTCTAATACTATCTCTAATATAGAGACAACGATTTAGTTTTTTTCTCCTGACAAAAGGAACTGAGGCATTGTATTAAGTGTTACGACTAAAAATATAAATAAATTGTGGTTTCAGCTCTTAGGGACCTTTGGTACTATGAGATCAGCTAAAGTTTTAAGAGAGATGGAGCCATCAACAATTTTTAATGCAGTCATTAGAACCAAGAAGATAAAAACAAAATAACCCAAAGAGATTCTAAAAAAAAAAGAAAGAAAAGAAAAAGGACTCATACTTTTAGAGCAGGTGTAATTTGACCTTTATTATTGCAGTGATTTTATATTTATACCATCACTGTAAAATAGGTCACTGACAGATATTTACATTTCCAAAGATCTTTAAGAAGAAAATAGATAATCATTTGCCAACGTGGTCTAGACTAATAGCTCCAAACTTTTCTGATCAGATGTTTCAGAGCTCCCAGGACCACACTCACTCCTGACAACAACTGCAAGTTCAGGTGGTCCCCAAGACTACTCTCAGCTTTGGTAATTCACTAGAAGAACACACAGGACTCACTGAAAGCTGTTATATCCAGTTATGGTTTATTACAGTGAAAGGATACAGGTTAAAATCAGCCAAGGGAAGAGGCATGTAGAGCAAAGTCCAGGAGAATTCCATGGATGGAGCTTCTAACTGTCCTCTGCCCATGGAGTCATGAATGGCACTAACTTCTGGCAATGTAATGTGTGACATTACACCTGCAGTATTGCCAACAGGGGAAGCTTACCTGAGCCTTGGTGTCCAGAGTTTTTATTGGGATTTGGTCACACCATTAGCGTCCAGTTCCTCTGCAGGTTAAGCTGATACTACTGGGTCCAAAGCCCCTAATATACATTATTACGTTGTTAAACCATCTAGTGTAGCCCAAGGTCCTCAGGTAAATAAAGACAGTGTTATCAGGCAGGACATTCCAAGAGATCATTTCCTGGGCCATCATCTTCTGGGAGCTGAGGGCAAATGCCAGGCTTCTCTTTCGATTAGACTAATTCTTTACTTTTACAAATACTACATAAAAGTATATAATGGACATTATGAAACACATAAAATAGAAATTATTAAAGGAATATATATAAAAAGTTAAATACCAAATCCAGAATAAGGAAGCCTAGGTCTCATTTCATTGTGCCATAAAAAAATCTTTGTGTCTCAGTTATCTTGCCAGTAAAATGGGAACAATTAACATGGAGCTCAGTATCCGTCAGCTGCTCTTCTTATCCAATGTGAAGGGATGGATCTTTTCTGGGAGTATCTGGTTTGGAAAATTCAGAAAGGGTGGGGAAAAAATATAATATATTAAAAACCGCCACCAACAAAGAAAAGTATTTTGCACTGAAGAAGGTTTTAAAGTTGTGCTAATATCATAATGTATTAAATGGTACTGAAATAGCTTGAATGTCTAGTACTAAAAAGGAGTTAACCAATTTACAAAAAAAACTTTAAAGAAATTAAATGAGAAAAAAAGCTAAAATGATGCATTGTGCTTACATGTTAAAAATATTGCATAGAGGGCCACCTGCATAGAGGGCTCAGTTGATTAAGCATCCAACTCTCAATTTTAGCTTGGATCATAATCCCAGGGTGGTGAGATTGAGCCCTGTGTGGGGCTATGCACTCAGCAAGGAGTCTACTTGAGATTTTCTCCCTCCTCTCCTGCCCCTCCCCTGGTTCTCAATCAGTCAGTAAAATCCATCTTTAAAAAATAAATTTCATAGAAAAAAAAGATGAAGATTAAGTACAAGGAAACAATAAAGAATGTGGAAGAAAATGGCTTTATCATTAATTAACTATGTGGATTTTTCCGAGTATCAGCTTCTTCATCTGTAGTTATGGAAATTGAAAAAAATAATCTACAAAATTCCATCTAGCTACAAAATTATCCATGGCTACAACAAAATTTTATCTTCAATAAAAGAGAATATACATAATATATATATTTGCTTAGCTGCTCAGAAACAAGATACACTCTTTTTTCTGTGGTTTTATTTTCCTTAAAATAGCATCATTAGTAAAATAGTCAACATGAGATTTGTCAACCAAAAAAGAAATAATTGAAAAAATTAAGAACAAGAGGGGCAGCCCTGGTGGCGCAGCTTGCAGCCTGGGGTGTGATCCTGGAGACCTGGGATCGAGTCCCACATCCGGCTCCCTGCATGGAGCCTGCTTCTCCCTCTGTCTGTGTCTCTGTGTCTATGAATAAATAAATAAAATCTTAAAAAAAAAGAACTAAGAAAAAAATTACTCATTATCTCTGAATCTGGCTAATATCATGGGTGCTTATATTATGGTGATGTCTTCAGAAAAATTCGAATAATTAAGAACAAAGCAAATTTAAAATGATGTTTGTTTTCTTTGTAAAAAAAAAACCCCAAACATTAGATATAAGAATATAAAACCATAGTTTACAAGTGGCTAATGGAATAAGGAGTTCTGGAAATTCATGAAAAGATTTCAAAGGTAATAGATTGCATACAAAACAGAGGTTATGAAATCAGTGGCAATGTTAAATTGACTCAATTCTAAAGACGTAATCCTGGAACAAGAAAAGTCAATGTTGAACCATACTGTAGTTTATAAACACTGTTGCAAAAGGAAGAGGATATTTTCCAGAACCTCATAATATTGTAGTCATCTCTGGAAACCAAAGGTCTTAGAAATATAAGTAGAGCTAAAGAAATATAAAAGAACCAAAAAGTAATGAAATCCTGGAACATATGAAGAAAGAAAGCCGAAACAACTAAATTCATTGAGCCTGAAAAGGCAATAAGCAAAGAAAGGAAGGAGAATCCAGGATTATCAGCATATTAATGGCATTTAAGAAAAATTATTGGTGATAATATAAAAGAAAGGAAATTAAATTGAGCTTAGAAAAAATTAATTTGATGACTGATGAAACAGATTACAGTAAGTTTTGCTGAAACTAAAAAATATGTGAATTAGTCAATTCTCTATGGGAATTCAAAGTTCTCGTAATTTTTATTTTGTCTGTTTATTTCCCAGAGTAAAAAAATAAATATAAACTAAAGGTAGACTCAAAAGAACTAGATCAAATCTCAAAATATTATCTGGCCAATTACTACAAGATACCATCTCAAAATAGAATTGATTTTACTGCAAGGTTATTTTTCAGAGAGTTCTGAAGACAGAGATTCTATAGCCATGTCTGGAAAACAATTCCAATATTAAGTGACCTGTACTGTCAAACATTACCTTAATCTCGTCAGACTTGCTTTTATTATAGATTTAGATTACTCAGATAATCTTCGTGTATTTTTAAGTGGAGGAGTCTAAATATCTTTTAACCTCTTCTTGACAACTCAGTTTTTCTGGAAGCACAAATTATAAATATGCAGCCCCAAAATGAATAATCACAAAGTGAGTTCACCCCTGTAACTACAATTCAGGTCATGAAATAAGAGCGCTGCCAGCACTTCCAGAGTCCTCCTTGTTCCCCTTGCCAGGCACTATCCAGGCTGTCTCCCCAAAGATAACCACTAACCTGAATTCAAACACTTTGGTTTAGATATGCCTAATTTTGAAGTTTACAAGAATGATTAAACCATATGTTCTCTTTTTTAGTAGCTTTTTAAATTGAGATATACTTCATGCAACATAAAGTTCACCACTTTATTTTTTTTTTAAAGATTTTATTTATTTATTCATGAGAGACCCAGAGAGAGAGAGAGGCAGAGACACAGGCAGAGGAAGAAGCAGGCTCCTCACAGGGAGCCCGATGTGGGACTTGATCCCTGGACCAGGATCATGCCCTGAGCCAAAAGCAGATGCTCAACCAGGCAGATGCTCAACTGCTGATCCACCGAGATGTCCCAAGTTCACCACTTTAAAAAAGTGTACACTTCAATGTTTTTGTTTTTTGTTTAGATTTTACTTATTTATTCATGAGACACAGAGAGAGAGGCAGAGATAGGCAGAGGGAGAAGCAGGCTCCATGCAGGGAGCCCGATGTGGGACTGGATCCTGGGATCCCAGGAACACTCCCTAAACCAAAGTCAGGTGCTCAACCACTGAGCCACCCAGGTGCCCCACTTCAATGGTTTTTACTACAATCTCTGTTGTGAAATCATCACCACTATCTAATTCAGGAATACTTCCATCTGCTATTTTATCCCACAAATAACCTTGTACCTATTAGCAGTAAGTCCCAATTATATGTTCTCTTTTCGCTTTTGGCTTCTTTTGCTCAAAATTGTGCTTGTGAGATTCATATGCTGTGTTCAGTAGCCAATATTTTTTTGAAGAGAGCCTAAGGAGTAAAGAGCAGATTTTTCTAATTATGGTTCCATACCAAAACAATGGTTTAGACCCAGTTTGCACAGTAGTAGCAACCAGGGAGAGTTAAAGAAAAAACAAAACAAAACAAAACAAAACAAAACACTAATGGGTAGGCCCTATTCCAGATAAATAAATTATATTGGGGGTATGGTAGGGATAGGCTGGGGCTTTAGTAGTTTTAAAAATTATCCAGATGATTCTGTTGTGTAGCCAGAGCTAAGAACTACTACAAACAACTAATTAGTAAAACAGCCTGAAGAGAAGGTGGCTCTAATTACACAGTCTCTTGGGCCCTCAGGCATACTGAATTAGATTCTTGAAACAGTGAGAATCTGCATTTTGACAAGTGACCCATGTGCTTCTTATAAGGTAGTTTCAGAAATACTGCAGGAAACCAATAATTATTTCTAAAAAAATAAATGACTTCATCAACAGAGGCTTCTATTGCTTCTAAACGAGAAAAAACAAATGCCAGTTTAATACATTCTTTTTAATACATTAAAAAAAAACTATTTTCATGTGTGATTTAATTAGAGTGATGAGAGACAAAATATATTACGTCTGCCTCATTTCTTTTAATTTGATATTGGTCCAAAGTGAAAACCTATTGGGAAGTAGCCTTTTCCACCTCCTGCTCTGAGGTTAGCACAGGAAACAGGTCTCTTTTTTTAGACATCAATCCAGTCTCAGGGTTGTCAACAGACTCTGAAATTTGCAATTTGCTTTTTCACTCGTAGTGGACAACGTACAAAGAATCTTCTTCACATCACCAGATAAACATATTGGGAAATTTTGAAAATGCAATTGCCAAGAAAAACGGCAAACAAAATGGAAAAGGAAAAAAAATCAGAAAAGGAAGAGACATCCCAAAACAGTCTGAAACAGACTTCATTATATATTGTAGTATAATAGTAACAACTTTACAAATTGATAAATAAGAACATTTTTTTAGAAGCTAGAGTTGCCATTGTGCCCTTGGAATGTATTTCTATCATCTGGTCCTGCTGGAGATAGTTTATACATACCCAGGGCAAAGACAGTGCTTTATATACAGTACTCTTCACATCCTCAGCTCTTAATAATAACGTGTCATTCTCATTTTTGAAAGATATCTTTCCTTATTAAAATGCTCTTTTGATCTACTGCATGATTATAAATATGACCTGGTAATTTTTCATCTTATCAATTGGTCACTAACAGTAAAGTAGGTTCTGTTATTTAGTACATTAATTCAATACATTACATGGGATTATAGTTGTCTAAACATACGAACATTTCTAAAGCAAAATTTTAATTTTAGGATAGTTTAGATGCACAGAAAAATTGTGAAAATAGCCCAGTATCTATCTAGTTTGCTATATCTAGTTTCCCCTATTATAATATAATTATTAGTATGGCACATGTATTACAACTAATGAGCCAGTATTTATATGTAATTATTAACTAGAATCCAGAATCCATACTTTGTTCAGATTTGTCTCCTTATACTCCTGTGGGCTGTGACTATTTTTCAGACTTCCCTTGGGTTTTTTTTGTTTGTTTTTTGGTTTTTATAATATTTACAGTTTTGAGCAGTGCTGGTCAGATAAGTTTTAGAGTGTCACATACAAATAAACTTTTAAAGATACTTAATTCATTCTTAGATTCAATTAACACCTTAGAAAAATTTAACTTAATCCTAAAAGGAAAAAAATTCTTTTGGAGATAGTTCAAACTACTAGAATCAATTCAAATAGACTTGAGCAATTGGTCTTAGTGTATGTAGAGGTATAATACAAGAGAGACTATTTAGGACTAATAGACTTATGTCATTTCTAAAAATTGAAACTTAATTTTATAAATAAGAAATGAAATCATTTACATTCCTCTGGATTCCAATCTTTGCTATTGCTTTTACTTACATAGCCATAAAGTTCATTTTACCTTGCGTTCTGTTTTTTAATTTTTCACTATTTATAAATTTGTTCACATGTTGAAATAAAATATATACTAGATGTTTTTACAGCAGTCTAATAGGGCTCATTCTATTATACTAAAATATTGTATTTGACTAACTAACCTCATTGCTGAATACTTGGTTTGTTTCTGTTTTTTATAATACTACTATTAATACCTTTGGACAAGAACAATATAAAGTTGAACTTATTTGCATTTTCTCCTGCAATCTACGTAATGCAGGCTTTTCTGCATAATCACCAACTCTGAGTTCTTTCATATATTCTCTATTTTAGTCTACAATGCTGCTTTAAATTTGCTTTGCTGTATACTGTTATTATTGGACCAAAGTTGTTCATTTTTCCATGTCTCCTTGTGAAAACTGTTTCTTCTTTTTCAAATGGTAACTTAAATGCCAATTCATGGATGGAATTAGATGGAGGAAGTTTTATTTACTATTATCCTCTTAGGGAGCACTGGCTTCTTTGGAAAATGGGAGTTTGTAGTCAAGGGCAAATATAAGAAGAGCTATTTTGAGACTAGGGATAACTTTATTAAGAAGGATGGGGGAATGAAAGAGGCAAAGCAAGAAAGAAGAGTGTAATGAGGAAATAGTGAAAAGTCAACGCTACATGTTTTGATATCTGCTCTAAAACTTATTCAGATCTTAAAGTACTTTTAAAAATGCATGAAGTACATAATATGAATGGGTAGATTAGTTGTAGACACTAAGTTTAGAGAAGTAAAGGGTGGAAAGAAGAAAGAAAAAAATAGTTTGCCAATAAAATATAGAAGGCAGAGAGCAGCAAAAATATGTGTGTGTGTGTGTGTGTGTGTGTGTGTGTGTGTGTGTGTGTATTTGGGAGGGCACAATCAAATTCTGAGTAGTCTTTTTAATTTTTTAATTGATCTCCACCGTCAACATAGGGCTTGAACACACAATCCCAAGAACAAGAGTCTCACACTCCACCCACAGAGCCAGTGTTTTTGATATCAGAGTAACTGGGTTTAAGATTTGGGTCAGATTTAACCTGAGTTTAGGGTACGCTGCTGCCTGGATTATACATATTTATACATTTAAAATAGTAAGCTTTTTTTTTTTAAATAGTAAGCTTTTAATAGTGTGTCACATTCAGTTTTTCCTGTCATTTCAAAATGTTTTTATTCTTGTAGTATGGAAAAATGTATCTTGTGTTCAATGGCATCCTTTATTTTTTAATATCCACTAATTTATCTCCCACCCACAAAAGGGATGAATATGTTATTCTGGTTTCTTTGGGTTTTATATTTTATATTCTGGTTTCTTGAAGATTTACAACTTACATACTTCTTTTGAACCCATTGTAATTTATGGATATGGCTGCAATGACAATAGATCTAAGTTAATTCTTTTTCATATCATTGAAAAAGTTATGAGATGCCTAGGTGGCTCAGTTAAAGATCCAACTTGGTTTCAGCCCAGGTCTTGATCTCAGGGTTGTAAGTTCAAGCCCTCCACTGGGCTCTGAGCTGGGTGTCCAGCCAACTCAAAAAAAAAAAAAAAAAAAAAGCTAGTTCACTGTTATATAACTTCTGGTTTGTAATAAAATAAGTCATTATAAAGGTTTCAATCTATAATTGGCCAGTTTTTGAAACCCTCATGCACTAAAGCTTTTGTAATCAACTTTAACATCTGGTTTAATCATTTTAATCTTTTTTAAAAAGATTTTATTTATTCATTAATGAGAGACACAGAGAGAGAGGCAGGGACATGGGCAGAGGGAGGAGAAGCAGGCTCTCTGAGAGGAGCCTGGCGTGGGACTCGATCCAGGACCCCGGCATCACGATCTGAACCAAAGGCAGACGCTCAACCACTGAGCCACCCAGGAGTACCAGCATTATAATCTTTTAAGAATTTTTTCAGAATTTCTGAAAGAACAATTTGACATTTTTACTCCCTTTCAAATGCATTTCACTATCACTCCAAATCTGTCAGGGATTTAAACTGGTAACAAGAATCATAAAATTTAGAGCTGGAAAGTATAATAGGGATGACCTCATTCTACTTTGTGATTTAAAGGTGAGAAAACAGAGGCCAAGAGAACTTGAATTACCTTCCCAAAGTCACAGCTAGTTAATTAACAGCAGAGCTGGGACTATGACCCTTGTCTCTAGTCATCTCAAAACATACAATAGTAAAAGGAACTGCCTTTTATTTTTACTTTAAATCTCTTCACTTTCTTATTTATGCTAACCCATACTAAAATAATCTCACCTTTCATTTTGTGGACTTTAAATGAGCAGGTCAAAATTGTAAAAGAGGATAAGAGTGGAAGTTTGCCACCTACAGGTCAAAAGAAAGAAGAAATCTTTAAGGTTTTTCCAAAGTAAAGCTCTGATGACCCTTATAAAGCAAAGGTGTGTTTTAAAACATTTCTTTGCGGGGAGTGGCTCTCAATACAGCATGAGAAGACTTTTATCACGGGGATGCTGCCTTCATTCTCATCCCTGTTGGTCTGACAAGCTTCTATAGGGTTCCTTTTCCAACAGTATGTGGTGCTATGTTTGTAAAAAAGAATGGCAGACCATTGAACACTGAACACTATAAATCCATAATTAGAAAGCAATGAAAATGTTTCTTGGCAACACCAGACTCTCAACCCTGAGCCATCCAGGCCTCCCTGGATTAATATTTAAATGTGAAAGATGAACAAGACCATAAAATTACTAGAAGTCTGTATAGGTGATTGCAACATAATCTTGGAGTAGAGAAGATCTTTCTTATTTTTTAAAAAATATTTTATTTATTTATTCACGAGAGACACAGAGAGAGAGAGAGAGAGGCAAAGACACAGGCAGAGGGAGAAGCAGGCTCTATGCAGGGAGCCCGACATGGGACTCGATCCTGGGTATCCAGGACCACACCTTGGGCTCCAGGCGGCGCCAAACCACTGTGCCACTGGGGCTGCCCGAGAAGATCTTTCTAAACACAACACCAAAGGAAGAAAATCAAAGGAAAATATAGATATTTTACAAACATTAGAGATATAAAGGAGACCACTGTTCTTTCTTGAAGATTATGTAAGACGAGATCACATTTTCTCACAAATTAGTCAAAATTTTAATAATAAGATCCTTATTATTTTAATAATAAGTGTTGACAATGGCCATGGAAATGACACTTTAATTTGTGGAGGCTGTTAAAAGAACAATATGGCAAAAATATATGAGAAATGCTAAAATGTCCAGCTAACTGTTGACCCAATGTCTATCTGTAAGAATTTATCCAAAGGATATAATAAAGAATAAGAGGTAAGATTCAATACAAATACATTTTTTATAGCTTTGTTTATAACACTAACCAAGCAGAATTGAACTAAATGATAGGATATGGGTTAAATAAATTATAGTAGGTTATTATACTGGGATAATATGATGCCATTATAATTATTTTACTGAACTCTAATAATGTGGGGGAATCTCTTAATATATTACTTGACAGAAATAGATTTTATGGCAGTATGCTTAGTATGAGCTGACTTATTAATTAGAAAAAAACACATATACATCCATATACATAGCCGAGGCCTCAGAAAACTGCACACCAAATATTAATAATGGTTACTCTGATGTGTAGGGGGAAAAGAGAGTAAGAGCTTACTCTAAAAATGTTCTTGAAGAATAATGGAAAGAATTTAAGGATGAATGTGTTTTTTTTTTTTTTTTTTTTTTTAGGATTTTATTTATTCATGAGAGACAGAGAGAGAGAGAGAGAGGCCGAGACACAAGCAGAGGGAGAAGCAGGCTCCATGCAGGGAGCCCAATGTGGGACTCGATGAATGTGCTTTAAAAAGCAAAACGAAACAAAAACAACTCCCAGGATGGAAGTGTAAATAGGGAAGAGAACAAGGTAGTACATAGTTAAAGAAAAAAAAGAATAGGGTCTGGTTATGAGAAAAGAAATAAAAGTACTTAGGAAGAATGGAAGTGCCAGAACATGTAATAAAACTGATCAATGATACAGTCAGATGACAGAGGTAGGAGTCTGGAAGTAAAGTCACAAAAGGGCTCAGATAAGTCAGCACGCTTGCTACTTGTACAACATGGACTTTGTTACCCCACGGGTCAATCTAAAAACGGTTTAAAAAATAATCTAGTTTGGGGATCCCTGGGTGGCTCAGCGGTTTAGCGCCTGCCTTTGGCCCGGGGTGTGATCTTGGAGTCCCGGGATTGAGTCCCACAAGTCCCAGGAGTCCCACGTCGGGCTCCCTGATGGAGCCCGCTTCTCCCTCTGCCTGTGTCTCTGTCTCTCTCTCTCTCTCTCTCTGTGTCTCTCATGAATAAATAAAATCTTAAAAAAAAATTCTAATTTAAGTAAAGACCTAAGGTCTCTAAAAAGCTCCATAAAAACATATTGCTAAAAGTTCACAGGCAAAAACTCATTTAAAAATAACAAAGAAAAAATAAAAATAACAAAGAAGCTAGAGTTTTTAGAATGGCTCATTGAAACATATTTCAAAATGTTTGAGGGTATGTCACTAAAATATATATTTTTAAAGTCTCAATGCTGTTACATATAGAAGATAGAGCTAACCAAAATTCATTCGATTTTCACACTTTATTATTGTTTTTTAAACATGCATTTGTTTGTTTGTTTATTTATTTATTTATGTGATCTCTACACCCAATGGGGGGCTCAAACTCAGGACCCTGGGATCAAAGGTCCCATGATTCTTGCTGAGCCAGCCAGGAGCCCCTGATTTTCACCCACAAATGAATAATTTGCTCCTAGATTCCTGCCATATACAAAATTTGTATATTTGTGTTTGTTATTTGTGTACCCATTAGCTTCTAGAGAAGTGATATTCAAACTTTTTTGAATGTATGACCCCAAATATGCATATTTATATATATATGCATATGTATCCTACCAAACTAATATATGTAAATTATATAACATAAAGAAAAAAGTTAAAATTACAAAAAAAAAATAGGTAGTAGAAATTCTAAGATATTCCTCTTACACTACATTGTACTTTCCTGTCTGTGCCTCTGCCCTTCTTCAGAGATCACTGGCTGCCATTAGGGTCTCTCAAGATCCACCGCCAAACTATACCTCTGAAGTAGCTGTATAACTTGGGCAAGACACGTAGATTCTGTGTCTCAGTTTATTTGTAAAATGAGGATAATAATAGAGCCTGCTTCACAGAATTGCTGTGAAGATTATGTGAACCAGTGCCTGTAAAATGCTCCTTATCATGCTTGGCATGAAGAAGTAGTCTTTAATGATAGATATGATCTATGATCGATACTCTGCAAGGAATGATCCTTCTTTAGAAGATCGATGAATTAAAGTTGATTATTTTTTTTTAATTTTTTTTTATTTGTTTATGATAGTCAGAGAGAGAGAGAGAGAGGCAGAGACACAGGCAGAGGGAGAAGCAGGCTCCATGCACCGGGAGCCCGACGTGGGATTCGATCCCGGGTCTCCAGGATCGCGCCCTGGGCCAAAGGCAGGCCGAAACCGCTGCGCCACCCAGGGATCCCCTTAAAGTTGATTATATCTTGTATTTTAGGAATTCAAGTTGTATGATATAAAATAATGCACGGAGATTTGTTATCTTTTATTTTTCCTTATCTCTGTGCTTTTTTCCTACATTATCTCCTTAACTAGGAGCTTAGTGCAAGATTTTTCATATTTTTGCCAAATTGCAGCTGTGTATTTCCCCTAACATGTGGATTCAGTTTCCCCAAGGAAGGATAGCAACTATTTTGTATTAATATACAAATAGTATACTTCATATACTATTTAAGTTATAGCAGTGACCAATTCTGGTGGCACATCATAATCATAGAGGAAGCTTTAAAAACCCATATACCCAGGCCCCAATTCCAGAGCTTCTGATTTAATTTGTCTAAAGCCTCCCCAAGTGATACTAAAAGCACAGTCAGGGATTGAAGACCATTGAGCAAAGGAAAAATGATCACTTCATGTCAATGGTTCTCAGTCTTGGCTACATGTTCCAATCACCTGGGGAGCTCTTAACACTACCAATGCCTGGCGCCCTAATCTCAGACTAATTAAAATCTGTGGATGTGGTCAGGACATTAGCAGTCATAATAGCTCCCCAGCTGATTCTTATTTGAAGCCAAAGTTGAGAAATATTGCTCTATGTAAACAAAATACTAAAGTAAAATATCTGGCAATCATAAGAGCTTGACAACATGATTTGGAACAAATGACACACACACACACTTCAAGGGAGGCTGACAGAAGGGTACTGTGGTCTACAATCATCTGTTGCTTACTCTTGAGTCTCCCTAGGTTGGGCTTGGCTCTGCTCCCTTAGGCCAGCAAATCCATGTGGGATATAGTAGCCCTGCCATTCTTAGAAGTGGCCCACAAGGGTCAGTAACCATTTAAAAGGGTAAAGCACTACACCAAATCTACTATTATTTTTTGTCATTATTATCTTCATCTGTCTGGGTTCTTTTCTCCTCCAAGCATCTTGAGAAGCGAAATACATCTTGCCTAGTACTCTCCTTTCCTATTGCTCTCATCTCTAAGATAGGCACATTGACCGTTTTAGTTCATGGTCATTATTTCTAATCACTATAAGAAGGGCAAGGGAGGAAGGAGCACAAAGGAGAGCCGCTAAAATTGTAAAGCTAGGAAAGGGACAGAAATCTCACAAAACTCCTTTATAATGAAGTTTCAAATGCTTGATGTATTTTCCTAGATATTTGCATGCAGTTTATATTGAGTTAGGTTATAAGAATGCATATTTATTTTTTTAAAGATTTTATTTATTTATTCATGAGAGAGAGAGAGAGAGGCAGAGACACAGGCAGATAGAGAAGCAGGCTGCATGCAAGGAGCCTGATGTGGGACTTGAACCTGGGAATCCAGGATCACACCTTGAGCCAAAGGTAGGTGCTCAAACTCTGAGCCACCCAGGCGTCCCAAGAATGCATATTTAAACCTCAAAGTCTCTTTAAGAATACATTCTACAGATAAACAGATTTCAGAGAAGTTAAGTGACTTGCCCAATATCACACAGGGGCAAAGTTAGATTATGAAAAAGTTCTCCTAGTTTTAAGTCTAATACTTATCTGACTACACTACAAGTATATTTTGGAAGCTGATAGATACCTCCTTTTTATCATTCTTTCATCATGGAAGGGAGAATTTCTAGTTGGTCCATAGGAGACTGATCTGTTGCTTCCAGAATCTGAATATAAGGTTAAGTTCTGGGGGGGTTAGCAAACATCACAAAGTGGTGACTGTGGTTATTAGATATCACCCCAGGGGAGATGTCTCCCAAATCAGTACGTTAACATTCAGAGAAGCTATGGGATGCTGTCACCAGAGACAAAGTATGAAATATAATTGAGTAAAAGCAAAGCAGTGTCTAATTAATTAACACAGAAGTGAGCAAAGAGCTGACCTTCCTGGTTAGTGGTGGGTGTTGTGCACTCTTCTGACGGAGGTATCTGGCCAGTGCTGCATCAGAGAGGTCCCTTGGCTTCAATTCATCCAACAAGCAATATTTCTAGCTTCCCAGAGACTTTCAGACACTGGAGAAAATAATTCTTGGTTCACTTCATGTGAGTATTGTTTTTTTCTAGTAGAGTTATGTTACAAATATGAAATAGCATCTTGGTTTACACAATTCTCTGTGAATTTGGTTAGTACAAATTAAGAGTTAATTCCTCTGATGATTATCTCTTGTTAACCTGACAAAAGTTTGTGGGCCTGGAAAGCTATACTCATGGAAACCCTGCCATTTGGGGACTGCAAGGTGTTGGCACCCTGAGAGACCCTGGACCCCTTTGACCCACCATTGCTTTCCCCTCACGTAACAGAGCCTTTTAGAGTTGAATGATAGCATGAACTAGCGAGCCACGGACTGCTCTGAACTTAAATGAGTCATTAATGGCTTTGTAAAGTTCCAGAGGGTGACTCTAATGTTATACTGGTCTGTGCTTTGTACAGGAAAGTCATTCTTTGTAAAGAGGGGCCATTTAAGACAGCATTTTTTTTATATAAATTTATTTTTTATTGGTGTTCAATTTGCCAACATATAGAATAACACCCAGTGCTCATCCCATCAAGTGCCCCCCTCAGTACCCGTCACCCAGTCACCCCCACCCCCATAAGACAGCATCTTAAAAAAAAAAAAAGATACAGGGTAGATCTCTGTTATGGAAATTTAGAGGGGTTTGTAAAAGAGATTCCTCTCTTGAGTTCCTGGGAAAGAAACTTACTTCCTTTACCATGCTTGCTCTGGACTCCATGGGCTCCTGTTACTTGTAATTTCATCCAATTCTTTTTGAGTTGTGTCAGTTGTCATTCCATAACCTGTTGTTTGACATCTAATTTCTGAGACCTTAATTTCTATTGTGCGCTGCTTTTTCAAAAACTTCAATCTAAATGATTTGACTCATTTAAAAATATTTTCATCTGCCTTATAGCTAGAGTTTTTTTCTGGTTAAATTCTCATGGTCTGTTCAAAATTCTTTAATCCATTTTAATCTCTTTTCTTGTACTAAGGTCATTTGAGGTTAAATATTAGCATTTATTTTTCCCCCATGTCCAAATTACAGGGATTTTTGTGGATCCCATCACAGGAGGGGTTTCCTATGGAGATGTGGATGGGCCATGGTCAGTTTCTCAGCTTCATTGTTCATGGTCTCGCTCCTGTTATAGATGAAGAACCAAAAATATAGCCTTTTTGTGTAACCCTTCTCTATTTGTCAAAGCTAAGACTAGTTGGAAATATTTTCTGCCTTTAGCTCTGTGTTTCCTAGAAGTCTACAGTCCTTGCCTTCAAGGTTTACATTTAACAACTTCAAGGTTGTTATTTTTAGAGATCTTTTCATCTTGATTCTGCTGGCCATCCAAAATACAAAATGTCATTGTTTTACCGTTCCCAAATGTAAATTTCCCCTCTCCTTTATTCAAAATCTTTCTGTCCTGTTCTATTTTATTTCTTTCCAACATTTTTTCCCCTCAGAGTATGGCTCAGTCATCCTGGGAAGAAGCATGTGCTGAATATTTCTGATATTCTTCAGAGCTTAGACCACTACAGTGCTAGTCAATTCTCTTCCATCTACACATACAGTGGGGTTGTTGTCACTTTGGACTCTCCCAGAATGTGATGCCTGTGTCTCAAATTTGTTTACCCGTATTTCCATTCAGGTGGAATCCTTTCAACAATTTAGGGGACAATAGCTCACAGTGACCAGTCAGTAACCCTTTCACTCTTGCTGCTTCCCATTTCCTTTTTGCTTCTGCCTCTGTCCAGCATCTAGGTAGGCAGGTACACCTGCCCATATTCTGAATATTTCATTGCTGGAATTTCTTAAAGATTATTTTTTGATGAGCCAGTTAACCCCTGGTCCAGGAAGAGTTATTTATATTTGGAAAGATTGGCTATCATGTCACTGTAGGATAACTGCAACCCTCTTCGTAGTTTATAATATTAAAGAAGCAGATTGGTCTCAAAGATGTCAATACTTCTTTGGTCTTTTGAGAAATGTCTACCTGATTATGCACACGGGTTCTTGGAAAACCCACTTACTTAAATGAGTCGAGTTTATGTGAGGGACTGCCTTCTGCAAGGACAGAACATTTCCTTGAGTAATTAAAACTTAAAGGTATTTCTTGTGAGAATTAGAAAAATAGCTGATAAACCACACACTATTACAAAGCGTTTTACAATCTGGAAATAAAATGAACTTACAAATCTGTATTAAAATGACACTTCTAGTGTCAAAATAAAGTATAACAAGATTTTATTAAATATTTAATAGTATTAATACATGCAAATACCAACTTCACAAAAAATCTATTATATGAAGTGAGCTGAGCATCTACATTAATATTAGTGGTGCTCCTAACCTTTATAATATTTTAACAAAAACTAAGTGTTAATAGTACACAGGAGAGTAAAAGTATCAATACCTACACAAGTGAAATAATACACTTCATTTTTAAAAACAGTTCAACACTTAATGTTGTTATTCTAACTCTGAACAAAGACAGTACATATAACTGGAATGATTATCTGTGCAAGATTTTCATGTGACCACATTTAAGAGAACCACTAAACCAAAAGCTATATTCTTTTACCTGAATAGAAGATAACCAAGTTATATTTTTTTTTATATTTTTTAATACATTTAAATTATCCCTATAAATAAACTAGGCATTCTTCTCGTTTTGTTGGTTTGTTATTTTATAGAAAAAGCTTCCTATTACCGTTAATACTTAGAAATATACTCTGGAGACAGGTAAAATCTTAGTGTAAACTCCAGCTCTACTACCTACTAGCTGTAAGTCTTTGGGCAAGTTTCTTAACCTTACTAAACTCACTTCCTCATCATACAATGGAGAAAATGAATGTTCCAAAGATTGAGATAATATATGGGTTATGGGCTGAATTGTGTCCCCTCCCCCAATTCATGTTACCTCAGAAGTGATACCTCAGAAGTGACTGTATTGGAGAGAGGCTCTTTAAAGAGGTAATTAAGTTAAAATGAGGTCATTAGGGAGGGCCCTGATCCATTATGACTTAGTGTTCTTACAAGAGGAAATCAGGACTCAGATACAGAGGGGAAGACATTGTGAGACACAGGGAGGAGACATCCATCTACAGCATGAAGGATGTCTGTGAAGGAAAGAGGCCTCAGAAGAAACTGACTCTGACAACACCTTGATCTCAGATTTCTAGCCCCCAGAATTGTGAGAAAATAAATTTCTGCTGTTTAAGCCCCCTAATATGTGATATTTTGTTATGGCAACCCTAGCAAATTAAAGAATTTAGAACAGTGCTCAGAACTTGGTAGGTAATCAATAACTTAGTTACTACTGTTATTATTTCCCCAGAGCTTTTCTAATATTCAACTCCACAAAAAATTCAGTTCTCACGATGTTCAATTTATGGCTAGTAACAAAAGAGCAAGACTTTGTTGGGATACACAGAATGCTATGGGCTCTCAGCATCCCTGCGTGTTCTTGCTGGATTTGAGCTCTCCTTTGCCAGGCCACTTCTCAGGGATGTTTCCAGTGAGTAACCTTGAATTATGACATAATATCTCACTCCAGACCAAGAACAGGATTACTTCTGCTTAATGCAATAGTTGTTATTTGCCCAACTTAGGCATTCCTCTCCTGTAATACAACCTAGTGTATGCAGGCATTCATCATGGGCTCTTTATGTCACCCCTGTGAGACTTGAAAGGACTGATGACCAACACAAACCCATGTGAAGCTCTGGCCACTATAAAGTCATTTGTTTATGATCCAGGATTCTGTTTTCTGCCAGTATCCTATTAAATTTTAACTGTTAAAGGGGGCACCTGGCTGGCTCAGTTGGTAGAGTGTCTGACTCTTGATCTCAGGGTCATAAGTTCAAGCCCTATGTAGGGCATACAGCTTATTAAAAAAATGCATAAATAAAAAGCTACTCAGAAACAGCCTGACAAAGATATAATAAAGACTAGCAGACCGGTGTGATTTAAAAAAAAAAAAATATTTTTAACTGTTAGCTTGTAAACAGGGCAAAATCTCAGACCCTGCAGTTCTTGATTGTTTTGGCTGAGAGCCATGGTTTCTGAAAAAGATGAGGGCCTCAATGGGCTGGGTTAAGACTCCCTGGGACCGAACAGTAAATGTCTCATTTAACTAGTGGGAAAGAGGAAGGGGAATGAGTCCCCCACTGTCCTACCTGTTAATTTATGTTTGGAGGCTTAGCAGTGAGGAGGATTAAAACAAGCCACCCAAATGGTGTATTGTTGTTGCTCACTCATTTCAGGGTGGGAAGAGCAGATGTTAATCTGATAACAAGGCAGCATATCCAGGGCTCTAGTCAAGAAGTTTGGCTGTTGCTGTCAAGGGGGTCCTCAAAGCTGAAACAAATCTACCAGCAATAAGGAAATAAAACTTCCAAGTAGACCAAAATCACAAGGTTGTTGAGCATAGGTTGGGCAGCTCATCCAAACCAAAAGTATATGCAAAGTGTTCCTTACTAGCATGGGCCCATTCTCTCCCTCCACACTTCTTGATAGCTGACCTCAGCTGCTTTAAGGAAAAGCCAAATGTGATGTGACAACTTGGGGGAACAAAGTGACTCAAACTTTTATAGCTGTTAGATACAGCTCAAATCACCATTCTACCCAGTCCCATAGGGGAAACTGGTATTGGGCATAGGTTTGTCAAAAGTGCCAAGGGCTACAGGACACTGAAGAGGTGGTGTTACATGAAAGGTGAGAAAAATCTCCAGAGTCTGGGTGTTCTCAGATACTAGGAAGTGCACACCTAAAGAAGTTGGTACCAGCACTTAAGACAAGGCCAGAAAAGAAAAAAAAAAAAAAAAAAAAAGTCTCCTTGGATGCAGCCCTTATCCCTTGCTCCTTCCTAAGCAACCAGCCAGGGAGATAACATAATTCCTTGGCAATGTTAGAGCTCCTAATGTGTCAATGTTAAACTTCTTGGTCTATATTCCCATATGGGGAAAAAGTGACTGAAGTCAACTGGTAAGATTAGCACAAATTGTTATGAAAATACGTAACTGGTACTGAGGTGTTATATGCTTATACCGTAAAATGCTTATAAAGTTCTAGAGCTTTTCCCATCAAGATATTGCTGCAGATAGAGGAATGAGACAGATTTCCTCCATCTACTATTGTGCCCTAACCAATTCTAACCTATTGATAGGTTGGGATTCAGTGTGAGTGCCTCTATACTCTGATATCCCTAATGTTCACTATATAGATGATGTTCTGGTAAAGTTAGAAGCTTGTCCCAATGGTTCTGACTGTGGCCATTATTAACTTCCACCAGCAGACGTGGCTGCTAAACCCAAAAGTAGTTTCTCAGTATCATTTGGACAGTCATAGCACTTAATCTCTCTGGGAGTCAAACAAATGTTTTCTCCTAATTAAAACTCTTATCAGTACTGGAGGTAGTTCATAATGCCATCAAGGGCACCTGCTAGACTAGATGTGAAAATGTACAAACACAGAAACCAGGACAACCTTGTTTTAATCTGACTGATCTTACGCTTTCCTTAATGTTTGAGTAGCCTTGGATTTTGCCATGTATAGCAACTGAGGCCGCAACTACTGGGTGACACCACCTATCAAATCTATATAATGGCGATTCCTTTTTTTAAAAGAATCTTTAAAAAGATTTAAAATCTTTTAACGATTTTATTTATTTGTTCATGAGAGAGAGAGAGAGAGAGAGAGAGAGAGAGAGAGAGAGAGAGGCAGAGGCAGGCAGAGGGAGAAGCAGGTTCCATGCAGGGACCATGATGTGGGACTCGATCCGGGTCTCCAGGATCAATCACATCCTGGGCAGAAGGCAACGCTAAACTGCTGAGACACCCAGGCTCATCCATATAATGGTGATTCAAATCAGGTTTCACAACAAATTCTGAAGTAGAGTGACCTCACCCCATTGGGGTTATATGCTGGTATGTGGGGAAAACGGGCTATAGATTTCTTCATTAGGGAGGTTTTTTTTTTTTTTTTTTTTTTGCCCATCTACTGCCTCCTATAATTTTGTCATTGACACCAAAGATCAGCAACTCAAAGCTCCCTTGTGTGAGTCATAACGTATGATACATTGGTCTTACAATACTTCAGGCTAATAAAAAGACCCTCCTTCTTTGGAATTTAAAATTCACTAAATTCAAGACCCTCGGGGACGTGACTCGAGGTCATTACTAGACTGGTTTCATCCTGCAGTTCAGCGTCTATTGATAGTAACCTTAACTAACTGCTATATGAAATCAATCAAATAGATTTGGTATTGACTAAACAACTTGTTTGCCAGGTTAATCAGACTGGCCAATAGAGTGGCATTCTTCATGAAAATTCAAGTTTGACCAAAAGCATGTCAGATTAAAAAGTGAGTAGCTGGAAGAGGCTATCCATTATGGGCTCTGAATCACACATTGCATACTTTCTGGGTATGCCATGAATGCAAGGACCTGATCTATCTTTACCCAGTCCATGTCTCAGGCTTGTGTTAACACTGAGCAACCCTGAGGTATGAGTTAACAGCTGCCCTTGGACAAAAAACAGGATTGTTTCTGGTCACTATAAAAGCAGTTAATGTCCCAAGGTCAGTGCTCCTTTTCTGTAACACAACCCACTGCATGTTCAGGCTTTCATCACTGGCCTTTTATGTTGCTTTTATGGGGCTCAGAGAAATGGGAACTGATACAAACCAATAGGAAGCTCTGGCTAACACTTTCACTGTAAATAATAAAAGTGCTTTGTCTCTGATCCAAGTGTCTCATGTATTCTGTAGCAATGTAACCTGTGAGCTAACCTGTGAGCTTGTAAATTGGGTATTGAAATCTCAGGCCCTGTAGTTATTGACAGACATCAATAATTTTCTTCTTGGTATTGGCTGGCATTTTAGGCACTATGGCTTGGCTACTAGGAAAATTATAATAGCATGATATATTACAAAATATATTTTCCGAAGACTTAGCCAGTAACACTACAAAAATAAAAAACCCTCTGTTTCATGTGAATTTAACTGTGTATGTCCAAGTCCAGTAATAATTTCACTGTCTGTCTGAAGTACTAACAGTACTAAATCCAAAGCTCGGCGCCATGCCTCAATCTTCGGTATAATAATGTCATAAATGCTTGGAATCTGTTCCAGTTTATTTGAAATGCTTGAATTAAAAATTCCACTATTTAGTTTACTATATTCATTCAAGATGTAAGATGAAGGAGAGCCAGAGTCTCTGGCATTTTGTAGATGTTGCTGAATGAATGTGCTGGCTTCAAATTCCGATGAGCAACTGGCAGTGTTATACATGAGAGTTGAAAGGTATCTGTGCCATCCATTTGCTAGGCAGTTAAGCACAGTTGGTCTGTATAGTGCCAGAGATGAGGCCAGCCAAGAGGAAGTATTATGAAGCCATCCTGAACAGACATGGTTTCTTTTACTCAGGGATTGCCCTGCAAGAATTTGAAGATGGCTAAGACACAAAAATTCAACTGCACCACCTCCAAGGAAGACCTTTTGCTCTCTTAGAGCATGATACAGACGATAGGCACAAGTCCAGAACCTATCTTCTTTGGTTTGCATCTGTGCAGTGACTGGGCTGGTGAGCACTACTGTAACCAAATTAATTCCTTCTGTTTTTATCACAATTGTGATTACGTTGATCCTATCAATGACATCCGAGGGAATACTTCTCCAAAAGGCCACAGAGACCCCATTGCCCACACAGTTTTCATTTACTTGTGTAATATAGGTCACCTGTACTGCTCCTGAAGCTTCTGCAAAAGCCTGCATCACAGTGCTATTCACTGACCCAATTACCAACCGCTTACTGTGTATGCACCTCTCAATTAAGTGTTCAGACACATTTCCTTGTACCAGCACAAGGTTCACATTGAATTTCATTAAGACCTGTAATACATCATTTGTCCACACTTCTTCTGAGCTGTTTTGTTGAATCTTCATGCTTTCTAATAGCGTATTAATATTTGTGGCCTTATTAAATCCCAGGTGGCGATAATTCTCTGTGAGATCACCCTCAATGAGAATAACCCGGACTGGCTGATTCTCTAATTCCTTGATCAGAGTAGTATTAGAAATTGATACAACAGTGATAAATCCTGGACAGACACAAGAAAAAGTTTCAGGTACACCTGGTAGACAGCAAGTGAAGATTCTTGAAATGTCAAACCTAAACGGCATTGTACAGTTACCTTGCTGAATACTTGCATTCTGATATTGCAGCCGTACTGCTTCATCTACTAATTTCATGCTGTTGTGATCTCCATGACTCAAACCCATCTCCAACTCTACCAAATCATTACATCTGTAATTGGGAGTAGCTGCACCATGTTGTTCTAGAAATCCATCTGGTTTGTTTATTCGTTGATTATTGGCTGTCCTATTAAAATGCCTACTGTGGATTAGTATTGACTTTCTGTAATGGCTGCCTGCGAGCAGACTGTTCTTCAGAGTTTGAGGATTTTGTAACGTGTTTTTATCTGCTTCAACTTCAGTCTGACGTCTAAAGAGTTTAGGTGATTTAACAGGTATCCCAGAAAGACTGTAAGTGGTCAATGATGGAGAGGCAACATCATTGAGATCATGCTCTTTCTGTAAACCAATATCTGAAGGGATTTGTAGAAAAGGGCACAAACTGATATTAAATGTTTCAAGTCCAGAAAATGTCTTTGTGCTATCTAAATGGTCAAAGACATCGTCGATAGGTACTTGGAGGGAAACTACTTCTTTAATGCAAGAGTTCAAGCCTTCTGACATTACAGACACTATTACTGAAATGGGGACACCTAAATGAAGACATTCTTCAGCAGCACTGCTCCATGCACCAACAAGAAACAAAAGAGTACTGGTTCCAGTTTTATATGTGTTATTTTGTGCTTGAACTGCTTCATTGAGAAGTTGTCCCACTGCGCTGGTTAAATCCAAACTTTCAAGAAGTCTTATGGTTGAACTGATTAACACACTTTCATGACACTCTTCATCTATAATAAATTTGGATGATTTTACTGGGCCTAGGAAAGTTCTTCCTGTTCCTGCAAATGATGAAAGTTGTTGAAGTCCCATGTGCCTTCTTTTATTTATGACCCTGCAAGCCATCACCATGAATCATCATCTGCAAATAAAATAAAAACTTGGAAATTTATTCAGTGTAATTCATGATTATAATTGCTTATAAAGGAAAAATCAGATATAGTCCCTGCCTTTGAGGGGTTTCTGGGAGAAACAGTTTCCATTAAGTATGGTCAGTGAAAGATATAGTAGTATAATGACACTATGATACAGGTATGGCCATGTGGAGAGGGAACACTTCATCCAGTAGGGGAAGTGGATCATGAAGGCAATCAACCTGGTAGTGTTTCCAGAAGAAGGCAATGCCTGAAATGAGTCTTGAAGAATAATCTGAAAGAGTTAGCAAGTTGAAGGAGGGAGTAAATGCACACATATGTGAAAAAACACAGTGTATTGGGATAATACAAGTAGTTTATTTTTACAGGAATAAAGAAAATAGTAGGAAACAGGAGATGAAGCTCTAGAAGAGAAAAGGGGTTGGATCATGAGAGCATTATGTGCCATATCAAACCCGATCCTATGATGGGAACCACTGAAGTGTTTTAGGAAAGGAACATTAAGAAACAGCTTGATATAGAGTGTGAAAGCATGTGCTCTGAATGTAGAAGTCTGGATTTGAACTTGGCTCTAATGCTTATGAGCTGTGTAGACTTCATAAGTTATTTAACTACTCGACCCTGTTTACACATCTGAAAAATGAGGACTATAACAGAATCTACTTTATAGAGTTATTATAAGGAGTAAATGAGTACAGTGCTTATAGCAATGCCTGGAATATAATCCCTTCTGAGTATCACTACTACTACTACTACTACCACTACTACTACTACTACTACTACTAGTGTTTTGGATATATCATCACTCTAATAACACAGAATGAACTGGGTGGGTGCCTCACTGGAGGTAGAGAGGCCAGCTAAGAATCATCTATAGTTATCTAGATAAGGAGTGTGGAAGAGGGATGCAGGTGAGAGGATGGACTTGATAAGACTTAAAAGAGAAAAATTTTAGCCCAGTAAAGAGAACTTTTTAACAAAGTACCCCTTAATTGAAAAGCTGTCTATAATAAAATGACCTATCTTTTGAGGTATGAGCTCTCACTTAATGGACTAGAAGTAAAATTGTAGATAATATAAACTTCTCTTCCAACTCTAAGACTTCATAATTCTTTGAATGATATTTTTATCACAGTCTTTTAAATCCAAAATGTCAAAAAGCAAGAGTTTTGATTTTCATCTGATAAATTTGTGTCTATAATACCAAGATTCATCCTTGAAGCTGAGGAACACCACTATCTGAGATATCTGAGATCAGAAGAAGCTATAACCCAACTATTTCTCAAGAGTAGCTTCCTATAAGCTTTCAAGGACTAAGAAGAAAAGCTAATAGAGCCTAGAAAATGGTATAATGAATTGCTTGAACTCAGTTTCAAATGTTCTGTAAAAATTTCAATTCTATAAAATAAAACTCTTGATACACCTAGGCACATGCCTAGACAGCACCAAAATATACTCTAGGACTCTGATACTCAAATCCTGAAACCCATCATATCTTAATTACCTGCTCTTACATGTTTTCATTGTCCCTCACCTTTTACCTCCGTATTTATTCTCTACTTATCTAGTTTAAATTCCTACCTGTCAATTATTATTATCACTCCCTCGCACATATACTCTCAAAATCCTTATCCCTCTTTAGGTCCATCCTACTCACCTTGCAAAGCCACTAATCTTGATGAAATCCAACTCTGTCCACTCCATGCTTACCTTGCATCAACTGAAAATAAACAGAAAAACAAACACAACCACATTGGTATCATTTCAAACCTCAAATGGCCTTTATTGTTGCTTGGCAATCTACTTCCCTAGTTCATTTATCTTTTTTTCTTCCTGTTTATAAAAGGTTATTACATTTTGGGTTCTATTTTTAAAAGTTTTGCCTAACCCTGTGTACAAAAGATATTCTTCTATACTTCTTCTAAAACTGTTATGGTTTTCATCTTTTATGTCTTTATGAATCTACCTATTCTGGGTATATCATATAAATAGAATCACACAATATGTGACCTTTTGTGTCTGGCTTCTTTCACTTAGCATAGTATTTTGAGGTTCATCCATATTGTATTATATACCAGTACTTCATTCCTTTTTATGGCTGAGAAAAATCTCATTGTATGTATCATCTTGTTTATCTGTTGATGGACAATTTCAGTTGTTTCTACCTTTTGACTATTGTGAACTGTGCTACTATGAACATTTGTGTACAAGTGTGTTTGAGTATCTGTCCCCAATTCTTTTGGGTATACACCTAGGAGTGGTCACATGGTCATTTTATGTTTAACTTTCTGAGGAACTGCCAACTGTCTTCCATAGCAGCTAAATCATTTTACTTTCCCACCAGCAATATATGATGAGGGTTTCAATTTCTCCATATTCTTGTTGTATTGATTTCCTAGGGCTGCTATACAATATTACCAAAAACTGGGTGGCTTAAAACAATACATATTTATTCTCTCAGGGTTCTAGAGTCCAGAAGTCTGAAATCAAGGGGTTTGCAGGGCCGTGATCCTTTTGAAGGCTCTAGAAAAGGCTCTTCCAGCTTCTAGCTGGCTCTTGAAGGTAACAAAACTTCAATATCTGCTTTTCTTTCATATGGCTTTCTTAAAAGGACACCATTAATTGTACTTAGGGCCAACCCTAATCAGGTATGACCTCATCTTAACTATCTACTTCTATAAAGACCCAATTTCCAAATAAAATCACATTCTGAGATTTCGTGTGGACATGAATTTTGGAGGGAACACTATTCAACCCAATATGTTCACCAATACATATCTTCTGGTTTTTCGTTTTATTTTTTTTTTCAATAATAGACATTTCAGTGGATATGAAGTGATATTTCATTGTGGTTTTGATTTGTTTTTCTCTACAACTAATGATGTTAAGCATCTTTTCATGTACTGGTTGGCCATTTGTAATACCTTCTTTGGAGAAATATCTATTCAAATCTTTTGCCCATTTTGAAACTGGGTTGTCTTCCTGTTGTTGAATTGTGAGATTTCTTTACATATTCTGGAACCTAGAAACTTATTGAAATATTTTTAGTCACTGAGGTATCCCACATACCAAGAATATTGTCTGACACACGGCTGACACCCAATAAATATTTGGTGAGCAAATGAATGAATGGCATTCACCATATTTGCTATCTTACCTTTAGGTATAAAAATGACAAGATCAAACAGATGCCGCTATCAGTATTATTCTCCACAAATTTAAATTTCAATCACCTTTAGAGGTTATGTGATTCCTATTTGGCACTGCCTTAGGTGAGACCCTTTATTTTACTTTATTTAAAGATTTTATTTTATTTTATTTTTAAGATTGATTTATTTATTCATGAGAGATAGAGAGAGAGAGAGGTAGAGACACAGGCAGAGGGAGGAGCAGGCTCCATGCAGGGAGCCCGACGTGGGACTCGATCCCAGGACCCAGGGATCATGCCCTGAGCCAAAGGCAGGCGCTCAACCACTGAGCCACCCAGGCGTCCCTAGGTGAGACCTTTAATTGTTTCCAAAATGGTTCCTCCTTCACATGGTTGTCAGAACTATCTTTGCAAAGCATAAACCTAATTAAAGCATTCCATTGTCTAAAAACATCTATTTATCTTAGAAAATAAAATCTTTACTCCTTAGTTTGACATAGGTATCCTATAATCGGACCTCAGTATAATTTATGACTCATTTTCCACCTTTCCTTATGAATCCTAAGATCTTGCCTCACTAGAACATTTATTTTCATTTTTACACATGCTATATTCAGATTTGAATATCCCACCCTTTCTTCATCTTGGCAAATGCTATATATCTTTCATGACCCAAGGCAAATGCCACATTTTTGATACAATCTTGTCCAATGCCCCAGGAAGTCCAGCCTCCTTCCTGGGCTCAGTCACTTTCTACACACACATACTAAAGCATTTAGCATCCTGAATTTAAAACTCTGTATCTATGTCTGTCCCTTTCTCTCCCACTAATCTGTGGGTTCCTTGCTTTTATTCATCTTTATACTCAACACTCAGTTCCTTTCAAACTCAATAGTTGACACAGTATAGGACATGTGAAAAGCAGTAGGTAAATTTAGTAGATTTAAGAGTGCCAATGGATTTTATATTTTCCTAGACTAATTATTATCATTACTATTACTAATGTTTTATAATACAATTAGATTAGTAACGGCTATTTTTCAAGACTAAGTATTTCTTACCTAAGAACTAGAAATTGCAATCTGAGCCTATCATCAAAAAAATCATTTTTACTAGAAGTTAACTTCCTAAATATAAGACCCTAAATCATAAAGAGATATCAAAGCAGGTTAACATATTACTCAGCCTTTGAACTGCCATGAGATTAAACTTGATCTAGGTTAGAATTTGATTCTATATATTTGGTCACTATTCATTTCTGGGTCTCAGAAGTCCCCTTAATATTAGTAGTAAAGATGAAGTAAATGTCCTTAAAACTGATCAAGAGCAACTTTCCCAGTGAGATTATGGCTGAAAAATCAATACACAGTTAACCCTTCTAGGGGGCCCAACCACTGCAGGAGTGAGAATCCAAACATAACTCTTGACTCCCCCAAACCCTAACTACCAATAGCCTACAATTGTTTGGAAGCCTTACCAATACTATTAGTAGTCAATTATCACATATTTTATATATGTATTATATACTGTATTCTTACAATAATATTTTTCTTAATTTTTTTTCAGTATCTCTAGTGTCTTAATAATATCTCTAGTATCTTGTAGTACCTCTACAAGGTTCAACTGGTAGTTTTTTTCAAATTGTGGCAAATCCCCCCCGCCCCCCAAATCCACATATATATAGGCCCACACAGTTCAAATCCTTGTTGTTCAAGCAAGGGTCTACTATATTATAATCAAGCGAATGAACACTTTACTTAACTCACAAAATATCTTGAACTTGTGTAATTTTAATTTCCACTGCAACTTTATATATTAAAAAAATCACTTCTAATATTAGAATAGGTGATCCCTGGGTGGCTCAGCAGTTTAGCGCCTGCTTTTGGCCCAGGGTGCGATCCTGGAGTCCCGGGATCGAGTCCCGCGTCGGCTCCCTGCATGGAGCCTGCTTCTCCCTCTGCCTGTGTCTCTGCGTCTCTCTCTCTCTATCATAAATAAATAAATAAATAAATAAATAAATAAATAAATAAATAATATTTTTTAAAAATCTAACATTAGAATAATCTTATCAGTTTTCCAGAATCCTAACGTGTTGTTTATCTATGATTACAAAGCCTGGGTAACTGGGATAGAAGGTGAAGCAGACAGGATGATGGTTTTGGAGAATGTGCCGTGTTTCTACATATTACAATAGGAACGGTGATTTGGGAGGCTGCTTCAAGAATGTACTTTGCACATTTTACCTGCCCTACCTGCAGGGGGTTAAGTGGGAGAAAGGGGAGGGGGAAAAAAACCAGCTAGGCAAAAATTAATGTTCCTCATCAATCCACTGCTGCAGAATCCAGTATGATTCCTGGAAAATAAAGTACTTACTCTGCAGAAGGCACTGCAGGAGGCGTAAGGAGAGCCCCGATGCAGAGCCCTGAGGCGTAAGGAACAGAGTTGCAGGTCGGAGGAGCTATCTCCTCGTCATTTCTACCGGGAAGTCAGAGGTCCACCTCATTCTCTCCCACCCTTTAGCTGGTCTCTGACCGGATTCACGACTGGACAAACCGACAAGTCCGGCCCCGTGGACAAGAGTCTGCTTGGAGCTGCAGCAGTTAGGGGCTGGCCGGCAGGATCATGAGGCTGCGTCTGGCCCACGACTGTGATCTCTGCTGGATACCAGGCCCGGAAAGCCGCCCGGACCTCATTCATTCAGCCACAGGCATGGCCGAGGGTGGGCCAGGGGGAGAGGGGGAGGTGTCTGATCGTGATTTCGGTTGGAGCCAAAGTCCTACCGGCCAGCAAGTGCTGCAGCGCTGCGAGGCGAGGCGAGGCGCGGCCCAGCACCAGCCCGCCCCGCCCGGCCCGCCCCCGCCCCCGCCCGCCCCCTTCCACCCCTGCGGCTGCCGCGCCGCATCCCTCCGACCCGGGCAAGACCGAAACACTACAGGCCAAGCCCCTGGCACGGAGGAGGCCAAAAACTATCTAGCGGCCCTGGGGAAGCTCAGTCCCCGCCACCTCCGATAACCCCAGCAGGGTCGTTAAGCCAAGACTGGATCAGTTTACCCCGCCCGCCAGGCCCCGGTTCTCATTCTTTCTCCCGGGGCTCGAAGAGGGCAACAAAGCAAACGGGCTCTCCGCGCCCGCACTAAGTACCTCGCGACTAACCTCGCTCTTCTCTCCGTCCCCACGCGAGGCTCCAGATCCCCGCTTGCCCGCCTCGGGCGGCGGCGTTCCCGCGGGCACCGGGGCGCCGAGGAGCCGGGCCGAGGACGCCCCCCTCTCTGCGCATGTGCGAGGCGGAGCAAGCGGGGGGCCGGCGGCGTGGGGCAGGTCTCTAAGATTACCCAGAGGGAGAGTTCTGCTCCACGGTCGGCTCGGAAAAGCAGAGCGCTACTCTATTGGTAGAGAGTAGAGAGAGGGGGCGGGCCTCAAGGGCCCTGCTTTCTTTCCATTGGGTGGAATGACTGTCAGTCGGTAGGCAAATCTGGTGGGCGGGGCTTCTGGAGAGCCGGGCGAGAGCGGCCTTAGCAACGGTTGCTGAGCCGGGAAGACTGCAGCAGGGCTGCGCGGCTGGCGGCTGAGACCCGGAGGTCCCGGCAAAGGGCACCGCTTGGTGACATGGTGAGTGCCAAGCCGGTAAGCCCTTGCTGGGCCGGGGCCCGGGTTGAAGTGTCACCTCGGAGCAGGGGAGGAATTTTGTTTGGTTTATGCAATGTATTATTGGCCTCCTGATCCTCGAGTGTCATTTAGTGGCGCCTCCTCTTGTGGCCCAGGGGAAGCACGTTGCCCCTGGCTCTGGGGGACACGCCAGGGCGGGGCTCCAGTTCATTCTTCCCTCGTCGACCCCACCAGCCGCTGATACCCGCGCTCTGCGATAGGTTCCGTGATGGAAACAGAAAGGAATTGAGGACGGAGAATAAGAGGCTTAGAAGCTGTTGGAGGGGCAGCCAGGGTGGCTCTAGCGGTTTAGCGCCGCCTTCGGCCCAGAGTGTGATCCTGGAGATACAGGATCGAGTCCCCACCTGGGGCTCCCTGCAGGGGGCCTGCTCTCCCTCGGCCTCTCTCTTAAGTAAATAAATCTTTAAAAAGAAACTGTTGGAGGGTCTAGACCTCTACAAAAGAGGTCCTGAACTCGGAGAAAGTGACCGGCCAGGGTAGCTCCGCCCTCCCACTCTTGGGAAGGTAAAGGTCCTAAAGGCTGGAGCTGTTAAGTTGGAGATCACACCGGTGTATTTGCAATCCGAGGCCAGAGAATCCACCGCTGCCACGAGGAACCCTTAATCCACGTGGAACCCGAGACTAGGTGCCCAGGAACGCGAGGTCCAGCTGCCGTCCCTGCTGCCACTGCTGCCTGACCGGAAGCTGGAGACCAGATACCGAAATAAGGCTGCAGCAACACCCCAGAAGCAACTCTTTGACCTTGCTTGTCAGCGGGGATTGGCACAAAGCAGCAAGATGACCTCCACCATACCCCCGGATACTGATAATTAGCCCAACATTTATTCTTACTCAGATCCCTGGAATAGTTTTTCACCCGGAAAATGTAGGTGTTTTTTTTTTTTTTCCCCATTTCTCAGCTTCTGCAATATAGAAAAGTATGCTAAAAGATGGGAAAGGATATTATGTTTCGGTCAAGCATATCCCACAAAAGAAACAAATTTTATTATGAGACATAGAGGCCTAGATAAAAGGGATGCCTTAGGCACTGCTTTTCAAATATACCAAGTAAGGCCAGTCGTATTGGAACTTAAGATCTACTGTTAAGCATGCGTGCCTTTGCCTCTTCTTCTTCTTCTTCTTCTTCTTCTTCTTCTTCTTCTTCTTCTTTTTTTTTTTTTTTGCCTCTTCTTTCAAAGGCACTTGTTTGTTGAAGGAAAAACTTGAGTGGTAAAAAGAACCAGGATTTCCACCAAGATATTAATAACTAAAAGTACAAATGTTAGCAAAGGGGAAAGGAGGAAATTGCTGATGGTCATTGTGTAGTAGGGAATAGGGTTCTTGACTATGCTTATTTATCATTGATTATTCTGGTTCTGGTAACTTTTCCAGTTATTCATGCACATGCATATTTATTACAGGCATCCAACTATTGCATAGGTTCAGACCAATGGAAGAAAAGAGCAGCAAAACTTGAATCGAATGAAACCCAAAAGCAAGAAATTAAAGAGGCCTTTGATTTATTCGATGTTGATGGGTCTGGAACCATAGATGTGAAAGAATTGAAGGTTTTGAAATTACTTCTAATTCTAAAACATTGTAAAAACCATTACTTATTTGTGCCAATTTTTCAATCTTTAACAGCAGCCTTCTAAAAGCTTGGTATAAAATCTCCTCAGTGTGGATACCTACACCTTCAGTGTATACACCTACCCCATACTAACAAAATAGTATCACGTTACACATTTTACCCTTGTTTTATGAATGAGTAAAACAAAACACAAGATCTGACAGTGACATATCCTATGGCATAGTAGGATTGGAACCTACCTAGGCCTGCTGACCTGACTTTCTAGGTTTATGCATAGTCCATAGTAAAAAAAGAGAAAATCTAGTCATTAAGAGGTAATTTAAAAACTAAGAATGAGATTGTGGCATAGTATAATTTATTTGCTTCCTATTTCAGATTGCAATGCAAGCCTTAGGATTTGAACCAAAGAAAGAAGAAATTAAAAAAATGATAGCTGAAATCGACAAAGAAGGAATTGGCACCATTACTTTTGAAGATTTTTTTGCCATAATGAGTGTAAAAATGGTATAGTAGTGATTTTGTTTTTCAAAGAAATATAAGCAATAACCTACATTTTTTAGTTGGAGCAGAGGTTTCACAGAGGAAGACTTTGAAGATGGATGGGATTTAGATAGATATAGTTAGCAAGATTAAAGATTATTTCAGGGTAATAATGAAAACTGTTCAGTGTGGAGAAGCCTGTTAGAAAATAATAAGGAGGGCAGCCTCAGTGGCTCAGTGGTTTAGCACCGCCTTCGGCCCAGGGCGTGATCCTGAAGACCCAGGATCAGTCCCACGTCAGGCTCCCTGCATGGAGCCCGCTTCTCCCTCTGCCTGTGTCTGTGCCTCTCTCTCTCTCTCTCCCTCTCTCTCTCTCTCTCTCTCTGTGCACCTCTTATAAATAAATAAATAAAATCTTTAAAAAAATAATAAGGATATATGGTTGGAGAAAGAATGGGGTCAGCATCTTGAAGGCTTGAATTCAGCAAACATCTCCTGAGTGCCTGTTTTTGCCATGCACTATTCTACAGAGCATTGAATGAGACAACCTCCCTGTTCTCTTAGAGCTTACATTTTTGGTAATGGGTATTAATTACTGGTATTAATTAATACAAGATATGTTCTCTTTATCAGCCTGGTCTCTTCCATTTCAACAAACCCTGAATTTAAATACCTTGAGAGCAGATGTGAGTGCGTTGGAATAAGTGTTAAAAGTTAGAGCAGGGGATCCCTGGGTGGCACAGCGGTTTGGCGCCTGCCTTTGGCCCGGGGCGCGATTCTGGAGACCCGGGATCCAATCCGACGTCGGGCTCCCTGCGTGGAGCCTGCTTCTCCCTCTGCCTGTGTCTCTGCCTCTCTCTCTCTCTGTGTGTGTGACTATCATGAATAAATAAATAAAATCTTTAAAAACAAAAAAAGAGCAGTAAAGTCAGAACTCAGCTACCTGATACATTGCGCTCTAGACCTCAAACACCCATAAGGCCAATTTGATAGAAAAGATAAATGAAAGATTAATTACATTTAATTGTTTCTGTTTTTTAAAGAGTGAAAAAAATGAAAAAGAAGAAATATTGAAGGCTTTCAAATTATTTGATGATGATGATACTGGAAGCATAACACTAAGCAATATCAAGAGGGTTGCTAAGGAACTCGGGGAAAATTTAACAGATGATGAACTTCAGGTAATTTTTTACCTATTTTTATAATTATAACACATGTATAATTATAACATATAATTCATATAATTTATAGTTATAGTCTTTAGTTGGACGCAAATACAATCAAAATAAAATTTGTATATTTGAACATTATATCATTATTCATTTTTAATGATATCACATCATATTTACATTTTGTTTTACAGGAAATGCTTGATGAAGCTGATCGTGATAGGGATGGAGAAATAAATGAGGAAGAATTTTTGAGAATGATGAAAAATACCACTCTTTATTAATACTTTTTAAAATTCCTTTTGGAAAGTGTTTAACAACTTTATATTTGTTAAACAGTTCCATAATATCTGAATGTATTCTTTAAAATTTTTAGTTTATATGCACAAATTGGCTTCTTGATGTCTAAGCATTATGAGAAGTTACATGTTTCCACCAATAATATTGCTTAATCTGCAGCATCAAGACACAAAGAAAATGTAATGATTTCTGTGAACCGTGGATCCAAAACCAGTATTTAATTCCAACTGCTACTTTAGAGCTCCAGGATCTAAAGACTTAGCATTTTTTTAAGTTTAATGAAACTTACCCCACATGCAAATGGATTTGGCAAACAAGCAATTAGTTTCCTTATTATTTTCCTTTTGTGCAACTCTTTGAAACTGATACATATTTGCTTTTTAATCAGTTGCTCAGATATGGAAAGTATTAAATAAAATTGCCTAGCAACTACATTATTTGCTACTTTTCTTCTTATAAGGAAAATTCAAAGCAGCACTTATACTATATAGATTTTCCTATAAGTTTGACCCTGCAAGTGAGCATTTAATACCTCTGTTTTGGGAGGTGCTAAAGATTTTACATATGTTATCTCAATATGTTACAACTTGGAAGCTGGTAGTATTGGCTCTATTTTACTGTATTTTGGGAAACTAAAGTTCAGAGAATTTAAAAATTGCTCAACTGTTCATAGATAAATAAAACATGGATTCTAAGTCTTGTATCCTATGCTTCACTACGCAGCTATCCTATGGATAAATCTCAAGATAACGTATATATTTTCTAACTCATTTAATATTACGACTCTTGTAATTTAACGTTTTCTATGAAAGAGCCAAACTGTTGGGAAGGCGGTCTCTAGATACAGTCTTTTGATTCCCCATGGGGTCACACAAGACTGGGCCTTGGGCCTGGAACACTTCCTTACCGAGAGAGAGTCTCTATAGCTTGTGCTGGAATTGTCTGTGAATATCTTTGCATTTCAGACTCCATGTATACTTTTTTTCTGCTTAAGCACGTGTGTAATATGGTGCTTGTGTGTGTAATATGGCACCTGACCAACCCCGCTTCGGAAAGGGGATGTCCCCTTTGGGGGTGAGTGGGGTCCTTCTGCTGAAACAACAAGATGGGTGTTATCTGCAAACAAGGCTCTGTATAGGCTTCTGGGAGGGACCTGCTGGCCATGGGAAACTGACATTCACTACTGAAACTGATACTGCTCTGTCTCTATATGAGTGAAGCATTGTTCCACTCAGTAATTGTGTTTTCCTTGTCAATTAAACTGATACCTAGATGCACTGGGAGAAGCTCTCAGATTTCTGCTCCTGATAATGGGCAACAGATGCCACTTGCTGGATATAAAATTTCTAAACCTAAGTAATGATCTTTGGAGCAAGAAAAGATTATAGAAAACAAACTTTAATTGCCCCACCTAGTTCATTTTTAGCTCAACTGAAATGAAGTTTCAAGGTTTTGTCCACACAAGAGAGGTTTTTTTCAATTGAAACTAGAATGGCATCTATGCTTATGCTCATTAAGTGTTTCACAGTATCTTTAATTCCTAATTATGCAGCATTTTCTTCTAAAGATATAACTATTAAACATGCTTCATATGTAAAAATTATGGCCTTTAAGTTGTTAAATGATTTATATTCTTTAGTGGGTAGTATACTTAAAATTACACATCAACAAGTTCCAAGATTTCTAAATAGAAGTCTCCTCATTCAATCCTCAGTTCTCCCTAGGACAGAATGTCCTTTATCATTACCTCAGTCAACATTGCACAGGAGTACTAGGCAGTACATTAAGGCAAGAAACAGGAAAAAAAAAAAAAAAAAGATCAGAAAGGAAGAAATAAACTTCTTTTTATTTGCAGGTGACATTATATGTATACATAGAAAATCCTAAAGAATTTACAGATTGCCACTTGAAAAGTTGTTAGGCAAATACAAATATAAGCACAATTCTATTTGTACAAACCAGGTATGAATAATTAGAAAATGAAATTTAAGAGACTATTAATTGTATTAAAAGTATAAAAATCTTAAGACTGAACCTAATGAAGATACACAGGTCTTCCACATCAAAAACTATAAAAGAGTACAGAGAGAAAGAAGACCTAAATAAATGAGGGAATACTATGTTCATGGATAGGAAAACTCAGGATGTCAATTCTCCCTTTATTGATCTATAGCCATAGTGCAATCAAAATCCTAGCCTTTGTGAAACTTGACAAGCCTATTTTAAAATTTATATGGAAATCCAAGGGGCCAATATACACTCAAAGAACAAGGTGAGAAGCTAGCTTGCCCAATTATCAAGATTTATTATTGGGTCGTAATAATTAGAATAGTGTGGTGTTAACTAGGATAGACTAATGGACCAATGGGATAGAACAGAAATTCCTGAAATGACTCATATGTATATGGCCATTGACTTAAGACACAGATAACTACAGAGTAGGGGGACGTTTTCATTATAATAAATTGTTTCAAGTCAATAGGCTATCAAAAAGAATAAGAGAAAACATAACCCCAACCTGACATTGTACATAAAAACTAATTCTAAATTATTGTTGGTTGAGACATGAAAGGTAAGAATATATCATGACCTTGAGATCAGATTTCTAATTAGGACACAAAAGCCACTAACTTTAAAGGAAAAAACTGATAAATTGTACTATAACTAAGAACTGCTCTTCATGAAAGAGAATGAAGACATAAGCTACTAAGTGGAAAAAAGGTATTTTCATTAAGTCTACCTAATGCTTGTATTTAGAACACACAACTTTTAAAAATCTGTAAGAAAAAGCCCAATTTTAAAAAGTAAGCAGAAGGCTCGAGTAGGCACTTCATAGAAAAAGCATATAAAAATGATATAAAAAAAAGTGTTAAAGTTAAGGGATATAGTAGTAGCTGAAGAATGGCCTCTAAAAAGATCCATTTCCTAATCCCTGGAACCCATGAATGTTATATGACAAAAAACCACACAAACAAAAAGAATTTTGCATTATGATTAGATTAAGGACAAGTAAGTTAGATTTCCTGAATTACCCAGTAGGCATTAAGTGTAATTACAAGTATCTTTATAAAAGAGACATGTGACACACAGAAGAGAGAGTAATATAATCATGGAGGCAGAAAATATTTTGCTAGAATGGCATGGATGGTCATATCTTTAACTCCTAATTCTATAGCACTTCCTTCTAGACTGAAGAAAATTTTAACTACTAAAGGTATGAAGCGATGTGTCTAGAAGCCAAGGAATGCTGGCAGCTGCCAGGCACTGGAAGAGTTAAAGAATAAGCTTCAGGAGGGACTGTATCCTGGCTGACACCTTGATCTGGGCCTTGATTTTGAACTTCTGGACTCCAGAGCTGTGAGGGAATACATTTCTGTTGTTTTAAGACATCAAGTTTGTGAATAATTTATTACAGCAGTCGCAGAAAATTAATACACGGGCAATACAAGTCAATATCATCCTAAGATAGTACTATTAATCCACCAGAATGGGTAAAACTAAAATAACAAATAATTCAAGTGTTGAAATGAATGTGAGACAATGGGAATTCTCAACTACTGCTGCACGTTGCTCAATTGTTTTGAAAATAGTTGGCATAATTTAATAAAGATGAACATACATATATGTCATGACCAGTGTATTCAACAGAAATTTATGTGCGTGCCATGAGACTACAAAAAATGTTCCACAGCAGCAATATACCTAATAGTCAAAAACTGAAAACACTCTAAATGTTCATCAACAATAAAATGTACAAACTGTTACATATTTGTACAATGGAATGCATATAGTAATGAAAAAGACAATTCACCTATATGCAGCCACATGGATGAACTGGAAACATAGCATTGACTGAAAGAAATGAAGAACAAAACCATATGTCTTGCATAGATGCCATTTCTATAAAGTTTAAAACCAGGCATACCTAAACTATAGAGTTAGGAGTCAGATAGTGGGAAAGAGGGAGGAAGTAGGAGGAGGAGAAGAAGGCTTACAGGGGATTTCTGAAGTGCTGGCAACTTTGTGTATCTTGGCTTATACAGTAATTACCTAAGTGTTTGTATTGTCTTATCACATTGAGCTGTTTGTTTGGCTTGTGCGTTTGTGTGAGTGTTGTACTTCAATAAAAACATTTTAAAAATCATGTCTACACTGTTAGGCATCATGACTTTGTGTCATTTATACTAGCAACATAGAGATAGTCCCAGAATAAGGAAAACTTGTCAGCCAACACATTGACATATTAGAGAGGGCTGCCATTCAATTGCAAAAGGACCTAGTGGACCTTCCTTTGTTTTCCACTCCTTATTAATTATCAGAACCAATACTGAAAAGAAACAATGTCTGTAATGAATATGCAAACATTTTCAACCAAATACATTTCTGTTACATCTTAGTTATATACCTTTTTTTGATGCAAATGTTGTATAATTCTGTCCTATTTTTCCCTTGATCTTGCTAGAAGTTTATCAGTTTTGCTAGAATGTTTAAACAACAAACTTTTGACTTTATCCTATTTTATCTTTGTTTTCTATTTTATTAATTTTATTTGTATTTTACTACCTCCTCTCTCTGTTTATTGCTTTTTGCTTTTTACTTTTGAAGTTACTTCTTTCTGTTACTACTGTTCAGCATTTTTCCCTAAGGGTACAGTTTTTCCTTAAATATCCCCTCTAAATATATATTTCAGTATGCAGTAGGTTTAGTGAGATTTCATCCCAAGTAATTTTTAATTTTTATTGATTTATTTGGCCGATATGTTATTAATGCAAGTGTGCTCTTTATTTTCCAAATATAGAGGGAATTTTTAAAATTTTAAATGCTGCTTTTTGATAATGATTAATAGCCGAATTGCATTGTTGTCAGGAAGAGTTATCTGTATAATAGCAATTATTTGAGAATTGTTGAAACTTTTATGCTTTTAAAACACATTCACAAGTTCTTTGATGTTCCTCACATCAACAGGAAGAGTCCTACTTTTCTTCCCTTTGAATATGAGTTGTCCGTGGTGACTTGTTTATAAACCAATAGAATGTAGCAGAAGTGACATTGCATGACTTGTGACGATAGGTTAGGAAAGGTGATATACCTTCTGCCTGGCTCTCTTTCTGGAGCACCCAACATTGGAATCCAGCCACCATGGTGTTAGGTAGCCACAAGGAACCACCACATGGAGGTATTCTGGGCATAGCTGCAAGGTTCAAGCCAAAGGCTAGCACCAACTGCCAGACAGATAATTAAGTCTTTGATGGTTTCAGCATCTAGCCTTTGAGCCACCATAGCTGATTCTGAGTAGATACAAGATATCCACATTGAGTCTTACCTAAATTGTAGATTTATAAGCAAAATAAATGCTGTTCTTATTTTAAACCAGTAAATTTTGGGGTATTTTGAACAACAATAGAATACAACATGCATCCTAGGCTAATTATACCTTACCTTTAATTAGTACTTTTACAATTCCCCCAAAACAGAATTTCACAAAAGTTTAACTCCATTTACCTCTCTGATGTATTGTGCTAAAGTCATGTATTTTATTTCTATTTATAATCCAAACCATACAAGATATTATTATTACTTGTTTTCTATAAACCAGTCTATTTCATACAGATTACTTACATACCCTTTCTGGTGCTCTTCATTCTTTTATGCAAGCTTCTGGTTCCATCTGGGATCATTTTCTTCTGCCTGAATAAGTTTTTAGCATTTGTTGTGGTGAAGATCTACTGGTGAGGAATTCTCTCAGCTTTTGTTTGTCTGAAAAAGCAGTAATTTTTGCTTTTTTTTCCCTGAATAATATTTCTACTGTGTATAGAATTCTAGGTGAAATGTTAAGAAAGTCTCGTTAAAAATTTTTTTTGGCCTTTTAATGTTATTCCATTATGTGCTGATTTCCATAACTTCTGTTGAAAAGTAAGCTTATAGCTTTATTGTTGAGTCTTTGAAGATAATGTGTGGGGTTTTTTCCCCCTCTGAGTGCTTTTAAGATTTTTGTCTTTTTATTAGCAGCATAACTATGATGTACCTGTGGTTTTCCTTATACTTGCATCCTACATGAGATTCATAGTGCCTTGATTCTGTTGTTTGATGGCTTTTTATTAACTTTGAAACAACTTTAGCCAGTATTTCTTTAAATATTGTTTGGCTGAACCATCATCCCCTCTTTCTAAGACTCCAATTAAATAAATGCATGTTAGACTTTATCACTATTCTTCATATATCTCTCACACTCTTTTTTGGTGTTTTCTATTCCCTTTTCTCTCTGTGCTTCAAACTAAATATCATTTACTGACTTGTTTTCTGGTTTGCCAGAAGTTCTCTACAGATTCCAGGTCTCAGTTGAAATTCTCCATATTTTCCTCAGTTTTATTTTACATATAAATTATCATTATTATGAAAGTCCTCATCTGATTACTTCAATATCTTACCTCTAAGTCAATTTTTATTGTTCCTTTAAATTGTAGCTTTTAGGTTCTTGGTTCTTTTTTTTTTTTCCTTATCCAGATATTGTGGATGAAAAATTGGAGAGATTATAGATGCTGTCATCTTCTTTCACAGAAAGTTGTTTTCTTCCAGCAGGTATATAAAATATAGGAGTATAATTTTTGTTCTTTTGAGAAAGGTTTTCATCACTATTAAGGATTTTCTATTTCATGTTTGCCTTTACTCCCAGATGTGATACTTCTGTGTTGACTGAAAGCCCAGGGGCACTTACTGACACCACACTATCCTGTTTAACCTTGCCTGGGCTTGAACTCAAATTTTAATCTTTGCAGTATCACACAGCTATTTAATTAAACTTCGCTTAGGTCTTTGTTTCTGCTGCATTTTTGGAATCTCACCCTGGGCATCTGTAACTGAGGAGTTAGCCAGTGATGGGAGGAGGTGTGTATTTGGACAGTTTTTCAGTTAACTTTTCCTTGAATCCTTGCTCTGTGTAATTTTTTTTCCCAAGTGCTAGATACTTTGGCATCCCCAAATTCCAACCTGTTTCTCTTCATCTCAGTAAGATTTCTGCCTTTCTGCTTGGGGCTTATTTCTCCTATTTATTTGCTTGTTTGTTTGTTAAGTTTTTATTTAAATTTTAATTAGTTAACATACTAATAGTTTCAAGTGTACAATTTAGTGATTCAACACTTCTATACAACACCCAGTGCTCATCACAAGTGCACTTCTTAATCTCCATCACCTATTAACCCATCGCCCCATCAACCTCTCCTCTGGTAAACATAATTTATTCTCTATACTTAAGAGTCTGTTTCTTGGTTTGCTTCTTTCTTTTCCTTTACTCATTGGTTTTGTTTCTTAAATCCCAAATATGCCTGAAATCATATGGTATTCGTCTTTCTCTTACTTATTTTGCTTAGCATAATATCCTCTCACTCCATCCACATCATTGAAAATGACAAGATTCCATTCTTTCTTATGGCCGAGTAATATCCCATTATATGTATATGTGTGTATACACACACATACACATACCACCTCTTCTTTATCCATTCATTAGTGGGTGGACATTTGGGTTCTTTCCATAATTTGACTATTGTTGATAATGCTGCTATAAACATCAGGGTGCATGTATACCTTTGGATTAGTATTTTTATATTCTTTGGGTAAATAGCAGTAAAATTACTAGATCATAAGGTAGTTCTATTTTTAACTTTTTGAAGAACCTTCATACTATTTTCTAGAGAGACTACACAGTTTTCTTTCCCACCAAGAGTGTAAGAGGATTGCCCTTTCTCTGCATCCTTGCCAACACCTGTTGTTTCTTGTGTTGTTAATTTTGGGCATTCTGACCAGTGTGAGAACATATAAGGATCTTAGAAAACTCAACACCTGAAAAACAATCTAGCTAAAAAATGGGCAGAAGACATGAATAGACATTTTTCCAAAGAGACTTTTGGATTGGCCAACAGACACATGAAGAGATGTTCAGCATACTCATCATCAGGGATATTTCCCTACTTTTTTGAATTGGAAAATGCCCTAAGGGGAAAAGTCATGATCAGTATGGTGCTCTTCTCCAGTGCTTCTCTTCTCTCAATGATTGCAAATTTTCCTTTCCAATCTTGCCTAAACTAGGTACTTTCCTGTTCCTGCACACAATTCTTTTTTCATATAGTAGCTTTTATAGTTGTCTTCAGCAGGAATAGTAGTTCATCATGTCCTGAACTATAAATATAAATATTATTTTTAGGAAAATGAATCTGATTAATCACCCTGGACTGGCATAGGGAAAGACTGCAGGCTGAAAGGCCAGTTAAGAGGCTACTGCAATAATTTAAACAAAGGATGGTGAGGACCTAATGGATAGCTGCCTTTGGTTTGGAAAAAAAGAGGTATGACTCTTTATTCAGGCTATCTTATTTTCATTCACAGAACTATGATGAAAGAGTAGTATTACATAACAGTTACTGAGTTACTGAGTTGAGCACTGTTCTACCTCCTGTACATGGACTTTCTGAAATCCTATGTCTATGGAATACTATTATCAGTTTGATTTTACTGACAAGAAAACTAAGATACAGATGGTTTAAGTGACTAGCAAAATATCACATGAACAATAAGTGGCTCATCTGGACTTTGAGTTAGGCCTGCAGGCTCCACCCTCTGTGCTCTTAACCACTATGCCTTCATCATTCCTTGGAATGGGTGTTATCTTTTAAGTGGGGGAGGTTGACAGCACATATTCCAAAGGGAGAAAAGCAGAAAAATGGATGCGGTGGTTCTTGAATACTTTTTGTTATTGTTTGGAAAAATAAGTGGAGTAATACTTAATGAAAGTGATAAATCCAGAGAAGTGAAACCAAAGAAAAAGATGAATCTGTTTTTCTTATTTATTTATTTTTTATTTTATTATTTTAAGATTTTATTTATTTAAGAGAGAGAGAGAAAGCACAAGCTGGGGAAGGAGCAGACGGAGAAACAGGCTTCCTGCTGAATTGCGACCCAGATGAAGGGCTCAACCCCAGGACCTGAGCAAAAGGCAGATGCTTAATTGCTTAACTGCCTGAGCCACCCAGTTGCCCCTGTTCTTCCTTTTTAAGTGAGAGAATAGATTTAACTCTTTGTAAGTTGAATAGTAGAGAGTCAGGAGGTGGCCAAGAGTAGGCAATTAAGGCAAGAGGATAACTTGGAAGATCAGAGACTGATTATAGTGATATAAGTTATTACTTGATATATACAGACATTTCCTCCCAAAATAAATTTCCCTTGCTTTCTCGGTGATGGCTAATTTTAACCAGAAAATTTTCAGTTCAAGTTTAAATATTTGTTGAATGAATAAAAGAGGGAAGTATAATTCTAACATTAAGAGCTCATGTTACTTCATTACCCACTGGAATCAGGGGGTTGGTCATACATGATGGAGGATGGAGGTCACCCCACTAGAGGGCGTTGAGGTCTTGTCTCAGTTTGGTGAATGAAGGTGTGGTTTGATTTATGCTTATTTTGATTGTTTGATGTAAATCAGAGAAGGATTTAAGGAAAGATCAAAGTTAAAGATGTAATTTATCTAGGACAATTTGGAGAAATTTAAATAAAATTTACATTTAAATAAAATAAATTTAAATAATATTCTTATTTATCTCACTTTCATGGAAACTAATTGTTTATATTAATTAAAAGTCAAGAATTGCACTTAAAACCAAATCTAACACTACTCAAAATGTAAACCATGGGATTATGGGGGAAATCTATTATTTGAAGATTTTTTAAAAATATTTTTCCCTCCAATCCAGTTTTGAAGATGTTTGACATTTTCCTCTATGAAGTAGGAATTCAATTGTTTCTTATAAAAGTGACTAAAAAGAGACTTACTAAGCTGTTGACAATGGTTACTTCTGGGGAAAGAGAAGGTAAAGGTGTTTTCTTTTTATTCACTATATCTACATATGGTTTGAATTTTTATGAACATAAATTTTACAATTTAAATAAAAAGAGATAAAAACTTCGGTGCACTTAAAAACTGGGTTAGGACACCAATTTAAAATTAATTAGAAATGTAAGTCCAAGTTTATAAAATCTCCCTAAATATGAATAAATACAAGTCTAAGTGATACAAATAAGCATTCTACAATATGAAGTAAAAAAGAAAAGTGTTAACTGTATATTTTAGCATCTTGCATTGTATATAGTATTGGGGTCTTCAGAAACAAAACTTATTTAATTTGTTCTAACACTAAATATACTAGTTTACTTGAGAATTGAACACCGATAGTTAAAATAAATTATGTTCTCAAATAAGTTCCTTTAGATTAATTTTAAGAGAATGAAAAAATTTATAAGTACACTATAATGCATTATTTATTTCTGTTCTTTTATTAGAAATATGTAAGTACCTTTTACTTCTCTTGGAAATACTATGAATAAGCTACATATCAAACCATTTAAAAATAATGAAGCAAAAGCCTATAACATAGCATACAAGTAGCAAGTAATCATGTTATCACTTACCAAACACCCTCGAACAGCTTGCTATGCCCTTAGGAGTGTTTAGGGGTTGGGCACAAGAAGTGTCAAGACTCATGTTTTTACTGCTAATCTGATCAAAAAGGCACTTTTCCTACCCAAAGGACTATAATTAAAATATCTCTTCCATGAACACAGTATGCGAGTATCACTGAGGCATTTGGCCGAGAATAAAGTGCACACAACTTTGTGCCAAGCATGGTGAAAGGAGAGAACATTTTAGGAATACTACTTATCAACATAAGATTTTTAATTAATTTTGAGCAGTCAGATAAGCAAATAGAGGTAAGACCTGTGATGATGGAAGCAACGATGAGAATACTTTGGGACACACTAAAGAATCAGAAAAATGAACATAATAGAAAAACAAAAATCAGCTATCTAATTCTAGCAAATCTGAGACCTGGCTAAGCATGTAATGTGGTGCCCGTGTGCACTTCTGCACACCAGCCATTGTGTAAATATCACTTTCCCCCAACTATGTATTTTTAGTAAATTTTAGTTTGAAATTATGCATAAGTTGTATAGTCATTATTTCGCAAAATAAGTTCAATCCTCCTTCAAGTCCTTTTTATTTATATATATATGCATTTATTTATGTTTCATAAAATATTAAAGAATCCTATCAGCTATTTAAAGTGAGTCGACACTACCTAATTTACAAAGCCAAAATTTCTTGCCCCAACTATGTAAAACATGATAAAGAGCACATGTTAAATAATGATTATTTTTGTCTGATATGTTAGGTATTGGCAGAAAAAACACTTAATGTGTTTCTTAATGTCCCTGAGCATTTACTACCCATTGGTTCAATATTATGTCATGAAATCCTTCATGCCAAAAACTCAATTATTCAAATTAATTTGGAAATTCAGTATAAATGGCTATTAGTTCTCATGCTGTAAATCTGTGTTGAATGGTATTAAAATTCTACCTTACAAAGGATATGTTTCCTAAAATCTTCTTACTAAAATTAATTATAGTCAGTAAAACTCCCTTTTTAAGGCTTCTGCTAACTTGTCAATTGTTTCAGAAAATTTGCAGATTGGTAAGCAGTCTTGTTTCCTCACATCATTTTTTTTTCAAAAGTGGAAAATCTGAACTCTCTTAGGTTATGTTGATGCCCGCAAGAAAGCAAGATATGTTAATACATTAATCATGGTGTTTAATTTTGGGGGACAGAAAAGGTCTAATGAGTTCAAATGTGCTGTTCCATAGTTAGATGTGATTTGGATTATTTCTGTCTTTGATGACAGGGGTGGAATTATTGTCTCTATAGCAGAAAATTAACAGACATATGGAGACTGTTATGGGCAGACAACTCATCTCTAGTCCTCAGGTCACCACTTAACTAGATTGGACACTTTCGCCATGTCACCTAACTTCTCTGGGCTTCCTATTGCAGCATATATAAAAGGTGGATAAGAAATCTGTCTAAAAAAGTACTATCAGGGTGGCCCGGGTGGCTCAGTGCGTTAGCACTGCTTTTAGCCCAGGACCTGATCCTGAAGACCCAGGATCAAGTCCCACATCAGGCTCCCTGCATGGAGCCTGATTCTCCCTCTGCCTGTGTCTCTGTCTCTGTCTCTGTCTCTTTCTTTCTCTCTCTCTCATGAATAAATAAAATCTTAAAAAAAAAAAAAAAGAAATTCCAGATATAGCAAAAGTCACTCCCTTGCCTTAACTATTATTTTTCCCTTTCTTCTCAGAAGTAGTTGGTATGTATCACTTCCAGGCATATGTTTGTACTTTTATTATACAAGTATATACCCCTAAAATTATAAACTCTTGTTTTAGGTATTTCAAAATTTACATGATAGCATGTATAAATATCCTTTACAGTTTGAATTTTTGCTGGACATTTTCTTTTTGAGATTCATTTACATTGATACATGTTACTTTTGTTCATTCATTTCAACTACTCTGTACAATTCTGTTATGTGAACAGTGTACATCTATTTTTCTACAAGAAGTTAGATTGTTTCCATATTTGAACTTTTAGGAATAACAATATAATGCACATTTTTACATTTTCTAGGATAGCTACTGTCTTAGTCAGCTTGGGCTATCATAGGCAAATACCATACACTGGGTGGTTTAAACAACAGAAATTTATTTTCTCACAGTCCGAGAGGCTGGAAGTCCAAGATCAAGGTGCCAGCGTGGTTGGGTTCTGGTGAGAGCTCTGCCCTGGCTTGTAGACAGTTACCTTTTAGCTATGTCATCATATGGCAGAAAGAGGGGAAATGAGAGAAAGAGGAAGAGAGGGAGGGAGGGAGAGAGACCTGTTCTTATGCTATCAGTTTAAGGCCCCACCCTTATGACCTTATTTAACTGTAATTATCTACTAAAGACCCAATCACCAGATATATCGTCACATTGGGGATTAGGGCTTCAGCATGTGAATTTTGGGAAGACACTGCAATTCATAGCATCTATCTATAGTAAAATTGCTAGTTTGAATGGAATCCAACATCTTCAATTTTTCTAGATATTTCCAAATTGTTCTCCAAAATGATTGCAATAATTTATACACCCACCAGCAAGTATATAGACGACAGGGTATTTTTAACGAAAAGAACTTATAAATTCCAAATGTAAGATAGAAGGTACAGTCTTTTCAAGTTGTAACCTCTTTTTCCTATTCCACCATTATCTGGAAAGTCTTCTTCCAAGTAGCTGTCTAAACATGGCCTTCTGCCAACCAATTTTTTCATTTGCAGCCATGGTACCACATGGAGTGATGTGTTCTCTTCTGTAATTCTAAAACTAATAAGAAATACTGACCTTAATCAATAGAGTTTCATTAGGGGTCAATGATGTAGAGTAGAACTACTCAGTGGATTCAAAGTGATAGCTAGAGTTTTCTCCAGAGAAGCCAGGTCTCATTTGCTGGAAACAAAACATAACACAATTTTGAGCCTACTGTAATAAAGACTCTTCAAATCCAATCATCTCTGTTTCCAGTTGTGAAAAGCCAGTGTTCTTTGACATCCACAATGATTTTTCTTTTTTCCGATAGCGTATTTAATGTTCTTTAAAATGGTTTGAATGGCATTTGATTCTCTCCCTCTCCTTCACTCTGGCCTCCCCCAATTTTAGCATTTTGCTTTCTTATTTCTTCAGCACTCAGGAACCCTATTTTCCTTTTGTTAATGTGATGATTCCTCATGCAAAGGTAGGGGCATTTTATTTGCCCCCCTGAGGTACTTGTCTGTGAATTGAGAAGAGTCTGATTAGAGAAAGAGATGGTTTCAATCTTGTAGACAGTCTATGAATCAAAGGGATTTTTCAGTGAGTTAAACAATTTATTTTCCTTCCTGTATGTGTCACATTTTTCTGGAAACTCTTACTTATCAGGTAAAACTGTACTTAGGGAGGTTCTCTGACAGCTTAATCATGGTCTACGCTGGATCCCACAGTGAAGCCAGAAAGCTGAAAGTGTTTGCAGCTCTCATTTCCGTGGCAACTGTCTGAAGGGCCAAATATAGGAGCATTATTTCTCTGTAGGACCCAGCAGAAGAAGGAACTGAGTGGTGAGGAAAACCCCTGTTAGTCAGAAATTTTTCTTTAGGAGGTCAAGACCTTTGAAAAATTAATGGAAAAGTACCACAATACTTTTATATGTATTTCTTAAATGCTTCATTGTTCTAGGTAGGGAACTTTACATTTGCATGTCATAATGAATTCCCTTCACTGTCCCTTGCTCCCTCTTTCCATGTCTGTCAGTTTATCCACTGTAACATCATGCCCGTCTAACCCAGCAGGATCTGGGAAAAGTGTTTAAATATGAATACATGCAAGGGACACCTGGGTGGCTCAGTGGGTGTGTCTGCCTTTGGCTCAGGGCATGATCCCAGGATCCTGGGATCTAGTTCAGCATCCGTTCCCTGCGGGGAGCCTGCTGTCTCTCTGCCTATGTCTCTGCTTCTCTGTGTGTCTCTCATGAATAAGTAAATAAAATATTAAAAAAATTAATACATGCAACCATTTATGAATAATCCTAGCTCTCTGAGTGACAAACCGATAAATACCTGTTTAATTAGTGCTATGCAGATTCACTGCATTATCTGGTGAAAAAAGTTCTCTGAGTAAGAGTCAACATGGGGTAGTTGAATAGCTTTACAGTTGTTCTTGCCTGAGATCTTTATTATTCAATCTCAAAGACTCTGGATTTTTAGAATGTTTCTCTCATACTCAAATTAGGCCATTTTTGGATAACCTACCATTCATTGTCTTTGGCATGAAATATCAAGAAATCACCATAATGTTTCTCTTTATGAAGGGAGGAAGGAATGTGTCTCTGCCATGCTGCTGAGCAATAAACATAATATACATGAAAAGACTTAGGTTAAGGTGGTTTCAACCTTCAAAGGAAAACCTGAATATTTCTATATGTCAAACCATTTGGTTTTTGACGGCTAAAACTTTAATTTCTACTCCTTAGGAGCTGATCTATATAAAAACATCTTACAGTTTGAATGTATACATACATAATTAGGGTAAATAAGCATCATTTTTATAGCTCAAAAATCAGTAATTAGTATGATCATTATTGGGACACCTCTTTTGAAGTCACTGGGTGTTACAATTCATATCATCATTGACTCCTTTATCAGGGTCAAAGTGAGACAGCATTAAGGCAGTTATCCAACTAGAGTAAAACCCTTTTAATTATCATAACACCAGCTGTGTCTTCAATCTATATTTTTGGTTCCCATTTATTATTTCTTAGCGTTCATTTGCCAATTTTATTTCATTTATCACAATTTACAATAGTTTTTTTTAGAATCACTGAGTAAATGCTGCCATTATTTGCTGTGAAACAAGTCCTAAAAAGAAAAAGCTACATAAATGGACCAAAAGCATAAAATCTATTAACAGGTAAAATTTCTCCCCAAGTTGTCTTCAATTAAGCTGTTAACATGAAGAGCCACCTTCTTAAATCCTTAAACACTAAAAAGGAATTTGTGTGTTTATAATTCTTATGTTACACATATTCCTATGTATATAATCCTTATTTTACATTTTTGATTAGTGCATGTATATTATATGTGTATACATATATGCATTATACACACTCGTGAAACAAGTGATCCATATCTACAGTTTCTTGATTTTGTTTTGTCTGCTAGGATGCATGCTTTTTGTCCTTGGAACCCCAAAGAATAAAATGTTTTACTTTTGTATATTAATACTGTTGACAATAATAACAATAAAGCCTTAGTTCTATACTGAAATACTGATTAGTTGATGGTTTCTTTATATTTATGATATTAGATCCCAAAATCTATAGTCCATAAAAGAGATTTTGTAAACTATTTTAGTATACGTGCTGCCGAAGGGAGCACAGAGGTTTTGTAAACTAAATTCTCTTGTAAAAGAGACTTGTAAACCACGACTAGTAGTAGTTTTGCTATGATTTCTAAAAGTAAGAAACATTTATACATTTTAGGAGAAAGTTGTTGGGTAGTAGGGCCTTACTTCCTCCGAAGCTTAGGAAGAGGGGCATCTCAAAAGGGTGTGGCTCATGCCTGTGTTCTCTATGGGAAACTAACCCACTCCTCTGCTTGGCCTCTCTGAGGCCTCATTAGCTGGTAGTTGTCTCACTGGAGGGCTTGTAGAGAGGCCAAAAGTAGTGTTAGACTCTGGACATGTCCCTACCTCTGCTGTTCAAAGACAAGAGTATTTTGACCTGTTTTAAAGAGAATTTAGTCGCTCATGTACCTGTGGGAGGCACAGGGATGTACCCAGTGTTGGGCACATGAAGTCAGGATCAAATTTTATCAGGGGTCTCTCTCTTTCCCTTGCTCGTCCCTGCTTCTCTCAGAATGTTGGTACTCTTCCACAGAAGAGCCTCTTCTGCACGGGAGAAGCCGGCCTCCCACTGCATCAAAACCTTCCATCTCGGGCAGCCTGGGTGGCTCAGCGGTTTAGCGCTGCCTTCAGCCCAGGGTGTGATCCTGTAGACCCGGGATCAAGTCCCACATTGGGCTCCCTGCATGGAGCCTGCTTCTCCCTTTGCCTGTATCTCTGCCTCTCTCTCTCCTTCTGTGTCTCTCATGAATAAATAAATAAAATCTTAAAAAAAAACCCAAAAACCTTCCATCTCTATCTGCCACAGATACATAGTGCAACTGACCTGACTAGGGGTGGCAGCTTCCACTGGTCCAGCTTGGGTGGGCCACTCAACAGTAAGAATATGGCATTCCTGAGAGAGTTATTTATTTATTTATTTTTTATTTATTTTTTTTTTAATTTTATGATAGTCACAGAGAGAGAGAGAGAGGCAGAGACACAGGCAGAGGGAGAAGCAGGCTCCATGCACCGGGAGCCCGACGTGGGATTCGATCCCGGGTCTCCAGGATCGCGCCCTGGGCCAAAGGCAGGCGCCAAACCGCTGCGTCACCCAGGGATCCCCCTGAGAGAGTTTTTGAAGTGATTTTGCTGGGTACTCAGAATTGATTCACGAGATAACCTTACTTAGTCTTTAATCCCTTGGTTTAAGTCACCTGTTAACTAGAGATGAAGTCTTACAATGGCCTTTACAAGTATTTGGACTGTATATATGACAAGATACATAGACTTAAACTTATTCATAAATACCAGCTATATTAAATGAGGGCTGGAAAATCTCAAAGTTTTAATAATGTTATTACATTTTTACAGTTAAAATGTATGATTATTGGTAATGTTTTACTGGCTATAAAATTTTTAGGGAAAACAGTTCAGTGATGATTCCATGATCTTTTTTCAGTATATAAAGCTCTTATAAGACATAGATTATGGAGAGAAATGGCTCCCAGAAGGAATTTAAGGAGAAATTTCTGGTTATAAACAGAAAGGTCATATGGCTATGGTAAATAGTTTGATTTTTTTAAAAAAATGAGATAAAATTAATAATAAAGTTTTAATTGAATAAGAATATAATGTTATTGAAGAATGTCAGAGTTCTCTGAAAACATGACGTTGAGAGTTTATATTGGAATAAGTATATAATTTGAAGCTAAGGTTAGGAAACAGCTAAATCTCTGCATTCTGAACAGAGAACAAGTTAATACATTTTAATGCAATTTTTAAAGAAATGGAACACACATATACTTCCAACTATCTCTTTTAGTTTCTGTAAAATCAACTTTTATGTCCCTCTTCTAACAAAACTATGACCACTATTTCCCCACAAAAGAACTGGAGATTCTTCCAAAAGATGAATCATTGTGAAATGAGGCAGTACCCCACCCAGGACATGAAAGGAGGCTGAATTTGAGATGTGTCCCAGCTTCCTTGGTTGGAACATGGGAAGAATTTTTCCAGAAACAAGGAGCATAAAGGGCCAGGTATTAGGACTTCTAAACACCAGCTATCCCTGGCCTTTCAGCTTTCTGACTAATGATGTATTTAGTAAGGACCCTTAGTCAAAGAAGAGAAGTTAAACACTGATTTATTAATCTGCACAAGCATTTTTAAAAACTCCTTGATTAAGGAATTTGGAGTATTCTGTGGTGAAAAACCCATCTTAGGCCTGAGACTAAATTGTAATTTCCTGATACCTTTGCAAGCATGAAATGCGGGAACTGTAGGCTCAGGTATGTCTAGGGAAGAAAAGAGAGAGAGAGAGGGAGAGGGAGAAAGTGTGAGAGAGATTGCAGAGCAGACTCCAAGTCTGTGAATGTAAACAATTGTGAGAAGACGACAGGGCTGAGATAGTGGTGGTCCTTATCACCTATCCTACAGTGATCCTACCTACTTAGGAAAGGTGGCCCAACAAACAGTAGACTTTAACCAATCAGCTGCTCCTCTTCCTTTGGAAAGAGCAAACAAAGAGAAATGGGAGCCAAAAGAGAAGGAAACACGAGCAGGAATCACCTTGGGAATCCAAGGAATCACCTTGGGATTATTAATATCACTCAGTTTTATTATGGGGCTAAATGGCCTTTTGTTTGTTTGCCCTGGAACATTATAATATTGTTTCTATGGGGAAATATTGTTTCTATGAATTCTAAATAAGTGACTCATAAATGAAGTTCTGGACTACAACACATCAAGCAGATTTAGCTGTTTTTCAAATGAACTGCTCATGCATCCTGTACTATGATGATGTATCTAGGAGGATGCTTTGTCAGCAATGACTGGAGAGTCCTCCCAGAGTTCTATAGAATGAGAGTATAGATGTATTTTCTTCTTGGACTATGCCCAGAAATACACTTATTTCAGTAAATAATACAAACAGGAATTAATATAATCATTTATTAAGCTAGCAAATATAATCAAAGGGAAAGTTATTCTGGAAATAAGAGCATTTTTTTTCTGGCTTAAATCCTGTATTTATTCTCTGTGGCAGAAAAAATAATTGTATCAGTTAGCTTTTAGTGCATTATAAAGTCCATCCCAAAATTTAGTGGCTGAAACAAAATCTCGGACTTACATGTCCATGAGAGATAATATGCAAGCCCCTTAAAGCCTAGGCTCATAATTGGTACGTTGTCATTTCCATTTCATTCTATTGCCCAAGGCAAGTCACATGGCTAAGTCAAAGTCAAGGGCTGGGGAAATATACTCTGAACCTTTAGTGGGCAGGATTGTAAGGTCAATGGCAAAAGGCATGGACACAGGAAGGGGCAGAGAATTGGAACCAATGATGCAATCTAGCACAGTGATCACTGGTCTAATAAACTTAATTTAGATACTACTCCTTGAAGACTCGCATATCTCTGTAAGTACATAGGAGTTAGGGGTCAGGGAAAGGGGGGCTGGGTAAGGTTTTGAGTGGCATGTCATGGCAAGGCACAATACTTAAACCTACCATTTAGAGATTTACGACTCCTTGGATCTGAGAATATTTAAAGCATTTGGTCCACTGCTCCTGTACAGAAAGTTGGAGTCATCTTTCGCCATCTTTGAGCTGAGACAAATAGAACCAGCCAAGAACTTTCCCATCAGATTGATGGGAGGTGGATGCCCAACACAGGCAGGAACACCTAAGGGGGAAGTAATTATAGGAAATAGGTGGACCTTTACCAGCTTTGAGGAGTCCCAGTTGATTGGGGAAGTCTTAAGAAGAGCCCTGAAGTGCTAGAGATATCCCTCTGGCTCAATACCTTTATCAAGATCACATAGAGGAAAGAATGATAGAATAATTGGCCTGGTCACTATGCTTAACTTTTCTAGGAGTGGGAGTGTATAAATAAAAAGCTTCTATAGTTTCCTATAACTCTCCTGGCAGCTATTCTAAATGATCCTCTCCCTCCAACATTTTCCTCTAGTATTGGTTTCTTTAACAACATCTTGGCCAGTCATTACAAATTTTCAGCCTATTTTGGTTATTAGAACAGTCTAATTCTAGCATTTAAGATTCAGTTGTCTTCTCAAACATGATTCAAGGTTGATCTCCTTCCTCCAGCTCAGGCTAAATCTGCCTGGAGGGATCATGGTTGCATCCATATCCACCTCCTTCTCCCTCTTCCAATTATATTTCAAGTGGAGGTGGGGAAGAAGGGCAAAGTTGTAGACTTCCTCTTGGTTAACCTATGACTGTACTTGTGTGCAAGGTTTATACAGATTGATGAGGAGGCTCCAACATCCTTCACGAATGGTAGGGGAGAGGGACCCTCTTTGCTATCATCCTGCTTCTAACACACACACACACACACACACACACACACACACACACAACTTACATTGTCCAAAACTAGCCCTGGTTCTCATTTTTTAGCAAACTATGAGGTCAGCAGGGACACATGGGATTCATCTTCTAATGGAAACTGACAGATATTAAGCAGAGTGGTCCTTGGATCTCACCTTGCTCTGTCTCTCCAAATCTGTGCCCCTATTCACATCACATGGGGACCAAGCAACATGTCCACTCTTGAACCAAATCCTGTTATGAGGATAAAAATGTTGTCCTCTAATTAGAGGTATCCAAATCTTTAGGAAAATTCTCTCTTTTCTCCTTTTTCCTTCCCATTAGCTTTGGGGAAGGGAAAGCTACGTCTCTTTCCCTCTTAGTCCTTTCAGCAGGGGAAGCAGAGGTCGAGGTACATAGGATTGGTGGCAGGAGCAATTCTGCTGGTTGAAACTCTGGGAGAAGTTGGCTGGATCTAGATGCTGGCAGCTCTCTGATTTTAAAATGGACCTACTCACTGAGTTTTGGCTTTAGTTTGGAATCTAGCTGCAGTTCGGGGACAACAGGAAAAATCTTATTATATGTCCTATTAGTTTTGGAATCGGGGAGAACTTGTTTCAGATATGGGCTTCATCTTCTTTGCCTATAAAATGGTGTCACTAGAAACTACTTCTCGGAGTTATTGTGATGATAAAAATTAATGAACGAATGTCATTGCATTCCCACATAAGCTGTATTAATTACTATCAGTTATTTTTTCATCATCCCACCCTCTCCGTCCACCCCCTGCACCTTACTTGGAACCACATTTATGGATGTGCATATCTATGTACACAGATATAAATGTATACGTGTTGTAGATAAGGTCCAGGCTTCAGTATTTTTGCCCCTTGAACCTATGTTACGTTATTGGTGCAGAAAAATATATTTGGGACGTGAATCTTCAACATTCAGTAGCAATAGTCCTCTGATCTTATATGATTCATGTCATAAGTTACTGAGGGGATCAGGTATGGGCTTTCTACTTCCTGCAGTACACTGTGTAGGTGTATTATTACCAGAAATCCTCCATAATGCTACCCAGTCATTTTGGTCTCTGTTTTTACAGAAATGACTAGGATGAAAGAAAAGAAAGACTGAAACAAAGAAATGTGATTGTTTTCATGTTGTACCATCAAGAATATTGTTTTAGTTAAAATGAGACCATTCAGATGAGAATAAACAAATTTAAATAAAAAAGAAGTTTTGAGGACAATTTCTAAACTGAGTGGGGTTTTACCTGATAAAATCTACAAACCAGAATATTTATTCTCAAAAAACATCAGCTGCATGTAATCATTTCTCCCCTTCCAATATGGTAAAATTTTTAAAAACTCAATATATTAGGAGATTTTTTTTTTTTTTAGGATACCTGGGCTGTTTCCAGAACAGGAATTTTGTTTTGATTTGAATTTTGATTTGAATTTTGATTTGAATTTTGTTTTGATTATTCTTTCAACAAATATTTGTTAAATTACAAAGCTAAAGAGGCTCTGTCCTTCTCCGTTGCTTTAAAGTTTAAAGCCTACTCTAATAGAGAGAAATGAAGTGAACAAACAAACAAAAATCACACTTCAGTATCTTGCTATTCTCTACTGCCTGACACTGGACTCTATCAACTCTGCCAATTTTTGAACCCGTAACAATATGATCATCTCTGCCATCACAAAGCAATCTTAAAAAGGTCTGCTGTATTTGCCCGACAGGAAGTCTACAGGAATTAGAGAAATCTTGATTCATTTCTTCTCAAAGATCTGCAAAATCTATACAATATTGTCCTGAATTGTCACATTAACCAAGTTACCAGTTTCTTCTGTAGGTAGCATTTGGTAAAGACAATGAACAAATATGCCTAGGATACCTATGCTCAGATTCTGCTTTCATTTGCAAGTGCACACACACATATGATCACATGGCCTAACAGTAACTGGGAAAAAAGTAGAATTTGTGTTTTGATTTTATTTTTAGGCAGAGACTGCAAGAGGATACACTCATAGTTATGGGTGATTTGACTAATAAAAATGACTGCAAGAACAGTCTGACTGAGGAACAAAAAATATTCCATTGCATCAAAGTAAAGCCTTTACTGTGCTTGGAGAACCATCTGAAGACATTCATATGTCATGTAAAGGCACACATAGATAATGGCCAAGAAATCAGAGGACTAGGATGTTGGGATTAAAGGGTCTCAGAAGTCACTAGTCCAGGTGTGGCTGGGTGGCTAAATTGGTTAAGAATCTGCCTTTGGCTGAGGTCAATGATCCCAGAGTTCTGGGATCAAGCCCCATGTTGGGCTCCCTGCTCAGTGGGGAACCTGCTTCTCCATTTGCCCCTCCCCCTGCTTCTACTTTTTCTCTCTCTCTTAAATAAATACAACTTTTTTTGAAAGTCACTAGTCCAAATCTCTCATTTTATTGATAAGGAAATTTAGGTCTCTGGCTGTGTCAGGAAAAAATTTGGAAGATGTTCAAATGGAAAAAAAAAAATCACTTACATATCCGCCAGGTCATCCAGTTCTACAAGGGGTCTGAGACCAGTCTTTAGGCTGTTTTACAACTCTGTAAGTCTTAGATAATTTACAGTAATGTAAATTATTTCTTCCCATAGAAATGCAAATGGTATTTTCATGTGGAATACAATTTATCACAGCCCTGTGGATTATTGACCAGTTTTCTGTCTGTTTGCAAATTTATTTCAGTATTCCTAATAGTATGTGTGTGCGCACATGCATGTACGTGTGTCCTTTTGAACCAGATTTTTTTCTTTATCTTGATGGGTCCCTCACTAATCAATGCATTAAATAAAATCACAACCACCAGCTTAACTCCCCATTTAACATATCAAGGAACAGACTTGGCCAAATATAATTTTACCATATGGAGTTTTTTTTTTTTTTTTCCTTATGGAGTTTTTTTTACAGAGGTCCAGATATTAAAAAGCTTGCTTCTTTTGTCCTCAGATGATTGTGAAGGAAGGAGATAGTGGCAGTGATAGGGAATGGCCAGTTGTGGGAATGGCCCCAAAGTGTTAAAGAAAAGAAGAGAAATAAATATCTGGATCTTGTTATATATATGATTTTCTGAATTCAGACGAGTTGTACTGAATCAATCTGTGAATTTGAGCCTCATGGATAATTAGGTTTGAAAAATCAACTGTTCCAGAGTCACAAAAATACTTTGAGACCATTAAAGGGGGAGGGAAAACATGAGTTAAGTGAGACAAGAAAAGAAAGTCCTACAACTCTGAACAAGTTTAAATTTTAATAGGGAATGGCCCATAGAAAACTATACCCTCTATCTTTGGTGTAATGGCTTCAAATGTGGGTATGATTTTGGCAGGATTATTTGGTATTTCATTTAAAGAAACTATCAGAAAATGTTTTCATATGGTTCTCCAATCACAGTAAAGGCTTTATCTTTGATGCTATTTTGAATGATAGCTGCAGAATCTTTCCCAAGCAGCTCCTGCTTCAGCGAGAAGAATTAAAGTCAGAATCCTTCTCTAATGGCTATCTGTTCGTTTTTACAATTAACAACAAAAAGTGTTCTGTATTTGATGATTCAGAACTTAAAAAAACTAATTCTAATAGAGAAGATGTCTAAGCTTCACCCATCCTGAAGTCAAACAAAACTTTTTCATGACAGAAAATAATGTTATCGGGGCAGCTGGGAGGCTCAGGGGTTGAGTATCTGCCTTTGGTTCAGGTTGTGATCCTGGGGTCCTGGGAGCATGCTTCTCCCTCTGCCTATGTCTCTGCCTCTCTTTCTCTGCCTCTCATGAATAAATAAATAAAATCTTTTAAAAAAAGAAAAAGAAAAAAATAATGTTATCGTTACAGAAGAATGCAAGGTGGCAATCTATGTGCAGGGCACATGGCCTCTCAAGGGCTTTGGGGGCAGATAGACCTGAGCTGTGGACCACACTGAATGTGCCTCTGATCTTAAGATTTCTAAAAATATCAGTATCACCAAATTAGATTACAGAAGACTTGGACCTCAGCATAATTTAAAACTTTCTTGCCCTTCATGTTTGTGTATACGCATCAAGACTAGTTCAAATATTGGGAAACCAAAATAGATTCTATTAAGTTGTTAAAAGAAAAACCCAACAAATCCTTAACTGTTTCATGAGAAGCAAAGAAAAAGACGCACTGTTAAAGCAACCTATTGACATATAGCTTCTGTGAAATTGCTTTTGTGCTTGTTAAGAGAACCCTGGTGATTCCACTCCATCCCACCTAGCAATAACCTCAATTCATACATGTGCCCTGTGCTTGTCACCAAAGATGTTGTAAAGAAAAATAAGCCATGCCCTCCAGGAACTTTTGTATTAGCTTAATAGTAATATTGATGAGTTGTGGATCTATTAACGACAGTCTTTTCAGTACTGCCAGATATTAAAATTACATGAATAAAATATATTGCTGGTCAGACTAAAGCTACATTTAAAGCTATATTTGTTGAAGTATTAAGGTTAAGTCTCAACACTGTAATTTAGGTATCTCTTAGATGACGTGTCACAAAATTGACTTATAGCTGTAGCTCATGATAAAGTCATCCAGTGATTCCGATTGAGTGAACCAAATCTGACTGAAGAATAGACCCTAGACAGTGAGACTCCTTGTTATAGAAATGAATGAATACTTTCCATTATAACCTCTTGACATTAGTGTGAACAGACTTCAGTAAGTATATGCCCTGAAATGTCTATAGATGACTTAACCTGTTAAGTGACAACTTATTTCAGACTCTGGAAGTATTGCCCACCCACCCTCCTTTGCTCATGGAATTCAGGTAATATAATGTATATTTGAAAAATCACTCTGAACAAAGAATGGAGCTGAATATTCATTAGACTACAGCTCAAATATGGAGATCCTAGTTGTTCAAATGGCAGCAACACTAGCAATGGTGTATTGTTATAGGAAATCTAATGCATTTGTAGCAGGGCCCTCTATTATGTACTAATAACATGGAAATTAACTCTCCTTGCAGCACGTTAACAAAAAAAGAAAACACTGGGAATAGATTATTATTATTTTTTTTAATGTTTTTTATTTTTATTTTTTTAATTTTTATTTACTTATGATAGTCACAAAGAGAGAGAGAGGCAGAGACACAGGCAGAGGGAGAAGCAGGCTCCATGCACCAGGAACCCGATGTGGGATTGGATCCCGGGTCTCCAGGATCGCGCCCTGGGCCAAAGGCAGGCGCCAAACCGCTGCGCCACCCAGGGATCCCTAGAAGCTAGCATTTTTGCCATTTTGTTGTGGATCCTTCCAGAGGTAAAAAAACTATTTGCTATAGATATTTTTGGAGTCTCTATATGCCGGTATCCCCTAATAGATAAGATACACGAATTTCCCAGCTATATTAGACTCTTGCATTAAATTCACTAGGAGTGACAGAAAAAAAATCTAAAAAATAAGTGTCTTAATGTCCTAAACTAGAAAAAAGTTTATTTCTTTCTCAAGTAAAGTTTCACAGATATATAGTCTAGAGCAATCTTAGCTCTTTACAGTATCATGGTTCAGTCTTCCATTGTTAAGACTACCTCATGGTCCCATATAGCTGCTCTTGCTCCAACCAATACATCCATGATCCATCCAGAAGGAAGGAGAAAATGAAAAGAAGAGAATTCCTTAATTTATTAAAGAAGCTTCCCAGAAGTTGCAAAGTGACTTTTGATTATATTCTATGGATTGGAACTTAGTTCTATGCCATACCTACCTGAAAAACAGAGCTAAAAATGTAGTCTTTATTCTGTGTTGCCACATGCCTGGTTAAAAATTCTATTTTTGTGGTAGAGTCGGAGAGGACCATGAACAATCTCTGCCATAACCATGAAACTCTTTATTTCATGGAGCATATCACAAAAAAAAAGTTGTGAAAGCGTTGATATAAATTAATTCCTTTTTTAAATATTTTATTTATTTATTTATTTGAGAGAGCAAGAGAGAGAACACCAGTGAGTTGGGAGGGGTGGGAGGAAGGGGTAGAAGGAGAGGGAGAAGCAGACTCCCCACTAAGCAGGATGCCTGAAGCAGATGCAGGGCTCTTAATCCCAGGGTTCTGGGATCATGACCTGAGTGGAAGGCAGATGCTTAACTGACTGAATGACCCAGGTGCCCCCATTACTTTTGACAGTATTTTCTCAACCACTAAGAATCCAAGGCAATTCATTGGAAGAGTCTGAGAGCTAGGGCTGGCAAACTGATTTATTGAGTTATTCTTACAGAAACCAGACACATAAAGGAAGAATTAATGCTATTTCATTTGAATCTAGCCACTGCAATAATTTTTTTGAAAGTATATTTCCTAAGTACCAAGAAGCCATCTCTTTGAGATGTAATTGTCAAGACAGAAGCCTTACTTCCCAGTTTCTGTGGGAAAGAAGCAGCTTAATTTGAGGGGCACCTTGCTCCAAATTACATAAAGATATGACAAGTTTGTTTTCCTTTGGATAAAGCCAATTAACTATCAGATGGGCACCCCGACTACCAGATTTTAATTTAGGGTGAACTCTATGTGACAAACGGTACTGTCAAGTCCTCTTATTTGAGGACTAGTTACTGCTTATTTTGACAACTTTTATGGAATGAATTGTATCTGCCTGGCTATATAAAAAGGTAAGATTTCTTTCTGTTTTTGCAATCTTTCAGTGGATTACTTGAGATGTGCATCACATTCTGGTTTAACACTTATTCAGTATAGAACTGTTTTTTTCCCTTTGACTTTTGTAGAGAATTTCTCTTGGTTGGCAGATTTTTAAAAATTTGTAGTTCCCCAACATTGTCCTCAATCTCTTTTACATCATATCACTCAGCATATTCTCTATTGCAAGTAAGAGACTGCTGTATTTGATACTGAACTAGAGCCAAATAGCCTTTTCGTAGTTGGTGTGGCTAAAGGAAAACACTTTACCATAAGAAATGTTAGTCGACATTCATGCTTCCAAATTCTTAGGTCTTGAGCTCTGTGTTCAGTAAAGACTCAGTGAGATTCTTATTATATTATGCCTTTTTGTGACTATAAAACCAGCTGCATTGCTCAATATAGGCTGCAGACCACGAAGATAAGAAGCTCCCATTAGCCTTTAGAGTATTGGTTGCCTATGGGGCCATAACACAATAAATTGGGTGGCTTAAGACAACAAAAGTTATTGACTCCCAGTTGTGAAGTCTAGAAGTCTGAAATCAAATGTCAGCTGCTCTGCATTCCCTTTGAAACCTGTACGGGAGAACCCTTCTTTGCCTCTTCCTAGCTTCTAGTGGTTTGTAGGCATTCTTTTGTGTTGTGGCTGCATAACTCCAATCTCTGCCTTTGTTTTCACATGGCATTCTTTCTTTAACTGTCTTCACGGCCATGTTCTCATAAGGACATTCCACTCAATTCAAGTATGACCTCGTGTAATTGGTTAATAATTACATCTATAAGTATCCTATTTCCAACTAAGATCACATTCTGAGGGACTCAGGGTCAGGACTTTACCATATCTTATTTGAGGGGACACAATTCAACCTGCAACACTTAGTAAGAGCCACCAAAACTTAAAGTTATCCTCTCCAGCCCTGCCAGATGTCTCAGTCTCCATGTGTTGAGGATGAGTGTACTAAAGTGCTCTCCGATACTTTATTCCTAGTTTATTTTTCATATAATAAAGGGAAAAATTCTTTCTTTCCAAGTTCTAAGGTAATCAAAAAGTGATATGAAGGAGTTGGTTAGCATTTGGAGTAAACCTTAAATTTTTTTTTTAATTGGTAAGGACTGGGCTAGAGAACATGGCTTCCATATATGTGCAGGTGGGGTCCCTAATACTGAAGCCCAGGATTCAATGTATGCATCTGGTATCAGGGCAGCCAGATCACAAATATGTCAGTGATATACAGGGATGTACCTAAATTTGAACCTACCTTGGTTATTTTGCCAGAAGGTACAAATGACAGATGCTTACTTTCACAGCATTTTTCAAAAAAGATTTTATTCACTCATTTGAAAGAGAGAGAGAGGGAGTAGTGGGAAGGACAGAAGCAGAGGGAGAGGCAGTCTGCCTGCTGAGCAGGGAGCGCCATGAGGGGCTTGATCTCAGAACTGTGGGATCACGATCTGAGTGAAATGCAGATGCTTAACTGACTGAGCCATCCAGGTGGCCATTTCACAGCATTTCTCATATCTTCAAACTTGTGGATAATCAGATTTCATGTGATATTATAGGTGACCATCACAGCTAATTAGTGTAGCAGTGGTAGTAACACAAACAAGAGATATGAACAAGAGAATGTAATTTTGATTTATCATTAACCTAAAGAAATATCTGAGTATTCACTTTCAAATTATGGGCAAACAGTCAAGATTGAACTTGCATTAAAACTCTTCTTATCGAATTCTGCAAAGATGGCATTGGTGGAAGAGGCATAGCTTTTAGATCTTGCCAAATTCCAACACAAAAATATTGAAATAAAAAAACAAAAAAACAATGGACAGCATTTACATTAAAACTAGGTGACAAGCTACTCCAGGAACCCTGAAATGCAAACCACCAAAAACCACAAGACCAACACATTAACAGCATCTGTTCAGGAGAAAGCATAGAGAAGCCATGGGATGACTGACAACCTGACAAGAGGAGACCTCAAAACAGCCATCCATGGGGAGGCACAGTGGTCAGTGAGAGCAACAGTTGAAATGAGAGAGATCTTTCCCTAGGTTAGCAGATGAGGCAAGGGTCCTGCAGCAAGCCAGCTGATGGCTTATCAGCAGCATCACCTTCCCACCTTCCAAGGGGCTCAGACTCAGGCAAAATAGGAAGGGCTAAATCTAAATTGATTAGGAAGGAACAATGTGGATAAAGGAAAGTGGGGCTTTCCCCACAAATGGAGCAAAAAAACAAAAGCAGAAATAACTCAGAAAAATCACCTTAAAAAATTAAAAAAAAATTTTAAACATTGCACAGAAACACAGGAGTTGTTAAAACAAATGTTCTTCTGATAATCAGGAAAACTGAATTCACATAAAAATGAGTAACAGAAATGTGTCAAGGCCAAAACCCATACAAAGATATTGTTTTCTTTTTTTCTTTTTTTTAAGATTTTATTTATTTATTCATGAGAGAGAGAGAGAGAGGGAGAAACAGGCTGCATGCAGGGAGCCTGACGTGGGACTTGATCCCAGGTCTCCAGGATCACACCCTGGGTTGAAGGCGGTGCTAAACCACTGGGCCACTGGGGCTGTCCAAAGACATTGTTTTCAATAAAAAGTCCTATATGAGAATTTTTCATGTCTTATGAGGATGAATTAAATTAGTTTTGCCACCTTAAAGTTTCATAGGAAGGAAAAAAATCAAAATCTTGATAAATTACTTTTAATTTTGACATAATAAAGAATGTGAAGAGAAAGGAAAATGGGATATATTGTAGAAAAAATATTTAAAACATTTTCGTTTCACTGATCATCTTCAATTTGTGACTACTAAAATTATTATACTAGTTATTAAAATTATTTCCAGAGGTATTCTTGGTAAGGGCTGGGCTAGAGAACATGGCTTGATTCCTACTTCTTTCTCTTTATTGCAGTATTTGGTTTTGGCCTTGATATCAGCCAAATATGAACTTTAACTCCTGGCTCATTAGCATTTGCAAAAAATATGTATCAGTGCATCTAATTCTGTAAGATTTATGGTTCAGATCACAGAAAGAGAACATGGATTCTTAGTAGGTTGTTTACTCACTAAAGAAGAATGAGAGAAAGAAGTCGGGTTGTGCATCCTCAACTTCTTTCTTGACTCATCAATCAGATTAAATCTTTATCAATTATTTATTGCTCTTTAAAATTTACCTGAAGATTTAGTGGCTTTAAACAACAGCAATATTATCTGTTCACAATACCACGGCCTGTGCCTGCTTCATGCAACACATAAACTAAAACTGGAACAATACAGAGAATATTAGTATGGTGCCTGAACAAAGATGACATGTAAATTCATGAAGCATTCCATATTATCAAGAGGTTGATTCATCAAAAAGATATAATCATTGTAAATATATGCACCCAACATCAAAGTACCTAAATGTAGTAAACAAATACTAACAATTCTGAAGGGAGAAGCTGACAATAGTACAATAATAGTAGGATACTTCAATACCCCACTTAAAGGAATAGATAGAGCATCCAGGGAGAATATCAATAATAAAATGTTAAATTTGAACCATACATTGGACCAAATGGACCTAATAGACATATACGTAACATTCTGTCCATCAGTAGGAGAATAGACATTCTTCTGAAGTGCACACAGAACATTCTCCAGGATAGATCATATGGTAGGCCACAAATCATGTTTTAGTAAATTAAGAAGATTAAAATCATAGCAAGTATCTTTTCCAACCACAAAAGTATAATTAGAAATCAGCAAGAGGAAAGTTGGAAATTTACCAAGCATGTGGAAACTAGACAACACACTCCTGAACAATTCATAGGTCAAAGAAGAAATAAAAAGTAAATTTAAAAAATGTCAAAACAAATGAAAATGGAAACACATGGGATACTGCACAAGCAGTTATAAGAGGAAAGTTTATAGCACTGAATGCATATGCTAAGAATATACAAAGATCCCAAACAACCTAACTTTATACCTTCAGGAACTAGAAAAAGAACAAACAACCCAAGTTGGAGAAGGAAAGTGATAAGAAAGATTAGAGTAGAAATAAAATATAGACCAGAAAAAACACTTAATAAGATCAATGAAACTAAGCTGGTTTTTTTTAAGAAGATAAACAAAATTGGGAACCTTTAGCTAGACCAACTAAGAAAAAAAAAGAGAAACTCAAATAAATAAAATAAGAAATGAAACAGGAGACATTACAACTGGTATTACAGAAACACATAGCATCATAAGTGACTACTATAAGCGATTATAGACCAAAAAATTGGATAAACCAGAAGAAAAGGGTAAATTCCTAAAAACATACAACCTATCAAGATTGAATCAGGAAGAAATAGAAAATGTTACCAGACCAATAATAAGTAAGGAGATTGCATCAGTAATCAAAAACCTTCCAACAAAGGAAAGCCCAGGAGCAGACAGCTTCACTGGTAAATTCTACCAAACACTAGAAGAATAATTAACAATACTTTTAAAATTCTAAAAAAAAAAAAAAATTGAACAGGAGGGAACACTTTCTTCCATCTTCATTTTACAAGGCCAGCATAACCCTAATATCAAAACCCAGATTAAGTATACTACGCACAACAACAACAAAACCCTATAAAACAATATCCTAATGAATATAAATGCAAAAACATACAACAAAATAATTGTGAACTGAATTCAAGAACACATTAAGTGTTTTATTCCTGAGATGCAAGGATGTTTCAATATACACAAATCAACTAATGTGATACACTGCAATAATAGGATAAAAGATAAAAGCCATGTAATCATTTCAATAGGTACAGAAAAAGCATATAACAAGATACAACATCTTTTCATGATAAAAATCTTCAACAAATTAGGTATAGACGAAACACATCTTAACATCATAAAAGCCATAGATGACAAGGCCTCTGCTAACATCATACTCAATGGTGTAAGATTGAAAGCTTTCTCTCTAAGATCAGGAACAAGAGCAAGGTACCCACTCTTACCGCTCCCATTCAAAAATAGTACTGGAACTCCTCTTTAGAGTAATCAGGCAAGATATGGAAATAAAGGGCATCCAAATAGGAAAGAAGAAGTAAAATTTTCATTATTTACAGATGATATAATCTTGTGTAGGAAATCCTAAAAACTGAACTAAAGAGTGACAGAACTAATCAATGAATTCAGTCAAGTTTCAGGATATAATATCAACATGTAGAAATCAATTATGTTTCTATATGCCAATAACAAAATGTCTGAAAAAGAAATAAAGAAAACTATACCATTCACAATAACATCAAAAATAATAAAATACTTAGGAATAAAATTTAACCAAGGAAGTGAGAGGTCTATACAATGAAAACTACAAAACTTTGATGAAAGAAACTGAAGAAGACATACATGGAAAGATCTTGTGTTTGTGGATAAGAAGAATTAATAATATTAAATTATCTATACTACCCAATACTACTCAAAGCCATCTATAGATTCAATGCAATCCCTATCAAAATTTCAATGGCATAAATAGGAAAAACAATCCTAAAATTTGTATGAAACCAGAGTAGACTCAAATAGCCAAAGAATCCTGAAAAAGAAGAATGCAGCTAGAGTTATTGCACTTCTCAAATTCAATCTATACTACATAGCTGTAGTAATTAACACAGGGTGATATTGGCATAAAATGGAAATAGACCAAAAAAAAAAAAAAGATGGAAATAGACCAATGGAACAAAATGGAGAACCCAGAAATAAACCTCCACATATACTGTCAACTAATATTTGACATGGAAAACTCAATGGGGAAAGGATATTTTCCTCAACAAATGGTACTAAAAAAAATTGTATGATAACATGCAAAAAAAGAAAATTGGATCCCTATCATCCACCACTCACAACAATAAACTTGAAAGGGATTAAAGACTTAAACAGAAGAGCACATAGGGTAAAACTCCTAGAAGAAAACATTGGGAAGAACTTCCTTGACATGGTCTTGACAAGAATTTTTTGGATATTACACCAAAAGTTCAAGCAACAAAAACAAAAATCAACAAGCAGGACTGCATCAAATTAAAAATATTCTGCATAGCAAAAAACCAACCAAACAAAAAACAATCAATAAGATGAAAAGTTGATCTTTGAAATAGGAGAAAATATTTGCAAATGATACATAGATAAGGGATTAATATCCAAAATACATAAAGAATTTACAACTTAACAACAACAAATCCATTAAAAATGGGCAGAGAAATGAACAGACATTTTTCCAAAAAAGATATCTAAATGGCCAACACATACATGAAAAGATGTTCAAAATCACCAGTCATCAGGAAAATGCAAATACAAGCCACAATAAGGTGTCGCTTCATATTTGTGCTTGCTTCATATCTGGAGAATGGCTATCATCTAGAAGGCAAGAGATAACAAGTGTTGATGAGGATGGAGAAGAGGAAATCTTATGTACCATTGGTGGGAATGTAAATAGGTGTAGCCACTATGTAAAACAGTGTGGAGTTTCCTAAAAATATTGAAAATGCAACTATCATAAAATACAGCAATCCCACTTCTGGAAATATGTATCCAAGGGAAATGAAAACTGCATGTTGAAAAGATATCTGCACTTCCATGTTTATTGCAGCATTATTCACAATAGCCAAAATATGGAAACAATCTAAGTGTCTGTCAATAGACGAATGGATAGAGAAGTTGTGGTATATACAATGGAATATTATTCAGGCATGGGAAAGAAGGAAATCCTGTCATTTGCAACAATGGGGATGGACTTTGGGCTTAGTGAAATAAGAAGACAGAGAAAGACAAATATTGTATGATATCACCCATGTGTGGAATCTAAAAAAGGCAAACTCATAGAAACAAGAGTAAGATGGTAGTTACCAAGGGCTAGTAGGTACGGACATTGGGGAGATGTTAAAGGACATAAGCTTGCAGTTAGAAAATGAGTAAGTTCTAGAGATCTAATGCACAGCATAATGATGGCAGTCAACAGTCCCATGTTACATGCTTCAAATTGCTAAAAGCCTCTTAAATGTTCTCACCACGAAAAAGAAGTGATAATTTTGTGACATTATAGAGGGATTTAACTTAAGCTGTGCTGGTACTCATATTGCAATATATAAATGTACTAAATTAACACAGTGTACACCTGAAATTTACACAATGCTATATGTAAATTATATCTCAATAAAAAAATACCATGAGACATCAGTTTGCACCAAACCCAGTGGAAGGTCTTTTTGCTGGTCTTGTCTAGGTCACACATGTAGCTGCAGTCACCTGCAGCTTGACTGGGGCTGGATGGTCTAAGGTGAGCTGTGTTGCACATTTGGTGGTTGACTTTGGTTGTTGGTTGGGCCTTTCTCTCATGTGTTCTCTCTTTGTTAAGAAGCTTAGTCTGGGCTTCTTATGCAGTGGCAGCACACAAGGGGTGAGAGCAGAAGCTGCAAGGCAACTGAAGACTGAGAGGTTCAGAAGCCACAACGCATCACTTGCAACGCACTCTGCTGGTGAAAGTCAATCCTAAAACCAGCTAAGATTGAAAGGTTGAAGAAATTAATTTCACCTCCGGGTGGTACAAGTGGCTAAGTCATATTGTAAAGGGCCAGGGAGAGAGAAAATATGGAAGCCATTTTTGAAACAGTCTTCCCCAAAGTCCACCCCCTCTCCTGGGACAGATGAACAAAGGGGCAGAAAGAGGCCAGCGGTAAGATGGAAATTGATGAAGTAATAGTGGTGAGAGAGAAGTTTCTATTCTTCACATTCACCCCACAAACTGGTGATACTTTAGCATAGAAGTAAAGTATCAACTAGGAGTAGCAATTTCAGTTATTTGCAGAAAGTAATGTTTAATAATATTATTCTCTGCTTATAACTGAATCTCTTAATCTTTAAAAACATAATCAGTAAATATATCGGTAGTGACTCTTGATTTTTAGATTATATATATTTTTGTTAAGCCTTGGCATGATTAAAGAAGTTTTAATAAGAGAAAGTTTAAACACATTTTTCTCTTGATGTAAAAGGAAAGTCAATGAATATTTGGGGCAGTGAGCTGAGATTTCATACTCCAAAGTTTATTGTTGAACACTGGCATAATTAAGGAAAGTTTTAAACTCAATTTTTCTTTTTAGGACTTTATAAATTGAGATTTTTCCATATTTTGATGCTTTAATTGATGGCATCATACCAAGGGAGGGGGGAGATTTTTTTTTTTTTTTTTTTTTTTTTTTTTTTTTTTAGAGAGAGAGAAAGAGAGCAAGAGTGTGAGGAAGGGAGGGGCAGAGGGAGGAGAGAAAAAAATCTCAAGCAGGCTCCATATCAGCACAGAGCCCAGTGCAGGGGCTGATCCCATGACCCAGAGTGATATCAGACCTGAGCAGAAATCAAGAGTCAGATGCCCAAATGACTGAGCCACCTAGAAGTCCCAGAGATGGATATTTCTAACCATGATTCATTTTGCTTCTCCAACCACAGGGCCGACTAGTTTCTTATTAATAAGAAAGGCTGCTAATCTTCACAACCCCATGGATTTGGGTGCTGATGAGTAAAAGAAAAAACATCATCTGCATCACTGGCAGTGGCTAATGATACAGGGGAGTCAGGACAAGTGGAGGCAGTGTCAGTGAGGGCAGGCTGTGAGTGTACATTACAGAATCCACTGCCTCTGTGGCTGCCAGGAAGTTTGCTCAACAACTGCTCCAAACTCTTTCCTTTGGGAAAGTCCAACATTCATGGGACAAAGCAGGACCTGGAGTTGAAACTAGCCTGTCTTGAATGGTGAGGCCTTCATTTCATGGATTCTTTGTTATCAAGGCTTGGTTGTTGTGTGGTCTGGTCATAGAGGGAAAGTGGCTGATGCCATCTCCCTCTGTATGTTTTCACCTTCTCGTTCTGAATCAGGGTAAACCGTAGGATGGAAAAACAGAGCCCAAGAAGGGAAATGGAAAGGTTGGCTACCTCACACCCTCTCTGCCCTCCTTCTGCCGGGGCTTTCCTAGAGCTGAGCTCCAGTTCATCTAGTAGGGAACAAGAGGAAAAGAGACATGTCCAAAAGGAGTTACTGGAATCTGGGGGACTGTTTATAAGCAGGAATGTTCCAGAAAGATTATCTCCACTTACAGTTTCTCTTCCTTTTCACTTGTGGCAATAATGAGCAATAAATCTCCTCTCTTTCTCTCTCTTCCATCCTCCCTTCCTCTCTACTTCCTTTCCCTCTCTTTTTCTTCTTTCTTTAAAAATTTTTCATTACTATTCATGTGAAACTTGGTGAGGACAATGATTGAATATCACAGGTATCCATAGACCTCAAGGATGTTTATAAAAGCTGTTATAACTCTGAAAGCTGTCAGAAACATGACTCAGAATATCATTTTAAGAAAAAAAAAAGGGAATTTTTACTTACATATATGAGGTATTCTAAATTTTGTGTCTCTTTTATTCTGGGTTCATACATGCATACATACACATATAACCTTTAAAAAAAATCTTCTGAGTCTCAGAGCATCATAGCAAGACTGGTCCCCAGGAATATTATATTTTGATATATTGCATTTTATACCTTTACTAAAGACATATCTGATATTTAGTATTCCTTGTAGAAAGCTTAAAAATTTTGCTTTTTATAATATGATCTTTAGCCAAAGGGAAATTATAATAACTGCTTTTGACTTAGCAAACACTTTCCTTCTGGGCTCAAGTTGATATAGCACATCTATATCCAAATAGGTCTAGAGAGATAACTAGCCCCAGGAGAAGAAGTGAAAGAAGACTTCCTTTGTCATACCAGACACTCCCAATTGACTAGAATGCTCTTGTACATGAACAGGTATTCAGAATTGCTGACAAATAGCCAGGTTGGTATATAATTAAGAAGCAAGATAATCAAGTAGTAGTTTTATGGATTTTGTGTCCACTTTGTAGAATTTTTTCTAATATATTTTAGAAAGGTACAGTACAGGTTCACCAAAATCCTTATCTTCCTATATCAGGCAAAGTATCCTATACCCTTGAGTCTCTGAAATAAGTTTACCCCTAATCTCAGCCCAGATAGGTTCTATTCTTAAACTCCCTTTATAAGATGAGGAACCTGAGGCAAAGAGAGGCCAACTAACTTGTCCAGTTATGTATTGCTAGGTGGTAAAGCCAGAACTCAAATCCATTAGTCTTCTTCTAGACCCATGACATCATCATATTGCATTTGTACCTTAATGTCAAATTCAGTTGTAGAGAAAATTCTATTTAACCCATACTGAAAGCTGATGGATTTTTAATGCAAGTGTCTTGAAATTTTCATGCTGAGAGGCAGCTAAAAATGTTTATTGAATAGAATGAATTCCACTGTAATTGTGTTGAATATACCACTTCATTATGTCAAAATCTCCAGTGGTTCCTTATGACCCATAATTAAGTGACTAAATGAAGAAATCAATTAAAATGAGGAATCAGAGAAAATGCCACAAACACACCTTCATATCTTAACCTTGCTTTGAAGCATGGGCAGTACACATCATATGGAGCCAGGGCCTCGTCCTTAGCAGCAGTCCTGGTGGAGTTGAGAGGTGCCTTCTTACTTAAGCCACATTGCAGGCCACACCACTTTATGATTGGAACTTTCATTTCTTTAAGGTGGAACAAGACCTGAAAGATACCTGTGAAGCAACCTGAGCTGTGGTTCTGGAGTTTTATATATTTTTCCAATTTTTGAAAGAACTTTTTCATACATAGCTAATTTAATATCAATTATTTTAGTCTCACAAGTCCAGAGGCAGGAGGCATCAGAAAACAAAGTCTACAGAGAGAATGAGAAGCATCAATTATCTATGATGCTGATTGATCAAACAGCTATTAAAGAGAGCTTCTGCTCTTCCTCTGGCATTCAATCTTCAGTTATGACACAGACTCGAGAGACTTTGTCCAAACACTCCTCATCATGGTTGAAAGTATCCCTGACTACAATTTCACTGTGTCATCACAAACCTCTGGACATGCCAAACCAAGTGTTTCTTCCGAAGAGAGACAGTTCTTAGATAAAAATCCCCAATGGTTTGCTCACATTGCTATTTTAGCTATGCATGTTGAATTTGCATATGGCTGCACACAATGAACCTTATAGTTTTGAGGGGAGCTGAGAGTGTAGAGCTGTCCACCCAGGCACCCTGTACTCTCTCTCCTTTTTGCATGGTAAGCAACAACTTCTTAATTTAAACATTTTATTCCGTATTTCTATAACATCACCAAACTGCACTACTTGTATTCTGAAATGAGCTTGCTTGCTTCTGCTTATTTGCCTATGCTATTTTTCATCTAGAATGTCCTTCTCATCAATATGTATTCCTGCCGAAAACTTACCCATCCTTCAGCTCTCTCCAGAGAGAAGAACCACCACTCAACAAGGCAGTATATACAGCATAAATCCAACATTATGTATCACTGACTTTCCCAAAGGATACCCAAAGAACTTGAAAAAATGCAAAATAAAGATAAAATAAGATAACTGGAAGACAAAGGTCACTAGGCAATAGATGTGTTCAAGTATTTGGGTTGATCTCTTACCTCTTGTTTTTTTGTTTTTTTTTTAATTCATGAGAGACACACACACACACACACAGAGGCAGAGACACAGGCAGAGGGAGAAGCAGGGTCCATGCAGGGAGCCCGACGCGGACTCGATCCCAGGTCTCCAGGATCATGCCCTGGGCTGAAGGCAGCACTAAACTGCTGAGCCACCTGGGCTGCCCACCTCTTGGATTTTTAATTTGGTTCTTGACTTTTCTTAATTTAAAAGGCAAAATAACTATATCGCCTTGGCAGGTGAACCACTCATCTGGCTACATCTTGAGAAAATCGCTCAACTCTGGCCTACAGGATTGCAGGAGTAGTCGTCTAAAACATTTATTTGACTATATTCCTTCTATACTTTAACCTAAAACCAGCTGCCTAAAAAGCTGAACTTTTTTTTATATGATCAAACAAAGTAAGCTCGTTTACCTTCAAAGAGTGATTAATTCCTGATGCAAAATTCAAACCACATGTAACTACGTTATTGCTTTTAGTAAATGGGCACAGAAGAGAAACCACCAGGGTCAGGGCCCTTGCTTACTTTCATGGGCCCTTGTTAGAAATTCCTGGAAAACTTTCATATTATACCCAGGCTCTTAGACATCATCTACCATTCTCTTAGAACTTTCTGACGGATTATATCATGACAGCACTGTTGGGCACTTCAGAGACTATGGGGAATCACTAACAGTAAATTCACATCAAGGGGAATTGATCCTGCTCCACAACTTAAGAGCTGATTGTTCTTGTTAAGCTACTTAGTCTTTCTGATTTTTCACTTCCTCCTCTGTAAAATGAGTACAATATTTGGAAAAATATAACTGAAAAGCACCTATCACAGCTCCTGACACATTATTAGGTGACAATAAAGGTATCATTATTATTGTTACTAGTATTCTGAAAAAAAAAAAAACAAAACAAAAGCAGCCAAAAACAAACAAATAAACAAACAGACACAACAATGAACAATGGAAATTATTCCTCCTCCCTGGCTTTCTTTCCTCTGATTTAAAAATGCACATGTCAAAAAAAAAAAATGCACATGTCTGCTCAGTCCTAGAGAAATCTTGGTTCGACTACAATATGCCTACAAACTACCATTTTATCTCCTCCCTGCCTTTTAACACCATTTCCTTACCATTTGCTATCTTGTTAACACTTCAAAATGTAGCTCTTCTGAAACTTCATCTTCACTCTGTTGAAACTTCAAGATCCTCAGTGACTCAGTGTCACTCTGTGCAGCATTAGGCAATTTTAAGAAAACGTTGAGATTTCCCCTCCCTTGACACACACTACCTTCTTGTCCTTTTATTCCTTTGTTTCTTCTTCCTTCTTCATTCCATTTGTCCTACCTCAGCTCTATCCCAACAGTGGTTATAGTCCCAGGAGCTGTCCTCTGGACTTTGTTCCACATAATCACTCCCACTGCGTAATCTTATCTACAAATATCCTTATGTAGATGCCTCTTAAATCCTTCCTTTTAGATCAGATCATTCCCCACATTACAATTGCAGAACTGCTTAACTTCTATTTGAACATCTAATAGGCATCTCAGACTCAAAGTGCTGAAGATCACCATCTTTCTCAAATGTAATTTCCTATGAGAGTTTTAAACCTTTAAATCATCTTTGATTCCTCCTTATCTCTCCACATCACATTAGACATGAAGTCCTCTCCATTCTTCCTTATGTAACTCAATGTGTCAATTATTCTTCCTTTTTTATTTTTTAAAAGTAGGCTCGATGCTCAGTGTGGAGACCAATGTGGGGTTTGAACACATGACTGTGAGATGGAGACCTGAACTGAGATCAAGAGTAGGCCACTTAACTGCCTGAGCTACCCAGATACCCCTCAATGTGTCAATTCTTTGTCATTCCCTTCACCACCATTACTATCAATTATCATTGCATTTTTGGATTCTTATAACTTTCTTAATTTCAGTTTTTTTCCAATCTCAATCTGTCCTGCATACTGCTCTCAAATTATTATTCTTTTAAAAACTGCTTCCATTAAGCATATCAAATAACTTCTCACCTCAAAAACATATATGATACCCTAAATTGTATAGAATAGATGACCTATATTGGTATTCCAGGTTTGAATTTCTAAAATTGTATTTAATTTTCCTTTCTAGGGGTACCCGGGTAGCTCAGTGATTGAGCATTTGCCTCTGGCTCAGGTTGTGATCCCAGGGTCCTGGGATGGAGTCCCACATCAGGCTCACCACAAAAAGTCTGCTTCTCCCTCTGCTTATGTTTTTGCCTCTCTCTCTGTGTCTATCATGAATAAATAAATAAAATCAAAAAAAAAATAATTTGCCCTTCTAGACTTGTCTACAAACAAATTCTTAACATTAGTGTTTATTAAAATAAAAACAGTCTACTTATAATTCCTAAAAGCCCATGATGTTTTTGGACTCCAGCATGTACACCTGTCCCTTCCCTGGCTCTCCCACTTAAAAAAAAAAAGACAAACTAATTCCATGATTTTTTCCTGGCATATCAACTCTTACTTCAATGTCAATCAGGTTATTTGCTAAGGTTCTCTGTCCAACTCCCGGAGTGCAGCATATGACCCATGATTATTTATGTGCCAAATGCTCCTTGGCCACACTAATTGTTTCAGGATGGGTATATGACCTCTGTATACACAATTAGAATGAATCCTAGGACCTATGAGGATGTTCCTCAGAAAAGGGTCAGGATAGGATTGACTAGACTGCAGTAACAAATATCAAATCTCAGGGGCTTAACTCAGTAAGGTTTATTTCATCTAAGACATGAATGCTCATGTGGAGAAGAAGGCATTTTTTTGGGCAACTCTCTAAGTGGTTAATTCAGTGATCTAGCATTTTGTACACTGCCATTTTAAGCAAATGATGGCAAATGCAAAAGGAGAGGAGAACATAGTTAGTTATGGATTTTGTATGGCTAGGTTTGCTTTATTTCCAGTGGCCTAAACTCAATCATATGGCTTTAGCTGAGCTCCAAAAGAAGTGGGAAATATAGTCTTCTCTATAGTCTAGCAAGAAGAAAACTAATTAAGATTTAATAAACATATACAGGATCCCTGGGTGGTTCAGTGGTTTGGTGCCTGCCTTTGGCCCAGGGCATTATCCTGGAGTCCCGGGATCGAGTCCCACGTCGGGCTCCCTGCATGGAGCCTGCTTCTCTCTCTGCCTGTGTCTTTGCCTCTCTCTCTGTCTATCATGAATAAATAAATAAAATCTTTAAAAATGATAATAATAAACATATAGGACTCTTTCTGCCATGTGAGGGAGGGTATGGGAAAAACTAAAATAATAGTCACTTAAATATGCATAAAATGTCACAATTAATTTTTCTTTCCATAAAAAGATTCATGTAAGATTTTCCAAAATGTATAACACACCTAGAAATATACCAAAATGTAAATAAACTTATTCGCAGACATGCCTATACTCACACAGAGCACCCGGTGCTTCAATTCCTAGGAATGTAAAATTCTCTGAGATGGAATTCTGGCCCTATTTCTTTACTTTTTCCTTTCATGCACACTCAGTAATCTGCCTTACTGTGGACTGTCTATAGAAGGGAGGTGCCCAAGGTAGAAGTACAGAGGAAAAAGGGGAAAATGAAAAAAGTGAGAGAGAGAATAGAGGGCACATTTAGAGAGAAAGAGGCGAGAGGCCGAGAGAGAAGAAGAAGGTAGATTATCTAAAAACAAACAGCATTTCCTTAATTCTGCATTTCTTGCAAATAAGCTGTGGCTTCATACATATAAAGAAGTGTGACTGGTCCTCTTTGTGTAAAATAAACGAAAAATATATATTGGTCTTTGTCCTCAATTCCTGCCACGGATCTCCTAAATCCCTTGAACTTCCTGGGTGACAGGAATGTCTTATGTTTTAATGAGGTGACTCTTGGTGGGATCTTGGATGGGATCTGGTTACCAGAAAGACCAGACCATGATCAGAAGCTTAGAACTTTTAGCCCCATCCCCCATCATCCAGAGATGGGAAAGTGGCTGGAAATGGAGTTAATGATAGATCAGGCCTCCATGAGGCAAGTACATTTGGGGAGCTTCCATGTTGGTAAAAACATCTGCATTCAGGGTAGGTGGTATATCCTAACTCCATGGAGACAGGTGCTGCTGCATTCAGGACCCTTCCAGACCACATCCTATGTGCCTCTAATCTGGCTGTTAATCTGTATCCTTTATGATATTCTTTACTATATAATAATTATATAATTAATTATTATTATATAATAAACTGTAAAATGTTTTTCTTTAAGTTCTGTGGGCTGTTCTGGGAATGATTGAGTTCAAGGAAAAAAGTCATAGGAACCTCTGATTCATAGCCAAGTTGGATAGATGTGGGTAATCTAGGGCCTACTATGTGTGGTTGGTGCTTGAAGTTGGGGGGCAGTTTTATAGGACTGAACTCTTAACCTGTAGGTCCTGCACTAATTCAAGTTAGCACCAGAATTGAATCGAATTGTAGCACACCCAGCTGTTGTCTCAGAAGCACTGCTTGGGGGAAAAGTCCTCATACATTTGGTGACCAGAGTGTCAAAAGTGAAGTGTTCTGTTTGAGGAGTAAAGGAGAGACACATACAGGAAAAGTATAGTTTTCCCCTCCACACTACAGAAATAGACTTTCCATCTTTGTGAAATAATTTGAATGACTCTAAGACACATGTCTGATAGAAGTATAATCTCTCTCTTTGGTTCTTTTTATGGCATCCTGTCCTCCTCAGTGTCTATAATTGCCAGCCATAGTGCCTTCTCTTTGGTTTAGTCTCTTGAAAAAAGTAATGTGTATCTGAGTTAATATTTTTTGAAATATTTATCATTTTGCATACATGCCCTTGTATAGACTGCTCCCTCCAGTTTTTCCAGAGGCATCTATTTGGCTAACAGAAGTTTAGAACTGTTCTGACAGGAATGCAAAGAGAATAGAAACATTAATTTTCAGCTTATGTACTATAGGATTTATGTAAAAGGCACTTGGTGAAGCAGGACTTTTTGAAAAGAGAATTTTCTAAATTCATTTAGCTCTCAAGTGATAGAATTTCTTCTGTAGGCAGAAATGATACCTTCAACTGTGCTGTCTAGGTCATGAACATGATATTCTATAGATGGAGAAGGTTATTTATTCATATGTTAAACAGCTTAGTGTCCTCTTTGCAGTGGGCATCATTCTGAGTGTTAGGAATATAATAAGTGAACAAAGGAGGCCATCTTTGTTTGGGAACATACATACAATGGTGTGCTGGTAAATGTTTATTAACTGGCTCTTTGGAGAAAAAGGCTCTGTTTTCTAGTACTTGCTAACTTCATGCTGTAAATTCACCCACCATGGCTGATTTCAAGTTACCCACATAATATCATTAAATACAGAGCTGGAAAGGGATGGGCAGTTGTTGACTCTCTTGCGTTGGTACAAGCTGACTGTAGTACACTGATGAGTATGTTTGAGATAAAATTCTGTGTGTTTGTGTGTGTGTGTGTGAGAGAGAGATAGAGGCAGAGAAAACAAATAAGACCCTAAGCACTTTAAACAGATGGACAATTCCCTAAAGGTATTGTTGAATTTGTTACCAGGTGTAGCATTCTGAATGTGTTACCACCGGCACCTTTGGTTTGATTAATACTCTCCTGTAGCCATCTTGAAATTCTGAAATGTTTGATGAGGAAGACACATTTTCGTTTTGTGCTGAGCCTTGCAAATTGCATAGCTTTTCCTTTTCATTACAATGTTTTAAGTTTAATTATAGACTAACCTAATATTTATGTGTTTTTTTCTATTATCTAGAAGATGGAGTCATGAAGAAATTGAGATGCCTTATGGAGATATAAAGAAATATTTTCTCAGTCCACTCTGAGAAGCAATTTCACCTTGTCACAAGTGCACAAAAGTTATTGTCCATTAACAACTCATCCTACCGTTGGATCTCAAGGTTCTTCACCTACTCTAGTTCTTGACCTCCATCTCCATTACAAAGCAACAGCATATCTGTGTACTCCCTCCCTGGACCTCATCGTGGGATCTCAGAATCTATACTGAATCTTAAGCTACAACTGTCTTATGCATGAGCCTCACCCAACTCCCTGCATGTATAGAACTTGCTATTCACCTGGGACCTCCAATCATCAGCTCACTCTGACAAGACCTGTCAACACTAGAGTGGCCTCCATGGTAAGCTGCCTCCAACTCCCACTAGACTGCCAAGTCTCAATGCTCACAGTCAAATAGGAGATCAAGCCTGGCTTGTGTTGCTAGCTCATTAAAAACTCTTTTCTTCTTGATGCTGAAAGATAAAGGGATTCCAGAAGAGATAGGACATATTTTATTCATTTTTATATTTCTAACACCTAGCATTGTGTCCAGTTCAGAGCAGAAGCTCATAAATTGTTTAATTTATGCAATTCAACTGAACAATATTCTCTCAAGCCCTCAATCCTAACCTCTCACCTTTACCATCATCAGATAACCTTCCTCTAACTCCAGGGAGGAAATCAGTCATGAGACAAGATACACAGATGTCCACTCATCTTTTAGGAGCAGGGCTTCCTCAAAGCTCCCTCCATGGCCCTCTGTTCATTCTTCTTCAACCTGCTCCTCCCCTATCATGTCTGTTCCCTATTCATCACAATGCAATTGTGACAAGTCTTATCTCAGGATTTCCAAGGCCTCCAAAATGTGGCTTTATGCTCCTTATTCAACCTTATTTCTCCGCTGTCCATGCTGGTCAGGCCACTTTCTCACAAACTGTTGCCACTTGCGCATGCTCCTGGGCCCTGGGATGCCTTTCCCCTCCAGAATCCCTCTTTTACACTCTAGTCTTCATAGCACCAGCATGAGGCCAATCTTGCTAGAGAAAGATTTAGAGGAACTTACTATAATACAGAAAGTATCTCTTTTCTAAATTTCATTACACCTTCTCAGTCCTAATTTTTTAGGCACTTAGGGATAGCGAACTGAAAAAAAACCCCACAAAAATTCCAATTCCCTCTTTATTCTCTGTCCTCTGCATCTTTCTTTGAATTCTGATCTCTACCCTTCAAAGATACACATACACACACACAGAAAGAGAGAGAGAAACACACACACACACACACACACACACACACAGAATATAACAATTTCCTCAGGTGTAAGCCCTGGGGAAGATAGGATTACTTAGAATTGTGGGAAGTCAGGACCCACAAGTTCCCCTGCTTTCCCCAGGTTTAACTTAACTGCTGTTGAGCTATTTTTATATCTATAAGAAATGAGTAATAGAGTAAGGGATGAGTCAATATTAGAAGCTTAAAGAAAGTAATGGAGAACTGGAATTATGACATTCTGGGAAAGTGATTCTAATATTCCATAAATTTATACCATAGTGACTAGTAGGGAAGAAATGGTTAAATCTTTGGAGTTTGGGAATGCCTGGGTGGCTCAGTGTTTGGGCATCTGCTTTCTGCTCTTTGCATGATCCTGGTTCCAGGGATAGAGTCCTGCATCGGGCTCCCTGTGGGGAGCCTGCTTCTCCCTCTGCCTGTCTCTGTCTCTCTCTCTGTGTGTCTCTCATGAATAAATAAAATCTCTAAAAAAAAAAATCTTTGGAGCTTGCAGGAAAGAATTTTACCAGCTTTGCCAGCTATGAAAATTGCTATTGATTTATCACACTCCAGCCGAGTTGAGGTAACACTTTTCTTTCTGAATTTCCATAAATGTAGGGAACCAGGTTTTAGACAGTAAAAACATAAACATTTCTGGCTAAGCCAGAGAAAGAACATGAGTTGTATCTGATATTGTTTATTGAGGGACCACTCTACTTTTTTTGATAAAGTTGAAAATGGGACATGGGGCAGTGTTCTCTCTACAGGAAATATCTGGCCATCCATGGTGGCTAATTTTATGTGTCAACGTGGCTAGGCCATGCTACCCAGAAATTTAGTCAAATATTATTCTAGATGTTTCTGTGAAAGTATTTTTTAGATGACATTAAGATTTAAATCAGCAGACTGAGTAAAGTCGATTACCAGTACTCTGCAATGTGGGTGGATCTCTTCCAAGCAGTTGAAAGCCTTAATGGAAAAAGACTGACCACTCCTGAATTCTGACAACATATTGCCTTCAGACTTGAACTGCAGCATCAACTGTTCCCTGTGTCTCTAGCTTGTCAGGCTACCCTGCAGCTTTTGGACTTGCCAGCCTCCATAGTTGCATGAGCCAATTCCTTAAAATAAAATTTTCTCTTTCTATACATATGTGTATATTCTGTTGGTTCTGATTCTCTGGAGAATTCTAAGACTCTATCCTACATTAACTTGGAAACTTCTTTGGAGAGTGAGTTCACAATGTCTCCACACTGACTCTCCTCTATTCTATTTTTAGAGGCAGACCATTCTAATACCTTTATTTTTCTTGGAGAAAAAGAATAGGCATTATCTACAGATGAGGCGAAAGAATAAATGAAGCCAAACACAGATGTTTCATAAATGTTGATAGATGTAGTACAATATGTAATTTCTTCATGTGAACTAATTTTAATACACCAAAAAATGAAAAAATGAAAGGGAAGTAGAAGATAAGAGGAGAAAAGGAGATCAAGAATGAGAAGGAGGAGAAAAAGAAATGAAATTATTAAAATGAACAATAGATCTTAAAAAAAACTAAAACAAAAAACAGCATCCGTCCAGGATGAATCAATATGTTGGCCGAGCCCTTTTCTAGTAAAATGATATTTAGTTGTAAGAAAAGCAACCACAAAGGGTTTTTTTCTTCTCTCTCTGTCTTAAACATTTTTTTTAAATTTATGATTCGTACAATGTCTACTTCAAAGTCTCATTTAAAATTTCTATAGTGAATCATCCTCATTGCATATTTTCTGAGTAATAGTAGTGAATCACTTTTTTAAAATGTTTTAAGTACTTAATGTTCCTTAGCATTCAACACTTAATATATTTGCTAAATGTACTATATATGAATGCTGCTAAACAGCATTGTAAAATCATCATTTTCCATAGAATTGAGTTAGTATTGAAATGAGATATGAAGGGACAGTGTCTTGTTTCTGGCATTCCAGAAAATATATTAATTGTTGACAAGATCATGAAGCAGAATAACAGTATAAATATAAAAACGCTGGCACTTGAAGTCAAAAGATCTAGATCCTAGTCCCAGCTCTCACTACCAGGGTCATCTTAGGCAAAACTATTTGATATCTCTACGCTTCAGTCCCAGCTTTATCAGTAATATCTGAACATTATTATGAGTATTATGAGAGAGATTATTTAATGTGAGAGTGTTTAGGACAGAGAGGGATTCATCTACACCAATGCAGTTTAAGGAGATGTGGAATCACTAATGTTATACACAGTATGGTAGAAGAAGGTGAGAGAGTCAAGAGGACATTCAAGGATCTTACCTTGAAGTTCTGGGCTAGGAACAGTGTGACACAAAGAGCTAAGGGACCTTCTGCACTAACAAGAAAGGCTATAATTGGGCCAGCGTTGGGTTTTTCTCTCTCCTGGGCCAGGGGAAGGGTGAGAGACGTATGGCCATACAAGGTTGCAGAAAAGAAGTGGAAGTCGCTGCTGGATGAGGCCGTATGGTCTGGGGATCCATGCTGTCTCTGATGGCAGGTGGCAGAAATAATCCCTTCAGCCGAGGAGACCTCTGGCAGGCAGCATCAGAATGTCCAGAGAGCTTGCTTCTAAGGGACTCCAAAATATTCCAGGAATGTTTCCTTGGAAAGGTTAGTCTTTGATATTCAGAAACCCATGTGTGGATAAAAACCTCACCTCCCTGAATTACGGAAAGGATCATATCCACAAGGGACTGAGAGTAGGGCTTGGTACCTAGCAGACCTTCATTAAATGGTAGTTGTGTTACCGTTACTATTGTTGTTAATGTTAAATGGGAGAAGGGGGTGAGGGAAATTAAAGTCCATGGCAAAGGAGGGCCCTCTGTAGATGATTCTAATTTATTCTAGATGATTTAAATTATTCTAGAAAGGATTAAAAAAAACATCTGGTTTTTGCTGAATGAGCAGAACATAATCATAAAACTGATAGAGCTCAGAGGATTCATCTGAGTATCTGACTTACAATTGGAGATGGGGCAGGAAAGCTTCTAGATGAAGACCATTTAGAGCTGCCTGGCGTAGGCACTAATGACTCCTCAAATCACTCCATGTTCACCCAGGGTGAGAGCCCCGGGATGGCTTGTGTGCACATGTGAACAAGCAGGTGATTATGTTAAAGCATTTAATCCCCGTGTCCCTATTTGTTAATGTGAGTAGGAATACTGGCAAGGGGACCTGATACACTCCTCTAAAGTCCAGGCACTTTATCTGTTTGACTTATTTAATATTCATAACCACCTAATAAAGCTTGTATCCTTCCTTCCATTTGATATGTGAAGAGATGGGAGTGCAGAGAGCTCCAGTGATTTTTCCCAGCAAGTACAGAAACTGGGATTGAAATCCAGGGCAGTGCCACCTCCAAACCCTGCATCTGTGCGGTCTTCTTGTGCTCTCTTCCCTTGACCGCATTATTCCCTAAGCTCTCCTCTGTTTAGCATCAAAGTTCATTTTACATGGCACTTGGCAGGAAAACTGTGAACACTGACCTGAGCTTTTTGAAGTGGTTTCCTCGTGAGTGTTGTTTACCATCACTGAGCGGCTTGTTTCTCAGAGGGCTGGTGGGTATTGGTGATGGCACATAATGAAGCAGCCTGCACTTTCTTTGGCCACAAACCACTTGTGCCCCTAAACAGAAGAAGGAACAAAGGAAAATCAAGCATGCAGCAATGGTACAAGTGTTACACGGCAAAAAACATAATTTCTTGCTTTACCTCCTTGATGGATACTGTCTTAAAACATACGCTTTCCTTTTACTATTTTCTTTACAGAGAGCACACCTTATACGTCTATTAACATTAAGTATCTTTTCTGTGCTTTAAATTGGATATTTTTTCTTCATTTAAAATAATGTATGTAAAATTAATGGTGCTAAGATATTTACCGGAGTGCTGATCATTTCTTTAACTCTGGGCAGCTCAGGTGGCTCAGTGGTTTAGCGCCGCCTTCAGCCCAGGGCCTGATCCTGGAGACTCGGGATCGGGATCGAGTCCCACTTCAGGCTCCCTGCGGAGCCTGCTTCTCTCTGTCTGTGTCTCTCATGAATAAATAAATAAAACTTAAAATTTTTTTTTCAATTCTGTGATACCAAAATGCAACTAAGCAGGAAAAAAGAGAAATAGGTTCTAAATTGACAAGGTTTATGTCCTTTTCAAAAATGAAGGAAGTTAAATTTGGATCTTCATAGTATTGCTTTCACTAATTCTAGTTTCAACATTACAGAATTAGTTGGGAAGCAAGCGTCTTTTCAGCCTTCTGTCACTCCAAATATATTCATTTTTAATTAGAAATTTTCCCGGTTAACTAAAATTGGGTCATATCAAACCTTCTAAAATATGACACTTAAAGTTTAGCTTTTGCCATCCCGGTAATACGTATGACAACATGAAGAATACTTCTTATCATAGATGTCAATAGTTTTATTCAGAAAAGACTCCCACATTTACTGTAGTTCCCAGTGGTTCTTCTACATGTTCATAAAATAATTACTCTTTGAGAGAGATGTTCAAAGCATGTATGAGTCGTTTTCCAGGCAATCACCCACTCCATTCTCTGATGGTTAGGATTTAGTATTTCGCAAGTAAAAACATCACTTTTTCTTATTGTTACAAAACCTGGATTTTGAATGTAGAGAAGGCTCAAAGCAGCAGAGTATTGTTGGTAAAAGGTGAGATGCTAGAAACCATTCTGCCGCCTTTCATTTCTGCGACTTCCCACCACTTTTGTTCACTGATGTTGTATATGCTATAGGTGTCCGCCTTCACAACTTTCCACTTGCGTGGAATTCCATCTGTTTAATCAAATCGAAACAAAATGTAGTGTCAAGGTCCTTGTACCTTAAAAGATTTCCTTCCTATTATCTTGTTAACCCATTGCATCATTCAGAAGAATAAATACCCCAGCTCAGCACACAGGAAATGTAACCAGAAAAAAAAAAGGAAATAGAGAATATTAAGATACATACATGTATGTGTCACACACACATGCACATGTACAAAATATATGGTCTATGTAACAGACAAGTCAATGATTTGTTAAACACATATAATGATATTTGCCTAGTGTATTTAAAATAATAAACCCTGATAATTAAAATTGGATTTTTTTCTCATTTTTTCAAGGAAAGTAATACATTATGATATGATCCTGAATTTGTGGCAGAACTGTGTAGCAGGAAAAAGGTATAGCTGGATTCCAAATTCACTCGCAGTGTCTTCACACGTGCAAAGGACATGTAGCTTCTTCATTTCTCTATGGCTGACTTCATTCCCCTATGAGCCTCTATCCTGCTGGATGGAGCAGACATTTAGAGGCACCAACAAATGATTGATGATTTAAACAGTATCCTTTTAGTCTAAATTCCAATCTATTCAAATATGATATGATCCCATCAATCAGAACTAGTTTAAATGTTTTGTTCTGGGCGATCCCGTTTTTCAGTCAATTCTCAGGCTCTTAGAATGCCCCCCACCCCGCCCTTTTGGGTAGCAGCTGGGTGTATGAGGAGCTTTCCCTGTGCTCTTTGTGATATCCCTGGCCACCATGCACTGGCTGCCGTCCTCTGAAATCTGACCGCCTTGCCTCTTCCCCTGGGCTTCTTGCTGGTGGCTGCTCCTGAATTCTCAGGCTGGCGTGATGGGTCTGTGCTTTCTCAGGTCAGCCTGAGACCAAGATTTCTCTCTGGTGACTTGGCCCTTGAAGGTTGGCTGCAACCTAGCTTCAAAGCCATTTTGCTTGGCCTGGAGATTTCTGCCAAGTTGGACAGCCAACACCATCTGCTTTCTTCTGCAGCTCTCCTCCTGCCAGCAGAAACTTCAGAACTCACTGTGTTGTCTGAGGGCCAAGGGTCCTCAAGAGGGCCATCTCATACACTCTCTAAATGTGGGGTAGCCCAGCATGCACTGCAAACCAGTGCTCTCCCACCAGGACAGATAGGAGTAGAGCTGCTCTGCTACTCTAGCAGATCTGTCCCTGTTGGGGATTCAGCCAAGAGGAAGAGGCCAGGACACCTTTCGTCACCTGCCTCTTTCCCCACATGTACGTATTCACAAGTTCTTCTCACACTCCTGTTCCAGCTGTCTAATCCTCCCTCCTTACACCAAACTTCAAGATCAAGTCTCCGGATCAGGTTCTTCCCATGTTAATAAGGTGTTAGGAAAAGTGTTTTATTTTTCAAAAAAATCTGAAAAAAGAAAAACCTTATTTTGGTTTTCAGAAGGCAAGTCGTGAATCTTTCTTTGCACTCCTGCCACAAAAAGTTCAAATACACAACCTTCCCTCCACCTCCAGCTTCTCCTTTGCCCCTGGCCTTTTCTGCAGGTTCCAAATAGGAAAGCCCAGTAATATATTTCCAAAAGATGTTATTCTTGTTCCATGTGCAAAAAGAGCTGCAATTTCAAGGGTTTCTAGATTAATAAACCCATAAAGGAATCATATTTTACTCTGAATGCTAGCAAGCCTTGATATTCGAGAGATTTTTATTTATGGCTAGACTTAGTCTAGCACTAATGTGGCATCAGCAGGAGAAGGCTTTTGAAAATTTTATGTCTGACAGACTTGTTATTTAATATAATTATTTCCTCTATCATTTCATGTATGGTCATCCTTAAATAGCTGAATGACTCTCTCTTTGTTAATAAAATATGTGTTAAAGTTCATTTAATCAATACTTCAAAATAATTCAATATTCTACACTGTATTCGGAAGATGACCTCAGACTTTATCACTGAAATAAGATTTTGAATTCATTTTATTAAATCTAGTATGAGGCTTTAGGTAAGTACCTAAGACTCTGTACATGATTTCCTTGCTAGAAAAAAACCCAACAAACTGTCAAGAAAAAACTGTCATTTGATTATCTCTACAACTCTTGAACTTAGGAATTTTTAAAAGAGTTCCATGAATTCCCTGAAATTATATGCAATATTTTGTACTTACATTTTCACAGGAGAAAAATCATAACTTATCAATTCATCTAACCAGGGATTCTGATTCCCAAACAAGGTTAAATTTTCTTCTGTGCTGTATACCCAATAATAGTGAGTGGCCAATCAATTATTTGAGAGATATAGAATATAAATAATAAGTTGCACTTTACAGTGAAATAAGTAGGTTGAAAGGTTCTTACTATGAATAAAATATTAGTTTGTTAAAGGTAAATAATTGTGTAGCTATATAAGCTTTCCTTCATAAAAGATGTAAAATCAAATGAGCTGATTCTCATTTTCCTGAGCCCCTTCTGGCTGACTGAACAAGAGTGTAAACTCCTTAGCACAATACAAAATGCCATTTACAACCAACTCAGCTCAGCACTTCCAGATTTAACTTATCACATTGCCCTCACTCTCTATTTTGGCCAAACCCAATTACTCACTTTCCTCTGAATCTCTCATGCATTTTCAAGCCTCTCTGTTCAAATTCTTTGTCTGGCAAACTCCTACCTATTTCTCAATGTCTCTTCCCCCTTCCTATGTATAGTCACCATCATAGCACATCTCTGCACATCTTCCTGCTGTAATAGCATGCTGGATTGCAATTGTTATTTCCCTGCCCTTACCCACTATTGACAGGACTAACAGGATGATTATATTCATCCCATGTCTCTAGGACTAAGCACGGTGCCTGGCTGAGAGGAGAAACTCAATGTATGCTGGTTTGAATTAATAATTAGGGGATCCAAGAGAGTTAACAAAGGACTCTAGGACAATGGGAGGAAGCTCAACTTTTGGACAAAGAGATAGGAATTCCCCATATTCTCATGAAAATGTCTAGAACAATATGTTATTGTTCTAATGAAGGTATTCAGGTATCAGCTTGCAAGCTATGGCAGCTCAGGCCTTATGCCAGAGCAGAGCACCCTTCTGCATGGAGACCCGGATTGCATCAGGACTCCCCAAGGACTCCTGTCCACCCTACCCTATCTCAGCCTCTGTTACTGTCCCTTCTCATTTCTTTTCTTCCTGCTCCTCTTCCTTTCCCTGTCATTACATCACACCCATCCCTGTCTGCCACACACATACCAGGACCCAGGTGGTATTAATCAAGATGGGTAGTTCTGGGCACTCATCCACTAGCCAGTGTTGGGGCTTGCACATAGTTTATGGTTTGCAAAGCACTGTCACAGTGTCACATATATCATCTCATATAATCTTAATTTGGGCCTACTTGTCTCCGGTCAGCAGATGTAGAGAAAAACATAGCAATTTAAGTCTTCTAAGGCAAAGTACCTGGGTGAGCCCAGCCTGAAACAAGGTCTTTTAACTCTATTTGCACTTTGGAATCCATGTTGGAAAACAGAGCAAAGATAGATGACAGTGTCCTTAGTTTAACCAAATATTAATAAAAATATTTTTGTTGTTCTAAAAGTAATTAATAGCTAGTAAAAAAATATAAAATACACAAAAGCTATAAAATAAAATTCAGGAAGGATACATTTATCCTTCTCTACTGCCCCCCAAGATCTTTAGGCCAGCTCTTCCAAGGTTACCACCATGAAAAATTTATGTATCCTTCCAAAAATGTGTGTATACATATGTTTTATATAAAAGTATTACATATATTTATAACTGTACACAACTAGAAGTATGTATAAATAACTAGAAGTATGTATATATAAATATGCCCCTATGTGTAAATATGAGACTGTTAAAATATTTAAAAATATAACTTATAAAACCATACATATATGTATTTGTATACATACATATATATAAAATAATTCTATATAAAGCCCTATCTATCCTAACTACATGTGTTGTTTATATATATATGTGTATGTATATACATATACACAGAGACATACATATATATAGTCAACTGTGACCTGAATGTTAAGGGGCATGGCTGGTGGTGGAGGCTGGTGACATTATTTCTGATGGTATGCCAAGTTTAATGAAGTGAATCAGGGAGCAGTTTTTTGTTGTTAGAGAAGATAGCTGTTTATTCAGTGCCAGATCTTCTGTTGGGCCCAGGCTAGTTTGAGCAGTCTTCTTTCCTAAGAAGTTCGGTTTGTGGGTGTCCCCCTAATTAGTGACTCTCAGAAGTTGCTCTGCTATGACAGCAACTGCTGTGACCATTTGAGCTCCAAGACTGATCTGCTGGTTCCTTTGAAACACACCCATTGACATACTCAATGGAGTGGTCTAGAGTGGTAATTGGCTGTTTATTGACTCCACCCCGCCTCCATGTCAGTGACTAGAGGGTAAAGACAATGTTTCAGTCATTTTTGTTGCTCCAGCACAGACCCCATACCTCAGTGAGTGCTTGTTGCACAGATCTGAAGCTGTAACTGGCATTTACAATATCTCACCTGCAAAGTCTCCATAGTGCCCGATGGAGAGGTAGATGCCCTTTCGTACTGAATAGTCATCAAGAGCATCCTCTCTTCTAGACACCATTTGGAAGTAGGTCATTTCTCTTTAGTGCTTCTAACTTCCTCTTCCATCCTCATACTGCTTTGAAACTAGCAAACTGAAGCAAGCCTTTTGGTGTTATCTGTGGACTTGCCAGCTGAGATTATTTTGAGGGAAGGCAATAGTTTTATGTTCTGAAATATTCGTGCAGACTTCACACACACTTTGTTCTACTGGGGAAGAAATAACCTTGAGTCTCTTAGGTGAGACTCATGCAGTAAAAAAAGAAAACTATAAAAATGGAACAACAACAACAAAGTAAGAAGAGAGACAAAAGACCAAGAGCTTCAACTCTATGAATTTGTATACATACATTCTTTAATGACATAGTTGCTAGACTTGGAAGCAGTAAGGTTTGACTGGAACACACCAACTGGAAACCTGGATTCAGCCCCAGCTTTGCCATGGAATCGTGAGGCAGAACTGCTCCATGCTTCAGCTGCCTCATTTGTGGCATGGCCTAACTGGAAAAGAGGAGTCTAAGTCGATACAATAGAGGCACTGATGCTCTGATGAAGTTCCAGGTGGAAGAACCATTCACTTATCCTGTGTTTAGAGGGAGAGTAGAAGTTAAAGGGATATGGATTTTGACCCAGTTTAAGGAAGAACTTTCTAATATAAAGTTTTCAAAAAATGAAATGAACCACTTTGTAAAGGTGATAAATTTTCTGGTACTGGAGAGATTTGAGCTGCCAGGACGGGCTAGAAGAATGTTTTAAGTGGTTTCTGAGTTCCCTGACATTCCTTAAGAATATGATTCTGTGACTAGTTGATCTCTAAGGCAACACTATCGAATATGATTCTGTGACTAGTTGATCTCTAAGGCAACACTATCCGACTGAACTTTTTCTGCAGTGATAAAAATGTGGTATCTCTCTGCTGTCCAAACTGGTAGTCACTAGCCACATGTGACTGCTAAGTACTTGAAATGTGGCTAGTAGGGCAGAGGAACTGAATTTTTAATTTAATTGAATTCTAGCTAATTTCAATGTAAAAGCCACAGATGGCTAATGGCTACTGGCTCTGAAATCTTGATATATTTTTGGGTCTCATCATCGTGGCCTATCACATTATCATCACATACTCTGTCCTGGACACCGTACATAAAATTGCTCTATTTAATATATGGTCTTTATTTAGAGGGAATTAGCTCCTGAGAAAGAAGTAGAACCCATCTAAAAACATGGAGATGAAATAAAGAATAAGATAGTAAATAAACTATTGCCAAACTGGAAAGTGCAGCCAGAGAACATATTGTACAGCCACAATAAAAACACTGGTGTTTCTAAGAAGCAAAAAGATGTGAACTCCCCCTTGTCCTGGGGGTGGGAGGAAAGTAGCTCTGAGCTCAGTGCTCCCAACCAACATGCTGTTGCGCTGAACAGAGGATTCTTCCCGCGGTACATGCTCAATGGGCTGTTCGTTTTTTTCCTATACGTTTTAAGAGTGATAGAGATTTAGAAGAATGTGATAAAGTAACCTCAGGCTTCATGTTACTTCACCAGAAAGAGGAAGTTGTTTGAATTAGAACTTATCATTTCAGATCAGGAAGAGGCCTCGGAGATTATATAATCTAGTCTCTATATTTTACAGAGAAGAAAACCAAAGCCTGAAGCCCAGAAAAGCTTGTGACTTGCCACAGTCACGTGGTTATTAATAGAATCTTTTATTTATGTAAAAAAGTTAATATGCAGTGAATAAGTTACCCATCAAAAATAACCTTTTTCTTCAAAATAAAAACAAAAATAGTGCTTCCCAAGAGCTGAAGAAGAGTCAAAGTTGTCACCGATAGCTTTCCCGAGGAATGTTTCAATCATCTCGTGTTTCCTGAGAGTGTGACAGAGGCCTTTACTGGAAACCTGCTTGGAGGACTGTGCTGAACTTCTGCTTGCGCTTACCTTGGCTAAGACCATGTCTCCTCAGACTTGGTCCAGAGAAAAACTGCAACGTGCTCAGGGTCTGCTCTAGGGCAATATTCTCTCTAACCAAGGCCCTCTGGGGCAGTTCCCAAGAAGAAATTCTTCCCCCCTCCCAGTTCATTGAACATTCTTGCACGTCCCCTAGAGAATGGCAAAATCTAAACAAACAAGTTCTATTTTCAATTTGTCTTTCTGAAAACCGAACTTCACCCACATGAAACTAGCCAGCAGGCTTCAAATGCTGAAGGCTTCTAGGTACTTTCTGAGTTTGCTCTGACTCATGTCTTACCTACATTTTTATCCTTGATTAAAAAAAAAAAAATAAAACAAAATAAAGCCAAGAAATGAGGGCTCTCTTTCAATGTGAACTATTTGAGTCTTCCCACATCTTCAGCTTTTCTCCATTACCACATAAAACTCTTCTTCCTTGAAATGTGTATAGAATTCAGATAACCGGCATATTTGGAAGAATATTATGGAGCATTTAGATTTTGGACATCCAACAATTTAATAGAAGGTACTGTCGTGTCAGGTGCTATGATCTAATCACATTTCTTTTCATAATGACTAACGGATTTTCATGATGTCAGTTGCCCATACAGAAACCATAACTGGCTTTCTTCTGGGATCTTTTTGGATTAAATATGGCCGCCTAAGTCTGGAAGCTTAACATTAATGTCTTTTCTTTCTACCTATCAAACTACTTCTTAAATTCATCCCCAACCTCACTCTAACATAGTGCTTTTCAGCCAGGCTATTCTTACCATTCCCCTTCCCCCAGACTCTTGTTTATGATCTTCTTTATGCCTTTCTTGCATGGCATTCCATACTTTATTCCCTCTATTTGGAACTATCTCCTCTTCCAAAAATGGGCTTAAAGCTGCTTGTCTTCTAGAAACCTTTCCCTCTAATTCCATCCAAGACTTGTGTTCTATCACTTGCTTGCTCTGGGAGCCCCTGAGAGTTTTGTTTTGTATTACTTTTGTGCAAAAAGTGTAAACTTTTAGAGCTAGGGATATGGGGGTGGAACAAAAGACACAATACATTGTTGGCCTCACCCCACCAATCTCCAGATAAGGACTGCAGTTCAGATTTACTGAGTACAATACGTTCAAGATCACACAGAATTAGGTTACATCTCCAAGATCACCACTCTTTTCATTTTATCACATTGCCTTTTACTTTAATATCTACATCATACTAATGACTGAGAAAAATATAAATAACATTACATAATACATAAAGAAAAATTTACAACTGCATTTGAGTGATGCTTATGTTTTTGTTACTTAAAATTATGGCTGTGACAGAGAGACTTCTGGGCCATGTTTCTCAGTTTTACAAAACAGCTTGTAAGATGCAGTTATGAGACTGAGTTGGGGCAAATGGAAGAAGTATAGAAGTAATGTATGTAGTTCCAGGTCTGGCTCATAAAAACCTCCTTGCACACCCCCACGCCCTCTTCTCTTGCTCTGATGGTTGATGTTGGGTTCTAGGGTGACCCTGGAGGCCAGAGTTGTAGATGATAGAGTCATAAGATAAAAAATGCTTGGTCCAGAATCACCTTTTGGAAGAGAGCTGCCTGGTGATTTGAAGCATCCACTTTGAACTGTTTTATGAGCAAGACACTATGATGTTAACAAGCGACTGTGTTAAGCCACTGATATTTTGGCTAGCATCTATCCAAACTAATATACATTCATTGCATAATTCTTAAAACATTCATATGAACTTGATATTATCCCCATTGAAAAAATGGAAAACCCAGAATGAAAGTGGTCACACTTCTCACATGAGGCACAGCCAAGATGTGAACCCAAGTCTATCTGATTCCACATGCTTTTTTTTTTTTTTCATGAATACAGAAGTTCCTGTTATGATGATTCAACTTACAGACTTAGATAAGAACCATTTTATGCGCCTGTGTAGAAATGCATCAACTCTGCTGACCACCAACAGATGGCAGTAGTGGCTGCCTATAGACTGTCACTGAATTTATGAACAAATGGATTTAGGAATATCATAAAATGAAATATAACCTATATGTGCATAGATGAGTTTCTGAATGCTCTGCTGCCTTTTCTCTGTAAGGAATACTTTTACCTTCTTGAGAATTATCACTGCAAGTTATTCAAACTTGTGGGTCTTTAATTCTCTCCTCTGAGAGTGAGCAAATCAGTCTCGAATCCTTTGTACTCAGTATATCCCTTGAGAGGCTGACATTCCGTTGTGCTCATGTGAACTGACCCTCTAGAGAAATTCACACTGGGCTGTCCCTCTCTCCCTTGGGTAGACAGGCTTGGTAGTTGATTATGTTTTGTGATTACTCTTGGCAATGGGTCAACAAGGCTACAACAACTGCCAATTTAAATTTTATTTATTTATTTATTTATTTATTTATTTATTTATTTAGCAACTCTATATTTTAAAATTTCCTCCAATGAATACATGTAATTGTATAATTAAAATAATATTGTAAATGGACACTCAAAACCATGCAAGCAATGTGAAGGACACATTATAAAGAATGAGGTAGTACAGCAGAATGATTAACAAAATAGGCTTTGGATCCTCATAGTACTGAGTTCAAAGCCCTGCTCTGCCACTTTCTGATAGTATGGCTGCAGGAAAGTTCCCTAGCCTTTTAGAGCCTCAGTTTCCCCATCTATAAAAAGGAAGGAGGGTATTACATCTATACTATAGGGTTTTGCAAGGATTAAACACAGTATGAAGCGGAGGGCCTGGGGATGAGATGGAGAATGTGGTAAGGATGATATACATGGGATTACGTTAAAATGGTTTTAATTGACAATAAAATCATAACTAGCAATTGTATACTAATTATTCTCTCACTTCTTAATCAAGTTATTTCCTAGTGTGTATGCAGCTTCAATGCCTTAGATCCTCATACCTTCCTGAAAACAGAAGTCACTTCTTTTTACTCTCCAACATACCTGCTTCATAGAAAAAGAGGGTAGTCAGTCAACACTTCTTGAGTAAGAGAAATATAACATGATCTTTGTTCTATCTTTAAGCATTCAACTTCAGATTTTCATAGAGGAGTTTTTATAGCACCATACCTGTCCATAAAGAAGAGGGAAATCAGGTCTGTCTATTGGGATGCCTAACATGGTGCTATAAAACCAGAGAACTATAGACTATAGAAATATAGACTATATAATGGTAGACTGTAAACTGTGAGAACTATAGATTATTGAAGTGTCCTGAATACTGTGATTGCCACTTACCAATGTGGCTATTTAAATTTAAATACAACTAAAAACACACTTCTTCACACTAGCCACATATCACATGCTCAGTGACCTCATGTGGTGGGTGGCTTCCCCACTGAACAGTGCAGATATAGAATAGTCATTTCAAAGAATTCTACTGGATACTGCTGCTCTAAAACTCCTCAGAAAGGCCCTGAAAGCTGGGGAAAGAGAATTGTCAGAGTTGGGGCCCTTTGGCCAAATACTTCCTTCTTCAATATTAATTTTTAAAAAGGTGATTAAATGCCAACTATGTGATGTATTACTGGCTACAATTTATTAAGTATTTAGTATGTGCAAAACATAATGCTAAACCCTTTACATACATCATTTATCTAATTATCATGCTCTGAAAGGCAGACATTATTAATGATCATACTACTAATAATTATTAATACTTATATCTGTTATAAATATTATTAATTAGTTATGACTAACTTGCTTTTTAGAAGTGAGAAAACAGAGGCTCAGAGAGGTTGAATAGCTTGCCTGAGATCACACAGCTTAGAAGTAGCAGCACTAGGATTTAATTTCAACATTTGTCTGGCTCAGCCATCTCTGTGCTTACCCACTAGGTTCTACTGCTTTTCCCCTTATCACACCTTTCTGAGGCACAGTTTAGGAGCTGTGAAATATGCAAATGTATGCAACAATAACTACCTTCAAAGCCTGTCAACCTAGTTGGCAAATAAATGGGTAGAAATATATGTAACTAATTATAATTATAGAACAAGCTCTGTTGTTGTGTGTGTTTGTTTGTTTGTTTGTTTTTTAGAATAAGCTCTGTTAAAGAAGAAGGATAGATATGGTAAAAAGAGATATGGAGTGAATTGGAGGTAAGAAAACCAATTAAGAGACCATTGCATTAGTCAGGGCATACTCAAGATAAAGTGAAGGAGTTAAATAGTACAGATAATGGAAATAGGAAGAGGCATAGAGGAAGAACAGTCCATATTCAGAGACCATTTGTTTTTAGGGAGAAAGAAACAGTGAAGTGTAGTTGCCAGTCTCTAAGATGAGCCCCCTCCCTATGGTGATCCTTGCTTTCTGGTATTCATGCTTTGGTGAGTTCCTCTCATGTTAGAGCTGACCTGTGTGACCAGTAGGACGTGGTAGAGGTGATGACATGTGACCTTCGAGGGTAAGTCATAAAAGCAGCTTTTACCACCTCTCTTGGTTTGCCTACTCTGTGGGTGGCCAGCCACCATGCTATGAGGCTACTTAAAAGTCCCATAGGGAGGTCCACATGGGGATGAAACTCAGAGACATAATAAGTTCTTATTATTGTTCTTAGCTACTACATTTTGGGATGATTTACTATGTAACAATAGATAGCTAATAGAGGAGGTATCGGACTATTTTATGATTTCAGACTTGGGTAATGATGGAGCTCATCATCAATTTTTCTTCTTTTCAAAACATAATCCATATAAGCAAGCCACTTTGTGATCCCATCTCATGTGGACTTTCATTCAAAGAAACAGTTGTCTGGCAACTAAAAAGTAGATAAACACTATTTAATCTTTTACAACAGTCTCTCCTAAATATGCTGGAGGGGGACCACTTTCAGAATACTTAGTTACATTTCTTTTTTTTTTTTTTTAAGATTTTATTATTAAAATCCCCTACAGGGAGCCCGACGCGGGACTTGATCTCAGGACCCCAGGATCAGGAACTGAGCTAAAGGCAGACACTCAAACTCTGAGCCACCCAGGTGCCCTACTTAGTTACATTTCTTTAAAATCTCATTTCCCATCTGATCCTCCATATTGCCTTGATACCAACTTAGCTCCAAAATTTGTCTTTAAGATCTTCCAAAAAACTGAGCCATAAATTCAAGCAAGGTAGGCTTTTACCACTCTCTTCATTGGTCAGAGTTTTATTATGTGGATCTATATTAACCTCCATCTTTTCAGCTTTTCTATCCTCTCAGTATTTGCATTCCATACTACAAAAAGAAGAGCTCAGGAACTATCCTCAAAAGCAAAGAATCCTTTTAGAAGGAAAGAGTGGGCAAGAGAGTGAGATTACCCATGTTGCAACTACAAATAAGAAAACAAAAATTTTTTGCAATTTTTTTTAGATGTATATTTACCAAAGAAACAAGTCTTAGGATGTAGCCTGGTACAAGCCTGGTACAAGCATTTCCTAATTTGCAGAATGATAAGATCTATTTGATGGCTTGCGGAAGGATAAAATGAGTGAAAGCACAAAAAGTACTTCATACAATATCTACCAGGTTGGAAACCTGCAATAGCTACTAAAGTCTAAAATATCTCAATTCTTGGAAATTCTGCATCCTGAAATGTTATACAAAGTGTAAATTATTTCAGATGCTAGTACTTGAGTATCCCTTCCAAATCATGCTTTGTTTGCCTCTTCTCATATTTTGAGATAGCTGCTTCTATCATTGTTAGGACAACAGGTGGCTGCGGTATTGGTGTGCATTGAATAACATTCATCATGTCTGGACCCAAAAGCTGTAAGTACATTAACTCTGATTATATCATGTCCCATATGACCAATACCTTCTACAACCAAGTTTTTTCATATCTTTTGCACATTTGTTTCTGATTTTGAACACATATAATAGAGCCTGTTATGCTGCAATTGCTGAATCTCACTATGTTTAGCTCCACAACTATTTTAAGGGTCCTTACTATGTGCCACAGTTAGGACCACAGTCTAGGTATTTTATTTGCACTAAGGTACAGAGAGCCAAGACTTGCCCCTGAGGAGCTTATATTCTAGTGGGAGAATACAGAAAATAAATAATAAACATAGCATATTAATAAATTATGAAATATTAGAAAGTGATATTACAACAACAACAAAAAGAAGTGAAGATCTCGGATAAAATACTTATAGCCATGACTTCTCTGAGGATAGTACCTGATACATCCAAAGACAGATTTATCCCTAGAGTATGCACAGCCAGAGTAGTAAAGTGGATGAAGCTGTGACTTAGAGATGGAAGCCTTGATGAAAGTCACCGCTGGGACACCTGGGTGGCTCAGTGGTTGAGTGTCTGCCTTTGGCTCTGGTTGTGATCCTGGGATCCTGGGATAGAGTCCCACAACAGGCTCCTCGCAGGGAGCCTGCTTTTCCCTCTGATTATGTCTCTGCCTCTCTCTCTGTGTCTCTCATGAATAAATAAAATCTTAAAAAAAAAAAAAAGGAAGGAAAGAAAGTGAGTCCTGGGAGCATCTGAGTGGCTTAGTTGGTTTAGCATCTGCCTTCAGCTCAGATCATGGTCCCAGGGTCCTGGGATCAAGCCCTGCTTCAGGCTCCCTGCTCAGCAAGGAGCCTACTTCTCCGTCTCCCTTTACTGCTCCTCCTACTTGTGCTCTCTCTGTCAAATAAATAAATAAAATCTGAATGAATGAATGAATGAATGAATGAATGAAAGAAAGAAAGGGTGAGTCCTACATTGGGAATAAGAACTTCCCTAGATATCTGAGTTCTCTAGATTAATTCAGTGCTTTTTCCATTCTTTTGAGAGCCTTTGGGCAGGGGGTATTTTTCAAGAGCTTTAGATATATGTCTTTAGCTATCTATAGATAGATAGCTAAGAATATCTTTTGATATTCTTCATATACATCCATTTAGTTCATCTCCAAACCAGTGGCCCGGAAACCTTCCATCATTTCCTTCCCTTATTCCCCATACTGATCAGGGTTCCATTTAAGAAGCAGAACCACTGTGGACACTAAGGACTAAGGAATTCATTGTAGAAATTAGACCTCATACAATTATAGGAGAATCTAGGGAAATAAAGGTCTGAAAGGATCAGAGAAAAATCACTAACCAGTTGCTGGAGTGGAAAGATGAAGAAAGCTGATGTTGAAGTTTGTGGAAGGTTGTTGGCTCTTTGTGACAACTGCCTCTGTGAATCCCAGCGAACTATCTTATGATAAGCCTGGGGTCACTCTTGGTCAGGAGGGCTGGCAGTTAGGAAGGAAAGATGGACATTTGTGGAGAAGAGTGAGAAAAAACTAGAATCAAAGAATAAACTAGAGCCTAAAAGGAAACACTGGAGTTCATGTCTCTCTCACTGTACCTAATCCTGATGACCAGCAGGAAAAGCTGCTACCACAAATCTGAGAACTGTTCATGTGTCAGCCCAGTATTTGGAGAGGCTGAAGGAAGAGATGGGTAACAGCTAGACAAGGTGTGGGCTTGGTGCTGACCAGGTGAGTCAGCAGGTCAGTGACAACATGATGTCTGCTGTTTTACTTCCACCTTCCAAATCATGGCCAAATGCCTTATGTGGTCACCCTTGATCCACACAGAGAAGGAAATTATGAAAAATGCAATTCCAACTTAGCAAAGTTGACAGAGTATAAAATCAACATAATCCTTACATATCAATCAATTTTAATTCTTAAGTTTTTGTCCCTTTCTTTCCTTCTCTACTATAATTGCTCTAGTACAGATCCCTGGCGTCTCTCTTCTGGCCTATCAGCATAGCAGAGATGCAAAACATTTGATGAATTTTCAGGTCCTTCTTGTAGGCCCTATGGCAAGAGCTTCTGCCCATCTAGCTCTTGGGGCACCCCAAAATCTTAGGAATACCATTGAGCTTGTTTGGCTTCATCATTATTGGCCAGTATTGCTGACATCATCCTTTCTCTCCTGCTGACATTTTCATCACTACTGTGCATGTGTACTCATTAGTACTCAAGAAAGGGGAGGGGAAGTATATACTAATAGCAGCTAGCATTTACTGTGTTAGGTATTTTATTAAATACATTATTTTACAGCAATGTCTCCATTAATAACTCCATTTGATAAAAATGAAAACTTAAGTTTGTAGTAGATAAATGAATCACCCAAAGTTAAACTATTAGCAAGTAGTTGAACTTAGACATATTTGTTCCCAAAGCAGATGGTCTTTCTATTACATCAAAGAGCCAGGAGGCAGCTCTTCCTTTTGGTTTTTCACAACCACCAGGGTAGTTTATCTTTTTAATTTTGGGTTGCCCAGCTGGGTTGGATTCCATTTGTGGTAGCTATAGAGAATATGTCCAGCACAAATGCCTCCATGAGCCAGACAATTACCATAAATAAATGAAAAGGCAGGAGGTTGGGATGGATGAGGGGTAGTGGGGACTATGGGAAACTGGCAAATTTAAACCTATATAAAGGGGCACAGGAGTGAATCAACTCTAACTGACAATTGCCTGGTGGGAATGCAGACTCAATGTTACATAAAAGTTGTAGTATCTCCTAACTTTAAATGTTGACTCAATATTTTTGTTAAAGATAACATGGCCCCAGGACACCTGGGTGGCTCAGCAGTTCAGAGTCTGCCTTCTGTTCAGGTCATGATGCTGGGGTCCTGGGATGGAGTACCACATCAGGATCCTTGCATGGAGCCTGCTTCTCCCTCTGCCTATGTCTCTGCCTCTCTTTCTATGTCTCTCATGAATAAATAAATAAAATTAAAAAAAAAAAGATAACATGGCCCCAAGGGTATTTTTAAGATTCCGTGTAGGATGAAGACAACACTGACCAGAATCACCTAAGAGCTGCTAATTTTCAACCTCCACTCCAGAGGTCTTGTGCTGAATTCATTAGATTTATGTGTGTCATCACAGGTTCCTCCAAAAGTTGATCCAAATACTATGGAGTACTGAGGAGAGTCACAAGTTAACAACCTATGGTTGGTTTAGGCATTTTGGACTCCAAAGGCCTGCAGACCTGTAGGCTACTACTGTTGAGAATCAGGCAAAAGCTAAGAAGCCGAGGCTTCTGGACAGAAATGGATATGAAAGAAGCACACAGTGAGCAACTGTGTGGGTGACTATGAGAGCATGAGTCAGTGGATGACATGTGGGGGTGGAAATCAAGTGTGCGTGTGAGGTCGGTGTAAAGGACTATAAGCAGAAAGAAAAAAGGGGATATGATGGTCAATGGTAGGAAGAAAGGGAGAGAACAAGAGACAAAGGAGAAGCCATTTGCACTTTCACCCAGTACATCTGTGGACATGTTCTATTTGCCAATCTTTTCTCCTTCATATGTGCAGAGGCAAGCAAGTGTTAATACTCACTGGGCTAGATATGGCAATTTCATAGCCAAGGCAAATATATTCAGTAATTTCTCCTGGCTGCTGCTTTCACTAGAATCTTTCTTGTCTAACAAGTTCTAAACTGTTCCCTATTATCTTTGTGCTAACTGCTTAGAAATGTCATAGCTTAGTTTGAGCATCTCAGGATCCCAACTGAATAGATAAAAGATGGCTAAGTAAAAATGATGGTTATAATTAAACCACATGATTCCAAGACATTCCTGTCTTCCCTATCAGAGGATTAAGGTCTGTAATGAAGGAACCAGAACCATTGAGTTAACATCGGCAAACATTTTAATACGTGAGTAAATTCACAAAACTGAGTGCACTGGCAGCTGGCCCTACTGCAGCAGTGAAGGAACAAGGGTGTGGACACAGTAAGTGAAGTATAGTGGCAGCCATCACAGCCTGAAAGGGCCTCTGCCTCCTGAGCTCCCCAATTTTGAAACCTCATTCTTGACCCATCTTGCTCCTTTAGGAGGCCAGCAGAAGTTGAATGCATATTCTGAAACCTCTTTTTTCCACTTTGTGAGAAAAAATTATACAATTTGAGGTGATGATCATATGATGGATGTGCAGTTTTCACATCATAAAACGCAGGTGCTAAGTGAGCCTAGCGTATGCACCACTCCTACGCAGAAACCATCTGTGAGAGAGCTCCAGAGTCAGCTACCCATATACATGTCACATTTTTAGAGGGCAGGAAGAGAGGCAGAGATGATCTTGGATGCACAGGGTAGTGGGCTAGCTTCATGGATTCTACTCATGGAGGTTTCAAATTCCTACTGATGTTTTGGAAAAGACACCATCATTTTACATAGTTGGTATCATTCTTTCTAGATTTCTCCCTTTTCCCAATTTTTATCTCCATCTCTAATGAAAAATATTTTTAAAAAATAAATTAAGGTTCAAGTTTTCTCATTAGAAAAATAAGGGGCTTAGTGTTAATCTTCTTGAGTCAGGAATATATTCAAGGATATAATGAAAACCATGGAGCATTCTCCATAACAATGCAGATGTCTACAAAGATTCAAACCTTTTCAAACTTTTCCCTAGGACAGTGGCTCCTAATTTGCCTGTCCAATAGAATCACATGGAGAACTTCAAAGACTCTAGATACCTGGACCCCATCCCAAAACAATTTAATAAGTATAGCTCAAAGGGCCTGTGTATAGTGTAATGTTCAAATACCTCTTCAGGTGATTCTACTTTATAGTCAGGCCTAAGCATTGGATCCCTAGGGCACTAAGTGAACAAAATAAGAAAAAAAAGTTTAGGAGTAAAGAAAGCCAAGAAGCAATATGCCTCTAAAATACCTAACTGGAAGCATATACTATAGGAGATACAAGAGATGAAGAGGAAAGAAGGCAAGATGCAAATGACTTGCTCCTTGTTGCTAATTTCAGATTATTCTTCCTTCCTCCACCCTAAAAATAAAGCACCTGCATTGAACTGCATGCCATAAGGCCCATAGCACCAGCTAGTTTCCTTGTTTCTGTCTTTACCCAACGCCCCCACACCCTAACCACATATCCCAGGTCCCTTTCTCTCATTCCTTGAAATTTTAACTGTTAGTTAATTGTTGCTTACTTCCTTCAACATTGCTCTTGACAATTTTTGATGATTTAAATGTTCACATAGATAATCCTTCTGATATTCTGGTCAGTTCCTTCACTCACCTCTCTCAAAGATCTTGCCTATATCATTTCTCTGCCACTTACTTCCATGGACACATCCTACTAGACCCTGTTGTTATCAATCACTTTAATCCCTTTATAATCTCATTTCCAAGCATCCCACTCCCTGATCACCATCTCCTGTCTTTCCAGTTTATTCTCTTTAGTGCCTTAACTCCAACAATCCTTCATGTCACCTCCTGCAATTTATTGTTCCTACTAACTTTCTATTGTCCCCTACTCCATCCTAATGTCATCACTTGCCTCTTATCCATCATCATTATCATCCTCATACTCACTTTCTTGTCTTCATGTGGCAAAATTACAGCCATGGTTAAATCCGTGTCTACACCTACTGTGTGTTCACATGCACAGAGCTAACCTTGGCTACAGAAAAACATGCATCCATGCCTATCGGCCTCACTAAAAATGCATAACCATCAACTTCAAATGGGCCACAGAGGCACCAAATAATCTCACAAAATTCCCTAGTTCATTCACTCTCTCCAACTCCCATATGATTTTTCACATCTTCTCTTCAGATACCACCTTCCTCATCTGCATTCTCAGCTAATGACTGATTTCCATTTTCTCTGAGGAAATCAAGCAATCAGAAGAGAACGTCTTCATGTTCTTACCACCCTATCTATCTACCTAGCTGTAGCTGTATCCATATACTCAGCATTCCCTCCTGTTACACTGAAGAAATGGTTTGTACTCCTGTCTAAGGGCAAGCCCTCCACTAGTGCCCTGGATCCCACCTTCACTTAACCACTCAAGGACATCACTGTAGCAATTCTCCACACACCAAACCATTAATTTTTCTCATTTCTAATAGATCATTCCCATTAGCATAAAAACAGGCTACTATTTTTCCCCATCTTAAAAATAGCTTTGGGGCACCTGGGTGGCATAGTCGGTTGAGCATCTGATTCTTGGTTTGGTTTGGGTTATGATTTTGGGGTTGTGAGATTGAGCCCTACGTCAGGCTCTGTGCTCAGCATGGAGTCTGTTTGGGATTCTCTCTCCCTCTCCCTCTCCCACTTGTGCTCTCTCTCAAACACATAAATAAATCTTTAAAAAAAGTTTTGATTATTTACCCCTCTCTCCCTATGATTTCATTTCCCTGCTTCCCTTTATAACAAAACTCTTTGAAATAATGATCTCACTGACTCTTTATCTCCTCTGCTTCTTTTTTAAACCCAGATTTTGTCCTTACTACACTGAAATAGCCCTTTTCAAGTTCACCGACGACTTTCCCACTGCTATAACCAGGTCAGTTTGCAGCCTGTATCTTACTTCATCTATCAGCATTTCATTGTATCAATCACTGAATCTTTCTTCATTTGGCTTCCACTCTCTCTGGGTTTTACTCCTTCAGCAGTGTGCAATCTGCCTGGTTCCTTTCCTGATTGCTCCTCATCACCCCAAACTTTAAACTTTGGGGTTTAATTCTTACACCATCTTTTTTCTCCATCTACACTAGATCTCTTGGTGATCTCAATTGGCTTCTCAGCCTAGACACCGTATGCAGGCTGATCACTCCAAATTTATATTTCCTGGCTTGAACTCTCTCTCAAACTCAAGATTTGTACATTTAACTGCTTACTTGACATCTCCACTGGCTATTTCTTCTGCCTGGGATGTTCTTCCAGCAGATATTTACAAGGCTTACTTCCTCATTTCTTCATTCCTAAGGCCTTCTTTGTGTACACTATGAAAAACAGCACCTACTCCCCCAAACCCCACATTTTCTATCTTCCTCTACTGTTTCTGTCTTAAGAAACTATCAGTGTCTGATATACCTTACATTTTGTGTTATTATCTGTCCATGATCTGTTTCCATGAGCTCTGGGTTTCTTGGTCTATTTACCTGGCACAAAATATTCGATTATTTGTTGATTGAATGAATAATCCTAAACTCTAGATTCATAAAACCAGTGGGAGAAAACAGTAAATATCCCTACTTACATGCTAGGTTACTAACAAAGAACTTTAAGGGTATTTTATATTATCTCTCCATTTGTCTCTGAGTGGTGGCAGCTGAATTTAGCCTGTTGGAACTCAATGACTAGGTGGAAAACCTGAGTGGGGGAAGCTTGTTTTGTTCAGCTGCTTCCCTTGAGAGGGATGCTTGAGCTCTGTGCTAGGGCTATGTCTCTAAAAGTTAGTCCAGGGCAGCCCCTATGGCTTAGCGGGTTAGCATTGCTGTCAGCCCAGCGCGTGATCCTGGAGACTCGGATCGAGTCTCACATCAGGCTCCCTGCATGAAGCCTGCTTCTCCCTCTGCCCATGTCTCTGTGTCTCTAATAAATAGATAAAATATTAATAAATAAAAAATAAAAGTTAGTCCGGAGTGGCTCCTGGAGGACTTGTCACATGCAAATACTCCATTAGGAAGAGGCAAATATGTAAAGCAGGACCTATGGGGGTAACTTTCTTTTTTATGCACACTGCCAATCTATTTCTGCTACTTTTGTGAGAAAATGCTAAGACTTGAGTACCTTAAAAAAAAAAAAAAAAAAGGAAAGCAAAAGAGAACAAGGGAAAAAAGACTAGAGAGTTATAGAAGTCCAACCTGAATATAGTGAGTATTGGAGTACTGATCCAAGGAGAAACACATATTGGGCTGCATGGTTAGAAGAATGACTTATACAAGCTGGAGTTCGTTTTTTTGTTTTGTTTTGTTTTTGTTTTTGTTTTTGTTTTTGCCATTATTAGAGTTTTGCTTATTACTTGGAGTCATTGTTAGTGGTAATCAACAATGGTGGTTACTAAAAATGGTTTGTGCTGTGAGACAGGTGAGGGTAAATCACATCATTTAGGGCTGACTTAGATAACTTGGAAGTGAATATTAAAGACAGACTTTGAAGAAAATAGGAATCTTAATTAGTCACATGCATCCTACAGAGTCTATGGAAAAAGGGAAGGACTCTGGTACTATCTGCTGTGGTAAGGAAGGATGAATTTACTGATGGAGTACACTTATATGTGAGACTTTCAAGTGTTTTTCTACACTTGTGCTGGAAATCTCTTGTTCCTTCACACTCTATCTCCTGAGTCATTTCCTAGCCACCTGTGTATGTGAGGTGGGGGGGTGGGAGGGGGACACAAGGCCTGGGAACTCTCCCAATTTATCATACCCTGGGCAGCACAGTCACCACATTTAAGAGAAGATGTGGCCAAGAGCTGCAAGGTCTAGAGAAAAACAGGGAACAAAGTGATGATATTGTTGGAAACTAGGTCCTATGAGAAAATATTAAACTGGTTTGATTAGTAAGTTAGAGGAGAGTAGACCACACAGTGTCTTCAAATATGTCGAGGGTTTTTTTTTTTTTTAAGGGTCTGAGCCCTTGTATTGGTATGTCAGAATTTGGAGATATGAAATAAATTAGGAGGTGTATTTGACAATTTCAAGAGTGTTTTTGTAGATCCTAAGCGAAGGTCCAAACGAAAATCCTAATAAACAACTTCCACTTTGGAGGACTTGCAGGTTTTAATAACTAGGATTTTGCAAGCCACTTTGAACCAGCTCTTTGATGGGTGCTGTCTGCCATCTCCGGGTTGGCTTCTATGCAGGCAGGACACCTAATTGTTATGAAAAGGGAAAGCCCAGGCTTCTATACTGTCTTAGTGGCATCCCCTAGCATATGACTTAAGTGCATAATTCAATACTTCAGTTTTACCTTAGCAGGGATAAAGTCACCCTCCCTCATTTTTTATCTGCCTTAGAAGGATTCTGCTAACTGATTTCTAAAACAACATATCAGAGGGAGTTCATGAAGAGAACTTGACCAAGATTTTGCCCAATCATTAACACTCAAATATCTGTTAGCTTTCTTTCTGTTCTTTGTCTAAAGTGCACATGGAGCTTTTAGAGGGCTTCCATAAAACAATTTTTGGGGTACAGGAAAGTCTTTCAGCTGTTATGGTTGGTGGCAATTATATCTGAGATGACCAATGCTCTAAAGAACCTGACTAAGCCATACAGGGAAATAGAAAACAAAACAGAATGCTTCAGATATGATTTTATCATTTAATTAGGAACTAGAAACTTACCTCTGGATTTTGTAATGCTTTTTAAGACATTTTTGGTGAATAAAGCAAGAAACAACTATAGATATTATATGTAATATATATATTAGTGACTGAATAGTAAGACAATGAAGCTATTAGATAAATTTCTGATAGTAATCTTTAAAAGTAATATTTACTATGTGTGGTAGATTATAGTCATGGTGTCAGTTTTTCATGCCTCCCTCTATCCATATCCTTCAGTAGTACCTTTCCATGTGGACTCTAGGCTTGGCTATGTGACTTGCTTTGGTTAATGAGATAGTAGTAAACCTGACCCAAGCAAAGACTTAAAAAAAAAATGAGTTGTTTTCCCACTTTCTCTTTTGGACCCCTGCCACCACTATCAAAATATGCCTAGGCTGGAGAGATTTGGGATCCATGTAAGGAGAATTTAGTGTCCAGGCAAAGACCAATCTGCTACTGACTGCAAACACGTGAGTGAGCCCAGCCAAGATCAGTTAAGTCTACTCCAGATCAGCAGAGCTATTAAGCCATCCTACAACTTATGATAATAATAAACGGTTGTTTGTGGCCACTATGTTTTGGGATTGTGGTTATACAGCAATGGCTAACTGATACATCATGGTTCTTAGGTGCTTCAGGAATTCATCTGCTTGAGGGATTATTCTTAAGACTCCCTAGAGGCTGCTTTTGGGATGATGAGGTATCAGTTCAAACACCAATTATTTGATGCAGGCAAAACTGACTGCTATCTGACTCTCCCCTAGAAAGACAGCAAGTATCTATAGGAGTATTACAATAGTATTAGGTGATAGAGGGCAGTAGCCTTGTCAAGGTCTACAAAATGAATGTCCTTATTTACTGTAGATAAGTGACCCAGAAGGTGTTCTAACGGGCTGAGTGGAGAATGTGGACAGACTATTGAGTATTAATGAGATTACTGATGCTAGAACCCTGTTAGACAAATGCTCTTGGTTTTCTTGAGATGTGGAATCACATGGTCATCATCGTCATAATCATCATCAACACCATCCTCATGGCTAATAATTACTGAATACTTACTCCCGGTATTGTACTGAGTGCTTTGTGTGCCATATCCCATTTAATTCTCATCATAACTCTATGAACTACATACTAGGTACTATCATCTCTGTTTTACAAATAAAGAAACTGAAGGTCAGAGAGATTCTCCAAGATGGAATTGCTTTCAAATCATAGAGCCAGAATTCAAACTCAAGTAGTCTGATTCCAAAGCCTATGCTCTTGACTTCCCTGCTATATAACCAAAATACGTATTTTTTAGGGGAAGAAAAAGGAATCAAGTCCAACTCCCTCATTTGACAGATGAGCAACTGAGACCAGAGTCTTTGGATATACAGATTCTTTGTCTAAGATAGATTGAAGGAACTCTCCTACAGTTGGTCCAAATCACTGAAAACTGGACAAAACCCAAACTGTTTTTGTGAGGCTGCACCTAAGACTAGCTTCCACATATAGGTATACTTTTTGTGTACTGCAAAATGGTGCCCAGCTAGGGGCTGAAATCCAGAATGCACACCTCTCAGCCAGGACATAGGGCTTCCTTTTCTCAGAAGAAAGGGCACTTTTGAAAATAATTCTTTTGCATAGAGAGGGAGCTGTTTTTATTTTTCATTTTCACCAATGTTAGGACACTCCTGCTAAAACATTTGCAAGTTGTGTGCAATAAAACACAGCTAAAGACCATTCCATTTTTTCACACATAGAAAAAATCAAATGTGACTAGTTGATGGACAATAAATACTTGTTGAATGAAATAAATTTTAAATGAACAAAGATGTCTTCATTATGCACAGACACACAGGGATCAAAGCACATAGTACATGCAAATTTGTCACTGGAGACCCAATCCACGGCACCAAATCATTCTTGAGAAATGATTGATACAATCTAATTTTCCAGTCCGAAAAATTTTTAAATTGTATATATACTGCTTTCCTGAGCCATCACCTTACTTTTATAATTGAAGCTTTCATGAAATTCCAACTCAAAGAAAGTTTAGAGTCATGTTTATTCCTCATCTGAATGTATTCCTCAGCAACCCTTCTCTTCTAGAACAAAAGAAACCAATTGCTCTTGTAAGCTAGGTGACTTACCTTACAAATTTTAATGCTTCACCAGAAACTGAGGCAAGCCAATTCCCTCCTCCATTCTCACATCCTCCCCCACTATGGCCCACACCTCTGCTGACAGCAGCAATCTGAACTGAGTACTCATGAAGGCCACTCTTCTCTCTTTGCCTCTAATAACCCAGTCTAACAATTGTGGTGAGTAATTTCCTTACCACTTCTGTTGTTAACAAATGCTAATAATGCTGCACGATATAGATCGAGCACAGCTACTGAAAAAGAAACTACATAAATTATTTTAAAAGTTATCATCAAAAGAAATGCTTTTCTGAAGGAAATTTTTTTTAACGGCTCAAGGCATTTGCCTAGCTTTCTGTTCAAGTGACGGCTTCTACGTTAATTAACAAGTGCTTCTGTTTCACGAGCGGAAACTGTCTTATCTAGGGTACACCTGCAGGCTTTTTTTGGGGCTATAACTGCAGGAAAGTCATCATCTGTTTTTTAGACCCTGAGTTATCTACTTTTGTGATGCTTAGATTAATAGACTGATTGTTCTCTCTCATTTTGGTGTCTGCTAAATCTCATTCTATTTGTAAGAATCAGGGTTGAGCAGGTGATTGGTTTCCTACTATATCCGATTACATTTCTTGTACATGCCAATAATCAATGAGTTAAATCTTTCAATCATTCAATCAATCAATTATTAATGTATACAGGCAACAAATATTTATTAAGTGCCTTTCCATGTCAGGCATTGTGCCAGACTCCGGAAAAAAAGCAGTGAGAATGACAGTCATACAGAGTCTTTGCACTGTGGCAGGTGACAGTTATCTGATGTTCTCCCTAAAAATGGAAAAAGTGACCGAGAAATATAACCCAATATTATCAAGATGACTGAGATGAATTCTAATGCTAAGCCTAATGAAGGAATCTCACCAGCATGTTAAATAGCTGAAATTCTTATTCCATAATAATTCACCCAACTAATTTTATCAGATTAATTCAGATGTAACTAATATTGTCATGATTTCCATATCTTACCAGTAAGATATGTGTTTTCCTAGCCTGTCCCCAAATTCATATAAGTCCGGATTATTTTTACTGAAGATTCATAGTATGATGCCAACTAAGCACTTGTTCACGGTTTTAATTCCTGTGAAAATCTAAAAGGCTAAAAACATTTTATGAGCAAAGATTATAATTATAACTCTTGCTAATCATTTAAAAATCGTGACATGGGTCACCAGCTGTAAATGTGATCAGAAATTATGGAAAAAAAAAAACCTCAGTGCAACTGAAAAACAAACCTCGAGCGCACATTTGTCTGATCATATTTAGTGTCATTTTCACACATAAAGGCTAGCATGCTTTCATTTTCTCAAGCATGTGTGTCATTAAGTTTGCCGTGTGTCTTCACAGAGCAGTGACCTGATAGCATCTCAAGAAATACCAAATACACACAGGCTCCATAAGTGTTTTTCTGATGATGTAATGCTTCCTATTTGTTGTTTTAAGTAGCAACTTACTTTATCTTTCAGGTTGGTACCTGTTTAGGGTAAATGCTGAATAATGAATTCAAGACTCCCCAACTTAGAGATGAAAAACAAATTCCTTGAAAGCAGTTTTGTCACTTTGCCTCCTAATTTTCAGAATGCTATTTAATCTGCTAGTGACTAAGCTGTAGGAAAAATCTTTTTCTGTTGTTATGTAAAGGAAAATGTGGGTGGAGGGAATAAGGTCTGATCTGTATCCACCTCACGATTTGGAGTGTCAGAGATATAGGAAAAAGGCAATCTCTGCTCTCCCCAGGTAGGGATGTGAGGTTGCTTAGAATTCCACTTTTGGGGAAGTCCACCATCAAGGTGATGTAAATTCTCAAGTAGCAAATTGACTCAGCATGTTCCTAAGCCACGGGCCTCTTAGGTGACGTATGCTAAATTCACGTCATTTGCCCATTTGCTCTCACTAGGTGACAGGGAAACCATGTATTTTCCCCACCTCATGCACACACAAAGCGGAAGTATACCAAGCTCCCCTGTGGGTCTTGTTCTTATTCATCTTTCTAACAATCAAGACATTCTGTACCTGATCAGAGCGATTCATTTTAACTCTCTTCACCTTTACTCTGATGAGCTTATAGCAAACAATTAGAGATGATCCTCCTTTGCCTAAAGGCCTTTCCTTTCTATTGCGTAGTCAGGAAAATCGTTTTACATATTTTAAATCTGTTCAGAAATCAACTGAGATTGTCAAAGCTCTAACCACAAAATTCCCCAATCCTATTTAGCAAATGAATTTAACATCGGATGTGGCAGCCACCAGTATGACATTTTAAAAGTATGATCCATGTGAAAGCGGGTTTTTTTTTTGACCCCCGAAGAAAGTCAGGGAACTAACATTTAATGGATCCAGCTGTGTACAAGGATCAGTTTTAACGAACTTAACATATACCCTTTAAAGGCAAAAACTTTCCTATCATGTTTCTCATTAAAACACTGATGAGAGGATCCCTGGGTGGCTCAGCAGTTTAGCGCCGCCTTAGGTCCAGGGCATGGTCCCAGAGCCCCGAGATGGAGTCCCACGTTGGGCTCCCTGCATGGAGCCTGCTTCTCCTTCTGCCTGTGTCTCTGCCTCTTTCTCTCTCTCTCTGTGTCTTTCATGAATGAATGAATAAATAAAATCTTTAAAAAAAAAACACTGATGATTTTTACTGTGAATAAGAAGATTAGTGGTCAGAGTTTATAGAAATACGGAGAATTGTGAGTCTTGGGCTCTCTTTTCCCAGCAGGTTACACATAATTTCACAGGATGCCAGTGATCTGTTGTCACTGGTTCCCACATCGAAATGTCTCTTCCCAGCACTAATAGGAATCATCCTGGGCCTGTTAACACCTTGCCAATGTGTTTTAGCAGTACACATCACATTAGCACTTACAGGTGTGACCTGGACAAATTTCCCAAGCTCTTCGTGCCTCAGTTATCTCATCTCTAAAGTGAATGATAATAATAGTTACCTCGCAAAGGTGAGCATTAGGTAGTTTATTGTACTTCATAGACCTTAAGTTGCCATTGATTGGAAGAAGCAGCCTGGATATGATATATTAATATATGAATATATTGCCCAAGAATATGTACAAAACTGAGAATAATGCCTGGCACAGAGTATGCACCCGAAAAATGTTAACTTTAATGATCTATTAGCAAACCGTGGGTCACAGTGCAAAAGTGGGCTTGCCAAACCCTCTGTGGGCCATGGAGTGCATGGCTCCCTCACCCAAGGCAGAACACCTGGACATGGGGAGAAGGCTCCACTACCCTGGACTCCCTAAATAGGGAGCTCAATTGGTCGCTTTAAAACTTTTTTTTTTTTCCTAGAGGGTAAGCTGTTTTTCTACACTAAATCTTACATAAGACTCAGTGTGCAAAACAGATAAAAGAGCATTTTCTCTGATGAAAGCAGGAGTGGAGGGGCACAAAATGCTGTTCATCTTCCCTCCCCTTCACTTGCAGGGCAGCGCTATCGCTTCATTAACATAGTAAGATAATGAGTCTCCTGACACTTCTACAGGTGTTTGTTAATCACTTTAAACTTTGTCAAATTTTACCTTATTGAAATGTCACCTTATTTGTGGCACATGTGAGTGCCTGATATGTGCACTAGACATGTACGCAGAACACACTTTCCATGTACTTTTTTTGCCTTCCTCTAGTTTTGTTTCTAAACTCCCTGAATCTGTTGCATATGACTGAGATTGTCTCTCCATCTCAACCAAGTCACCTTGTGATCCCCCCAGATGTAGTCTAATGCTCTCAGATAACACAAAATGAAGGATGTCCAGCTTTTATTCCACATAGAGCTTTCAGCTATCAAGGACTTTTTAATCTAATGCCTTTGTCTTTTTTTTTAAGATTTTATTCATTCATTCATTCATTCATTCATTCATTCATTTGCAGCAAGAGTAAGAGCACAAGCAGAGGGAACAGCAGAGGGAGAGGGAGAAGCAGACTCCCCACCGAGCAGAGAGCCCGGTATAGGGCTGATCCCAGGACATTGAAATCATCACCTGAACCAAAGGCAGACGCTTAACCAATTGAGCCACCCAGGCACCCCTCTAATGTCTTTTTCTTGAAACTCTCCTTGAGTTCTGTCTCAGGAAGCCTCCACCCAATAATAAATTTAATTAATTATTATTATGCACCAATTATGATATACAATATTATATGGGAAACATAAACCTACCAAACAACTTTCTCTTCCTGGATTATCCACATAAAACTTAGTAGGTGAAGGAAATAAAATAGAAATACTCACATAAGAGTGTTTTCTCCCTGGTGGTACCTGCTGAAAGTGTATGTGTGTGTGTGTGTGTGTGTGTGTGTGTGTGTGTGTGTGTTTCTCAGGTCTGGGGTGTTATGTGCAAAGTAGGAACTAACAGTGTAGAGGTTTCCACAGAGGTCCATGACTGTGGCAGTTCAGAGAGCTCTGAACACAGGAAAAAAATAACACAGGTAAGAGAACTCTTTCTAAAATAAAATAGCTACTTGAGATTCAGGAAGAAAACAGGATATTCCCAAATTATATCTTCCTCAGATATTAAGCAGATATTGCCTATTGCCTTTTTACAGCTTTCCCTGATTTATATTTTCATAGATCAGGAAAAGGAAGGGTTGTTTTCCTGTAAAAGTATCACTGACTCATGAGAGAAGGGGGAATAAAGCAACAAAGATCAAATACCAAAGGTCATAAAAAAGGCTTTCTTTGCTGCTAAAAGAAAATATAGCACTCAAGTCATATTACTTTAAATGAACACTTAGAAACTAGAAAGCTTTATATATTGAAAGAATTATAATTAAAATATATTTTGGTTTCGTGGTATGAGGACTGAACAAGAAACAAATTGGGATGAAAGCAAACAAAGCTGGGGAAAGAGAAAGAAGAAATTTGAATAAACAAAATAGAAAGGAAGAATAGAGACATCCAGAGAGAAAGTAAGACAGAGTCAAAAGAAGCAGGATGTGTATACTAAGAAGTTTCCTGAATTCTGTGGATCATTTGGGTTGTGGTCATCTGGGGGTCATCATTCTCCATGATCACTGTTGATCTTTTTCAACTGCCTTAATCCTCATATTTCTTTTTTTAAAAAATATTTTATTTATTTACTTGATAGAACACAAGGAGGCAGAGCAGCAGGCAGAGGAAAAAGGAGAAGCAGGCTCCCTGGTAAGCTGGGAGCCTGATGTGGGGCTTGATCTCAGGACCCTGGGTTCATGATCTGAGCTGAAAGCAGATGCTTAACTCACTGAGCCATCCAGGCACCCAATCCTTACATTTCTAAGGGCTCCATTCTAAATGATGATCTAAACACCAATTCCATTAAAAATTATTCTCTAAATATAGCAGCAATGATCAGAGCAGTGGTTCTGAAGGACGGGTAAAAATCAACTCAAGGGCCAGAGTCTACATCCCTGTTATGCCATTAAAGTCTCCAGCTGATGCACATACAGACAGCAGAACTAACAGGACTTTTGCTAAATTTGCTGACATGACCTATGATGACTTAACTATAGATATCCACAAATACTGAACTATCCATCTCTTAATATCATGAAGCCTCAATTTTAGTTGACTCCCTTTATTTTTTTTTAAAGATTTATTTATTTATGAGAGAGAGAGACAGAGGCAGAGACATAGGCAGAGGGAGAAGCAGGCTTCTCGCAGGGAGCCTAGTGTGGGACTCAATCCTGGATCCTGTGAGCCAAAGGCAGACACTCAACCACTGAGCCACCCAGGCATCCCTAGTTAACTCCCTTTATAAGCATGTTCCTTTTGTCTTCCTCTCTACTGATTTGCCCCTCGGTGTCTATTCTAAAGTTCTGGGGGCTAACTGGAACAGAAGTAAGTGTTCTAATGTTCTCATTACCATGAGAAGGCTCAAATAACATGGAAAATGAACAATAATTGATGAAATAAATGTAAATAACTTAGTTACATTTTTGGCCATTAAACTGTCAAGATAGCTGATTTTCTGTCGATTCTGTCTGTGTTATTCAAGGAGTTTATTCATTTTTTCTTTCTTTTTTATGGATATAAAATATCAGAAATTATTGTCAAGTCTTAGCACTGGACCAGGTTGTCACTGGTTAAATAAATAAAAGAGAGGCAATTGGATATTCCAACCCAGATTGAAAGCTGATTATTTAATTAATCCAGAAAAGATACACATTTATATTCTGCATACCACCAAGAATAATTTTGCAAAAGGACTCCTTACCCCACCTTACCCAAATCCATGTGTCAGACGCATCATTATTGGGGTCCAATCCTTTCATGGAGTATCATGAACTGCACAGACTGTTCTGTTAGAACTCAATGTTATTGGCAATGGAGGCAGTTTCCTGTTGTGGAGAGAAGTGGTCAGTCTCTAGAGGCAGTTCATCCAATCATTCAATGTTTTACTTAACTTTTTTGTGCCTTGGGTTCCTTGTCTATAAGGTGGTGTAATCAGAGTACTTACTTCTCACATTATTTATTGCTTTAAGCGAGATAATGTCTGTAAAGCACTTAGGTATACAAGTGTTCTGTTTCTTTTTTCTTCCTTTTTTTTTTTTAAAAAAAAGATTTTATCATTACTTATTTATTTGACAGAGAGAAAGCGCATGCGCAAGTGGGGAGAGGAGCAGAGGGAGACAGACAGGCAGAGTCCAATGCAGTCAAATCTTAAGCCCTTAAGACCCATGACCTGAGCTGAAATCAAGAGTCAGACGCTTAACTGACAGAACCACCCAGGTGCCCCTATAAGCATTTGTTCTAATAATCATTAATATTACTATTTTTTTATTGGTCCAAGGTATTTTTCTAGCAGGAGCTACCCCTATCCTCTTTATTTGCAGCAGAAGACCTCTCCTAGGTGTAACTATTTCTCAATTTAAAGGCTGATTTCTTTGAGACTTTGAGCCCTGAGCCTCTGAGCAAATCTCAAGGAGTCTGTTTTCCTGACCTCTACTTTGCTAAGTAGTCACTCTCATTTATGCACACTGTACATGGACAATCAATATTTTAAAAATTGAAGTAGTAAAACTGTCCTAAACATTCAGCACTAAAATGTCAATGAAAAATATTGATTTTTGATGACTCAGATGTCATTTCAGGGTTCTTCAGTACTTTGCCCCTATGAGTGTGGTTTAAGATTGGATTTATATGTACAAAATGATTACATATTATGTCCAATCTTTGTTCTAAAACAGTATCCATCAATGCATGGGGCATTATCTATAAATTGGCTAAATCATCTTCAACCATATATGTATTATTTTCAAAAAAGCATATAGCTAGTCTTGCGATGAATTAAATGCAAATTCATTTAAAAGCACTCCTGAGTTCATAGTGACACCCCTGGCATTAGAATTACTCAAACAAGATGAACACTAAAGCAATTACTACCAGAAAAAAGAATAAGCTGATAATAAAGTTATGAAAATGAACCAAACTTAACTATTGATTAAGGAAAGACAAACCAATGACAAATTATGTTTTTGCCTAAGCATATTGGCAAATATTTAAAATATTCATAACATCATGTGTTTGCGAGTAGAGGAACAAAGGAAATTCTGTTGTTGGTAAGAGTGTCAATATGTAGATATGATATACTGGAGGGCATTTTGGCAGTTTCTATCAAACTGTTAAAAGGATATAATCTTTCCACTTGGGAAATGAAATGTGGTGTATGTATCCTAAAGGGATATATTTCACATATGCTTAAAGATATAGATGTTTAAGAGTGTTCATTGAAACATTGTTTGTAGGGGATAAAAATTGGAAACAACATAAAAATATATCAATAGGGCTATGAATGAATAAATTATGAAATTTATATGAAATTATGAAATATTATATTTCATATAATGAAATCTTAACCCAGCTATGAGATAGCCCTGTATATGAATACTGTATGGATTGCTGTCCCTAACATATTGTCAATAAAAAAAGTTGCAGAGTATGTATAGTAAGATTAAATTTGTATTAAAAACACATTTTTCTATGTCTGCATCTTTCTTTCTTTGTTTCCATATACCTCATCTTCATATATAATTCCATTTTATTGGGATGCCTGGGTGGCTCAGTGGTTGAGCGTCCACCTTTGGCTCAGGGAGTGATCCTGGAGTCCTGGGATCGAGTCCCACATCGGGCTTCCTTCATAGAGCCTGCTTGTCTCTCTGCCTCTGTCTCTGCCTCACTCTCTCTCTCTGTGTCTCATGAATAAATAAATAAAATTTTTATAACCATGTGTTAGGGGTTCCAGAGCCAAGACCGAAGATGTTCATAGCTACTCATCACTCTAGGGAAGGAAAGAATAATGTTTCTTTGATCATAGACAAGGATTCTAGGCAAGGCTGATGGAGCTTGTCACATTTCCTGGTGTGAGGTTGGGGTGGAACTTGGTTGATAGAATGATGAACATCTGATCTCTAACCTCACTGATGGGTGTCATAGTTACCTAGAGACCAGCCGAGGGATGAGCCATCTGTCTGAATACCGTTAGTTTGTAGGAGCGCTACATATTGTAAAAACTTAATATTACTCAAAACAGTGGAAGCCAGGACGCCTGGGTGGCTCAGCGGTTGAGCATCTGCCTTTGGATCAGGGCATGATCCTGGAGTGCCAGGATCAAGTCTCACATCGGGCTCCCTACATGGAGGCTGCCTCTCCCTCTGCCTATGTCTCTGCCTCTCTCTCTCCCTGTATCTCTCATGAGTAACTAAATAAAATGTTTAAAAAAAAAAAAAACAGTGGAAGCCTCTCTGAGTTTGCTATAAAAAACATCTAATTCTTCTACTCATGAGGGGACAAAGCAAATGAAACAGAAAGAAAGCATTTGATACATGATGATCATTAGGAAGAGCTGCAAGATAGGAAAAAGGATTTGGGCCAAATAGCTGCCAGCACAGCTTTCCCATGCAAAACCATGAACTAGTAGCATTCATTTAGAGACTTCAACTCCTCCTTCCTTTTATTCTTCTCACCCTTACCCTCTTCTCCCTGGCTGGAAGCCTTCCTTCAGTTTCCAGGCTTCATTCCTACACAAACCAGGTAGTCTCTAAGCAGCCAATTAGAGAAAATTCTTGAAATATGTCCATAATCCCTTTCATGGATGACTAGAGCTTCATGCTTTCATGGTGATGATCTGAGTTATATTCCTGGAAAGAATGCATCTAGCAGAACCCACCACCTCACTACAAGGTGCTAAATAAACATGGAAGCTAAGTAAAAACAATATGTTTGCTATATAAGTATGGCTTTCAGACAAAGTGCTGCCCCTAAGCTTCTCCAGATAGAAGGTCTGAAGCTGCCACACTTACACCGTGATACATATATGCAGAAATATGGAATGAGTATTAGTACCCTGAATTTATTTAATTGATGTACTATATAGAAGAGATCGACATAAGAGAGGTTTTGTTTTGTTTTACTTTTGTGTTCAAAGAAGTCTCTGGAAAATAAAAATAGCAGTTGCCTGACATTTCCTTTGAGAGGCAGATGAAATATAATGTTTTCCTCTTACCACAAACATGAACACAAAATTTTGTGAATAATTTCAGGAGGCTTATGGACCTCTGAAATACATTGACAGTGGTCCCGGGGGATCCCCAGATGCCAAGATAAACTCTCTTGTGCTGATGGGGAAGGGCCATGGGAGGAATCACACCAGAGTTTTAAAACACCCAAGCTCAGTTGAGCCAACTGTAAAAATATGAAATAGTTTGTTTTTTATTCTCTCTCCCTCCTTCTACCATCTTTTTCCCCCTCCCTCCTCAAGAATAAATTCTATATCCTAGTCTTGCTCTTTGCCTGGACATAACTAGTCACTGTTGAGGCTTAAATGTGACCACTTCCAGACAAAATACAGTCAGTTCTTCTATAACACGACACATACTTCCCTAAAAATCATTGTACTATACAACATTGCACAGCAACCATCACAGAGCTTAGGGGGAAAATGAGATTAAGGGCACAGGACTCAAAACATGTTGTCAGAGATACTTTAAAAAGATGATAGGACCCTAATAATAAATATATCAGTTTTGTACATATTAAATTGTTAAGAAACACATAAATACTACTATAAATATGGCACTTTGCCTAGAAAAAATATCTGAAGTTTGCTTGTGGAGGTGGTTTCTTGAGCTATTGAGAAATGGCAAGGGAGCGTTTTCAAGGGTGGAAGGTTGTAACACCAGATGTGGATGAATATGGCTCATCATACACTTGGTGAACTGAGGCAGCTGGAGGATGTTTGAGGCGTGTGTGCATTTGTGCATTCCTATACAGCTCAATTCAGCTGGAGGCAGTTTCCTGCATTCACTTAGCGTTTCTTGTAGATGAAATCACATGTAGGCAAACACAAAATTCTTGTTATGCTCAAATTGTTCCCTGGTATATATAATCAATGGAATGAATTCTCATTTCAACACGAGATGATAGCAGGACTGACTAAATCTAGATTATAAAAATGATTAAAACTTAAGGTCATTAATAACCCAATGGAATGATGCCATAAAAGTAGCAATAAGGTTATCTCAAAGCAGGTAACATGTAACTCAATTAAATCTGAGCTTTCTTACTCCTGTCCTAAATTCTATCTCAAACTTGTGATAAATTCAAGTAAAATGCAAATTTGGCTCTATAACCTTGAAACATCCTGTTAACCCTGGGCAAAGCCTTCTTGGTGCTGGGAAGAACTTATAACAATACACACCAGACTTCATGAAAAATCCTCATTATACATTTTTATTCTTATCATCCCACACTATGTGGCAGCCAACACTAACCTTACTTCCCTCTTCTCTACCATTTCTTGTCCCCTCTGTGTGCACCCCCAAAAGCCCATAAAACAAAATTCCAGACTTTATGGAGTCTCTCATTACCCCTTCCTCTCTTTCCTTTTTTCCAAGAGTAAAAACTCCATACATAGGTGTATTATTTCTATTGCTGCTGTCACAAATTACCACAGAATCTATTGCTGCTTTAATAAATTACCACAGAATCAGTGACTTAAGACAACACCAACTTATTATTTCACAGTTATGGAGGTCAGAAGTCTATAATGAGCTTTATGAGGCTAAAATCAAGGTGCTGACAGGGTTGCACTCCTGGAGGTTCCAGGAGAGAATTTGTTCCTTGCCTTTTCCAGCTTCTACAAGCTTCCTGTTATACTGGCTTCTGGCCCCGTATCACCCTGACATCTGCTTCTGTTAGCACACCTTTCTGACTTCCTTCTCTGACTTCATCTTGCCTTCCTCTTATAAGGACCCCCGTGATTATATTGGGCACACCTGGATAGTCTGGATCCTCTCACATCTCAAAATCCTTAATTTAATCACATCTGCAAAGTCCCTTTTGTTACTTGTGAAAGTAGCACATTCACAGGTTCCAGGGATTAGCTTATTACACCAGTAGTGATATTCAAAATGCTCAACAATTGATACACCATTGAGGGCAGGGTGTCTGATGCTCAGCAAAGTCTTTTCATAATACTGAAGCAGGACCCTGGAGATCCTGGCACACTAGTTGATGGATAGTAGAGAGGTCTGAGAGGTCTCAGGGAGGAAATGGAGTATGTAGGGCATTGGTGACGCATTCCAGGACTACGAGGAGTAGTTCTCTCTAAGCAGTATAAAAGACTTTTGAGCTTTTTTTACAATCAGCACAACCATACCTGTGTGTTTTGGCTGACCACTGACTTGCCATGCTCTTCCTTATCCATAATCAACACACAAGCTTTCTGGGATTTTATCATGTGGAGTAGTCAGCCCTAAGTATGGACATTCCAAGTTTGGAATGTCTATTTCACCACAACCTTATGATTAGGTCTGTACTTATCTTCCTTTTGCATTAACATACCTGGGGTCAGATATGCTATTAATTGCTAAGGCCTGGTTTTGAACTTAAGCACTTTACTTTAGAAATTAAACTCTTAACCACTGTGGTTAGTTTCTACACGGAGACTCACATCTCTTTAAAGAGGCAGATAAGGAGAGCATGTACAAAGACTATGCAGGCAATGTCAAGGTGCCAAGTGGCAAACCCCTAGTCCACAGTATTTCGCAGGTTTACCTAGAACCTTCCCCTACAGAATTTAATGATTATACAGTAAGAATTCTTATCTGCTCTATAGGACCAAACCTGAGTAGCCTTGAATAGTTATTTATGATAAGAAATTATAGGCAAGCAAATCAAAAACATGCAAAGAAAACAATTATCATAAATGACTATGAGTAGAAGTTTAGAAAGTGCAAATTCAAATTATCTTGGCTGCATACCAGTCTAGAATAAAGTATGGCTGTAAGCATGCAATGAAATAGGTGAAGGAATAAATGAATAAGTAAAATCTATTGTCAAGAGTTAAATTTGCAAGACCTAACTGACTGTGGTACAAAACTACTCTGATTAGAATACTATATTTAACTTTTTCAAATGAGTAGAGTAACAGGGATAAAAGAAGCAGTAGAGAGGAAGATGATAAAATCAATTCTGGACTTTGAGTCTTTTATAACCTCTACCTGGTCATAGTTAGAAATGTGTTGATCATCCCCAGAGGAATTAATATCTAAAAGAAATACGTAACACTACCTCAAAAGAAAAGGGATCATTTATGGCTATTTTTATTTTGCTGTAGAAAAATTTTTTGGCTTGGACAGGAATGAGTATTAGTACCCTGAATTCATTTAATTGATGTACTATATAGAAGAGATCGACATAAGAGAGGTTTTGTTTTGTTTTACTTTTTGTTTTTAAATGAAGGTAGAATGGGATCCTGATTGGGAGATACTTCAGAGTCTTTTAGAATCATTTATGATATATATATAAAAACCACATTGTTAAGTAAAATGTTAGAGGCCAAGATTAATTTTTTTAAAGATGCTCTTGGGAACAACTGTAAGCAAATTCTACTTTAAACTCTTTAACTTCATTAAAATCCTAAAATAGTCTTGCTAGTTTGGAAAATACCCCAATATTTAAAATTTCCTAAAATGTAGCTCCCCTCCTACTACCTTTATAATGGAATACTGGATGATTTCAGTCAAAAGGCATTGTTATTACCATAAGAAAAATTCCTGCAAGAAAGCACTGTTGCCACTTTACTCATTATTGAAGTGTCCTTATGACTGTTGGAGGGAACAGGTAAGATGCCAGGGGAGGCAGAGAAAGAGAGATCAAAGTGTTTTTGTTTACTTCTTTGAAGTTTTGTAGTACCTACTGTTTACCATGCATACTTCTTGATTCATGCTGAAAATTGGAATTCACCCATTTCTCTTTTCCTGTGTAAGATGCAGATGGGGCACATTTCGTTGACTCCATCAATCCCTGCCCCCACGCATTAGCACATGCACACGTATACCTAGCCAGTGGAAAAGAAAAAAGAGTTACTCACATTCATCCATTTTACAAAGATTTCCAGGCTGCAATGGGAGGGCTTTACCTCTCCCTGAAGGATGAATAAATAGGTAGCTTTACTGACAACCTGTTCACAGTCAAACTGCAGTGAAAACTGAGACCAAGGTCTTGCTCTACTGGCACTTAGAAGATCCAGTGCTGGCAACATGGAGAAGATAGTCATCTGCCTGTTGGTCATCTTCTTGGGGACAGTGGCCCATAAATCAAGCTTCCAAGAGCAAGATCTTCTCTTGATTAGAATGCGTCAACTTATAGATATTGTTGATCAGCTTAAAAATTATGTGAATGACTTGGTAAGGCCATTTTCGTCACAACAAAATTTAAATAATATTCTTTAATTAATATAAAAGGAGCTTTTTGACTTATAAAAAATAACCCAGGACTAATTTTTTTTTTTTTTTTTTTTTGCTTTAGGACCCTGAATCTCTGCCAGCTCCAGAAGATGTAAAGGTAAGACCAGTTGAATTTATTTGTGAAAATATATGTGGTACAAGTGTTTAAATCCAATTAAGAAAGGCATTAATATAATTATCAAGGAATCTACATAATTTCAATGAGTTTGGGGGTTTAATAGTTGGTAAAATAGTTATTCTTATTTTGGTCAAACATTCATTGATTCACCAACAAGCCAACCAATAAAATAACCTTTATACCTTATAAAATATTTTTTTATCTCCAACTATCTCTAAGAGTACTTTCAAGTAGTACTGTTGAGACAGAATAAGAAAACTATACTATAATCAGTTTCTGAACAATTTTTAAATTACATTTAAGAGCTAGTGCATGAAAGTTACTGAGTCCTCCTTTGCAAACCTATCTAAGAAATATAGACACACACCGGAAGAAGCAGAATTCACCTTTTAATAACAAGAAAGAAAGAAAGAAAGAAAGAAGGAAAGAAAGAAAGAAAGAAAAAGAAAAAAGAACAAATTGCAGGAAAAGCATGGAAAAACAGTAGAATTCCCATATACCTTGGCCTCAGTGGGTCTTGCCTTCGGCCTTTGGAGAGGTCTTTCAAGAGGACTGTTTCCACAAACTCATCCCATTCTCTTAAGCCACTTAAATCCATTAAGTCCCAGGAAGAAAACATCTAGCATTATAGTTTAAGAGTGCTGTGTGCTGATCTTTTCCTTAGTAACTTCGCTCTAATCTTCATGTCTGGTATCCTGAGGAGATAAATGCAATTGGGGAAATGTTTTCATTGTCACAGACCTTTACCTGAATAAATTAGAGTTCCTATAAAAGTGCTACCAGTAATTAGGACACTGCAGAGGGGGAGACATGAAGATATATTGGAAAGAAAACAATTATCGTAAATGACTATGTGTAAAAGTTTAGAAAGTGAATGAGTCACAACTATTGCTTTTCTCTAAAATTCACTCTCTAGCTCTGAACCTAACCACTCTCATTTACTAGGTCCTTTTCTAATAAGCAGCATCTAAAATGAAAGTAGCATATTCAGCTTATTGGAAAGACTTCCAATAAGTGAGAATATTTCTTAATCATGACCTAATTATCAAAACATGCATTTTTAGCATCTCATGCATTTTGTCTAACTGTTGTGATTAGACTCCTTTTGGACTAGCCCCATCTGTAACTTGCAAAATGAGAAATAAGAAAGATTTCCCATTTTCTAACTTGAGTTGATCCTGTGGGTGCTTCCTTTGTTAAATATCTATGCTTTGTTAAAGATAGAGGTTTTTTTTTTTTTTTTAATCTTACATCATAATGAGAAGATTTTGTCTCAGTGACACTGTTTCTATCTGACAATCTTCTCAAACAATGCTGGCTATGATACAAGTGAGTAATGTTGTAACTAAGATCTTTAAGCTATGCTGATACGCAAATTTAGGAAGAAAGAAAATAGTTCAAGGCCACAGTAGCATTATTTCAAGTTTTTCAGGGCTAGCATCAAAGCAGCTGTCGATTAGAAATTTGAAAAGATTAAAAAGTTTAAGGAAAATAAATTCATTTACATGTTGCATGTAAATGTTGATAAATGTTGATTATCTCTGATCCCTAATTGGCCTTGCCAGGCATCAATCTCTTTCTAATTACATAACCAGTGGTCCTCAACTGGTAATGCTTTTGCCACCTGAGAACATCTGACATTGTTTGGAGAAATTTTGGGTTGTCACAATTGTGGTATAGGGGAGTGGTTTCTATTGGCATCTAGTAGTGAGAGGTAGGAGATGCTACTAAAAATTCTAGAATGCATGGGACAGTCCTAACAACAAAGAATTATCTAGCCCAAAATGTCAATTGTGTTGTTATTGAGAAACCTCAATTTAGACCTGGTTTGTGTGTGGGACAAAGGTAATCTTGCCCAAGACTTCATAGTGTGAGTGGCTAGGCCTTTCTGTGAGGAGGGGGAAAAAGTAGGTTAAAAATAAACTATAAGGAGGAAAATATTTTCAAATATTCAATTGCAAAACAACAAAGCCAAATGCACTCCCTTGCAAAAGCAACATTTGGCCGTTCTCTTTGTTACTCTTGCTTTTCACTTCTGTATTGCTCCCTCTATTCTGCAATATTAATGTAGGACACATAACTCTTCATGTTATCAAGCATTAGAGGATGAAGGAATCAAAGCCTTGCCCTCCTAGTTTGCTGTCACTGAGACACAGCAAAGGAAAATAATTGTTATATTCCCAGATAGTGGTATTGTGCATGCATTTGGGTTCATCCTGTAAACCCCATAAGTGACAGGGCATGGTGGCTGTCTGAAGCAAGGTTAATCTCTTCACTCCCCTTCTCAGTACATCCTCAAGGCGGTTATCAGGACACTTCCTCCACTTCTTTTCCTTTTTGAGGCTGCCTTTGATGTGCATCTGAAGCCAAATCCAGCAGCTACTTGTCCTGGACCACGCATTGCCAGGCACCACTCTGCTACTTGCAGAAAGCACAAAGCAACACCACTGTTTACTGAGACCAGTGAACAAAGAAGGGTAGGAGAGACAGCACAGCATGTCCATATGGGCATCAGTATCCAGATGCCATTCAGGGGCTTTCAGAAAAGCTTTCTCAGGTATAAAATCTTTCATCACTGATCTTGACCATTCCTGGCAATATCAAGGGAGTTCTTTTGGTAGGGCCCCTATACTTCTTTGGAACATAACTTTCTTTCAACATACACATGTAAATGTTAACTCAGCAAAATGGGCTTCTGTGAGAAATGCTGGTTTCTCAGATCATCACGGATGAAGCAGTTAGTGTTTTCAGTTTCAGCTGGAAAATTTACCTCTTTAAATATGAATATTATTTTTTTCCAGTAAGTTAAGCCGGTTGTGGTCAAAAAGAAGAGAAAAGAAAAAACTTCAACAAACATGAACATGTGGTTTTCAAGGAAAAAAAAGTGCTATAATTAACATTTATAAATAGTTTCTATTAAATAAGCATTTTGGCAAACATGGAAAGGATATTACCTTGCCCTATGAGACAGGCAAGTTGCTCTGATATAAGGAAACCAGATAAGCTGGTTCTCGGCTTGTGGCTATGTATGCAAAGCAAACCTGATGGGGTTGTGTCTTAAAGATGCATGTTATTAATCAACATTCATATTGGGTAAGCATATGGGTTGGAAAATGCAAAGCAGGCCAGATGCTATTTTCAGCTGATTGTCCATGAGAAGACTCAGGTAATTTTGTTAAATATGGAACTGCCCTTGTAGGAACTTAGAAAGATGGAGGTTTCTGGTTATATGGCAGTGACTTCCATACACATTAGAGAAATGAGGATACAGCAACGGGAGTAGGGTGGGGTGGGGATAGAAGACCATAATATACACACATTTGCTAAAAGAAAAAAGACACTTGGCTGCAAATTCTTAGATCAGCATTAAAAGGTTTTCAATAAGTCAGTTTAAATTTTGTTCTTCCAATAAATTTCATTTTATTTTTAGTTTGATTTTTAAAATTTTTGACTTACTCACTACTCACTAGTTATTTGACTAAACTAAGAGACAAGATTTTGATCTTTGTTCTGTCCACTTCTCCATTCTTTGAGACACTACCCTTAGTTTCTGAAAAACAGTCTTCCCTCCCATTTGTTGGGAAAGTTCCTTGACTCAAATTCTGTTCCTTGACTGCTTGATTTATGCAGAATCCTACTCTAATGGACCTAAGAGTGTGAATACGATTTTAGAAGAGTCATGTGTAGTCTGTGCAGGTGTATTGAATCTTAGATGTGGAATATGCCAACAAAAGTAGGTAGCCACTTCCTTTCCCCAAAGTAGGGGCTTTGACTCATTTACTTCATTTGTCAACTCCATACATATTTATTAAAGCAATAAGACATGATATGATGCCAGGTGTTGTACAAGATAAGATGCTGCTCAAGACATGTCACTGTTAGATGCTTCCAGTAAATTGTGGAAAGAAACAACAACAACAAAAAACAAATAGAAGAGATTATTAATTGGACTACCGCTTATCTTACCCAAAGCTGCAACCAGTCAGTGTTAACTTTTAGAAAATTTTTTCTAAAACCAAACTCACAAAACACAAAGATCCTGCCCACCACCCGGACCTCAAATGGAATTAGGAATAGAGAGCTGTGGAAAGGTGAGGCTCCTTCCTCTTGCCTGCAAGGCAGGAATATATCCTCTCTTCCCTAATATAGGGTGAAATTTTACATTGCAGGACCTCCTTCTCTTCAGCCCAAACATTAAGTAAGATGTGAATTCATTCCTCATCATCCGTGGGAATAAATGAAATCTAATACACTGTTGTAGAAGTAGAAAAAGAGAATTGGGAAGGTCATTTTTACTTTATGGATAACTTTTGCTTTGTTAACATATATATAATTAATTTCTCTTTCAGAGGCATTGTGAGCGGTCAGCTTTTTCATGTTTTCAGAAGGTCCAACTAAAGGCAGCAAACACAGGAGGCAATGAACAGATAATCAATGTATTAACTAAACAGCTGAAGAGGAAACTACCTCCCACAAATGCAGGCAGAAGACAGAGACACAGACCAGTAAGATTGTCATTTGCCATCTATTTTATTTGTACTTATTAATTATATCTTACATGACATAACACACACACACACACACACACACACACACACACACACTTGTAGCTAGAGATTCCAGTGCCTTCCTTCCAGTTACATGTTATCTATGTATGGTGTGCTTTGAGAAATGCAGTCACCTCTTCCAAATCCACAGACTTGAAAGTGCCCAGAAATCCTATCAGAATTTGCTAAAAGTCCCTGGTAGCTGAAATGTTAATATAACTTCCCAAGGTGAGGATGTTACTAGGTTGAGAATCCACCTGTGACCTAGGAGTTAAATATTTTTCTCTCATTATATGGTCACATATAACTTGTGTTCTTATTAACAGGACCTATATCTTAGCTTTCCTACAAGAAAAGAGATGGCCTACAAGAGACTAAGAAAAATCTCAAACTTGCCCTTCTTCTCTTAAAAAATATTATTATCCTATACAATCACAGAGTCAGTACTATATTTAAATAGATAGACCTCATTATTTGGCTGAAGAATTTTAATAGTCCTTAGTGGGGAGGAAGGACAGAGGGAGAGAGGGAGAAGCAGACTCTCCACTGAGCAGGGTGCCTGACAGGCAGCTTGATCCCAGGACCCTGATATCATGACCTGAGCTAAATGCAGATGCTTAAACAACTAAGCCACCCAGGTGTCCCTCCAAAATATTTTTTTAATCAGTCCTCTTTTCTTCCAAGGAATTTCACATATGATTCAAATGATATCTTAATGACATTATCAAGATGATTTTTGTTTCCTTTAATTGCTTAGCCAGGTGCACTGTGAAGAGTATTGCTTTAAAACTTTCCCTAGAGGGATCTCTGGGTGGCGCAGCGGTTTAGCGCCTGCCTTTGGCCCAGGGCACGATCCTGGAGACCCAGGATGGAGTCCCACGTCTGGCTCCCGGTGCATGGAGCCTGCTTCTCCCTCTGCCTATGTCTCTGCCTCTCTCTCTCTCTCTCTCTGTGTGACTATCATAAATTAAAAATAAATAAATAAAACTTTCCTTAGAAAGAAAGGAGCCAGTCAACAACAGACTCATGAAATGGCAGTGCTGGAACTGAACTTAGAACTATTTAGTTAAGCACCTTCATTTGGTAGATGGGAAAATGAGACCTAAAGAGCCTAAGTGATTTGTCCCAAGCCCCACAAACACTAAGTGGCAGAATGAGAACTACAACCTATATCTCTTACCCTTTGGTCAAATGCTCTCACCACCTCAAATTGGCTTAGAGATGCTGAATACTAAACAATAGCCTTGTGTTCAGTGTCTCAAAAGGAATAAGGATAAAGGAGAAAAGCTAGAATTTTTTCATTTTTTAAGACTCCGTTTATTTATTCATGAGACACACACAGAGAGAGAGAGAGAGAGAGAGAGAGGCAGAGACATAGGCAGAGGGAGAAGTAGGCTCCATGCAGGGAGCCCGATGTGGGACTTGATCCCAGGACCCCAGGATCACGCCCTGGGCCAAAGGCAGACACTCAACTGCTCAACTGCTGAGGCACTCAGGCGTCCCTAGAATTTTTTTTAAAAGAAATATAAATGGGCAATACACATATAAAAATTGTTCCGTCTCCCTATAATCAAATCAATGCAATGTAAGGAAATCCTGCTTCTTTCCAATTAAAGTTTTTAACAATACTCAACAATAGTAAGAATGGTTTGCATGAATAGAAGCATACTTTTTTTTTTTACAATATATATTGAGACAAAAATCTTTATTTCTTTAATTTAGTAATTCTACTTCCAGAAATTTATCAAATAAAATAAAGATGCATACAAAAGTTATTCAGAAATGTCCTTGCAGCATTATATACAATAGTGAAAAGTTAGAACAATCTACGTGTCCAAAAATAGTAATAGTTTGATCCAATGTTGGAATACAAAGCAACCATGATGTATCATATTTTTGAAGAATATTTAACATATAGGAAATGCTTGTGATACGCTGAGTGTAAATAAAGCAAATTACCAACCATTGTAGAAAACATAAATGCAAAGAAAAAAAAACATTACTGGAAGGATATACATCAAAAGATTGCAGTGGTGATCTCTGAGGATGGAATTACAAATGATTTTTCTCATTGTTTTTTTCCTGAACAATTTTATGCACATCTTGAGTTTTTTTCAGTGGACATGAATGATATCTCTAATTAGAAAAAAATTTTAATTGAACATTTTATTAAATAGGAAAAATGTTTTAAAGAAGAATTGTTACTTTTTCATTGATTTCTAGGCATGCCCCTCATGTGATTCTTATGAGAAAGCACCACCCAAAGAATTCCTAGAAAGACTGAAATCACTCATCCAAAAGGTATGTAACTGAAATTATATTTGATTTTCTACTTCATATTTATTTATTCAGATTGCTGCTTATATTTATGTTACTCATGGTATATTATTTTCACAGATGATTCATCAACATCTCTCCTAGAACACATGAGATATGAAGGTTCCTGAGGATCTAACTTGAAGCTGGACACTATATTACATACTCTAATACAGTAGTGAAACTCACTTCTTGGTATTCTAAATGGAGGAGTACAACATATTAGTGATGGGGAAAAAGACTCAGATAGCTGTTCAAAGTCAGGATTATTTCCCCTTAATTACTATGCAATACTTCAGTTTGATTCACATGCTCTGTTTGGTCAAAGCTTGAAAAAGCTTTCTACTCAATTAGAGTTTGACTTCCTATGTTATGGATTTCTATGGTTTCTAAAGTTTTTACTTTATATTATTGCCCAACTATGACATTCCTTTATTAGGAGAGAAGCTTAAAATTTTTAACCAAAAATGTAGTTTGGGAATTTATTGATCTTATTTTTGTCTTGATCTTGATTACAAGAATGAGGTCTCTAAGGCTCATAACTTAAAAGTTATTTACCTTCTATTCAAGCTGAAATACAGAAGCATAGGGTCAAGATAAAAAGTTGGTCTTTATTCTTTTAAGGAAACAAAAGTGGAGTGTTACAAATGTATATCTGAAGAGTTTACTTTTTATCTCAGAATACCTAACATATAAATATATAGTTTATTTATGTGCCAGGGGATAGCTTTACTAGATGGCTACAAAAAAGTCTTATTCCTTTATTGAGATTTATAAAAAATATTTAAATGCTATAGATATGAATGTATTTATGGAAGACACTCTTTAGTCTTTTTTTTTTTTCCTTAAGTGGGTTTAACAGTATCTTTCCCAGTTCAAGTCCCTTATAAGCTAATATTTTAAGCTTGTGGAAATGGCAATTAAAACCTATAGAGGGACATACATCAGGTGGTTTTCTGGAACAATATATATTTTTAAAAAGTCTTATAGCTCTCATCTCAAATTGTTATAATGATTGTGTGGGAGCAAGCTAGTAACTCCAAATGTCAGTCACCTTCCTTCCTTCCTTTCTTTTCCTTCTTCTTTTAAAAGTGACAGTTTGTTCTTGCATGCTTTGCATTAAAACAAATTTAATCACTTATATGAGATCAAAATCAGGAGACAAATCAAGAGGCCAAGACTCCTGTCCTAATAGAAAACAGACTTCTGCATAAACATTCCAATCTTTCAACCATGGATAGTAAAAATAAGCAACCTGCTTTAACTGCCATTTCATATCAACTCCAGTAGAGTTTATTTAAATATGAAGTTAAAAACTCTAGAAAAATAAAATGTTTGCTAGAATGTTATAAGCTATTTGAGAATCTCTTATTGTTAAAATGGCTGTGAATGTGCAAGAGGATGTGGGATGGGAAACACTGTATGTCCTGAGAAGAAAAAATTATCTACTTAAAAGTATTTTAAAAACAAGTACAGAAAAATTCATAGTTCTAAAAGCTATATTAGCCATCAATGATTTTATCAACTCTTGATGAAATGTTGTATCATCAGAAACAAGGTATTCTTTTTTAAAATTTTCAAATGTTATTACAGAGGGATCGATCATGTAAACAGTAATGATGAAAACATGCATATAAAGCCTACCCATATGTCAAATGGTGCCAGATTGTTGGGATAAAAGTAGAAAGCAGCCATAAAGTTGACTAGGGAAGGATGAAGTCTGTATTTCTTGTTTCTGGCTTTATAGTTGTTGACTTCTTTGACACTGTGATTTTTATATTTAAAATAATGTATTTATTTTGGTGTGTTTACTGTTAAAATCTCTGTTCTAATCCTTTGACCAGAGATTCTATCTTAAAAGTAAAAATAATTAAATGGGGGTGCTGGTTAAGAGCCTTCACTAAACTGAGTTTGAGGACTCAAGTAAAGATCTAGCAACACCCCCAAGAAAAGCACTGCATTGGAATAAACAAGATGAAGAAGACTTGAACAGTTCCATCTTCACTGCTCTGTGTTCAAGGCTTAATCAGCTCTCACAAGGGATATAAGGCTTACCTAAAAACATTACTTTCACCTGTGGATGGTGATATAGGAGGCCTGAAATCTTACTGGCTGTGAAATCATGGTCACTTGCTTAAATTCTGGGGGTTTCCATTTCCTTATCTGTAGAATGAGGGTGTTGAACTGAATCTCTAAGGTCTATTCTGCCTTTTTTAGAGCTTTATACACGTGTCTATGAGTCTCTAAGGTTCTGGATACTCTTATGGGAACATCTGACCATACTTCTGAGTAAAACTTTTACTGAATCTGATATTTAGTTGCACAATCTTATTCAAAAGCACTTGTAGCAACACTCACTGCAGGAACAAAAAAGATGTTCCAAAAAAAAAAAAAAAAAGGAAGTAAGGAAGAAAAGAAAGATAGAAAAACATTGCAGTAGGTCATGGAAATTCAGGGAAAATTAATCATGATTTTTACTATTGTAGCTGAAAGTGTCTTCTTTGGACGCTTGTATAAAATTGTAGCATTATTATTCTATATTATTGCTCTGTTGTATTTACATTTGCATCTGAGAATTTAGTTTTAATACGAACTATGTACTTTATAACTTAATAATTATTTATTATATATTTGGTTTTAAATGTTTATGTTCATGGCTTCTTATTTAAGACTTGATCATATTAAATACTTCCGGGTCAGTACAACTGTCTTCTGTGATTCCCTGGAAATCCTTAATTCAATAGCCTTAGCAGAAAATAAAATCCTTAGTTTCTGGGAGCATATTGCTTTTATATGTATATTACAAAGACAATCTTTCCTTACGTACTTCACTGAAATGGAAACTTTCACTCCTGTATCTACTTCAAGGATACCACTTCCTTTTGCAGCTCTCCCAAATGTATGGCAGGTCCTGGAGGAGTTGAAGATATCCTCCCTGATGCCGTTATGTGTACACTCTTGTGTAAAAATCTTTCCTGCTTTGACATTTACCCCGTTTAGCTTTTCTATCCCCTTACTTGTTATTGATGACTGTCATCTCCTTGTCACTCCTTTATCTTTACTGGGGAGTTAGGCGTGTTTTTTCCCTTGAATCCAACTTCTGCCATCATTTTGGGTAACTTGAGTGCCCATGGGGAAGATTCCACCATCACTGCAACTTTCCAGAACCTTACCAACCTCAGCCAAACACCTGCATCTTTTATCCCATCATCATCCCATTCCCATGGCCATGTGCCAGAGTTTGTTGCCTCAAACTGTTCTCTGTATGAGATCCTTACATATATAAAGCCATTATCTGCTAGTCTCTTAGTTCTCAAACTTCCCTACTTCTACCCCTCTGTCTCAAGACCCCATCACGACAGCCAGGCCTTTGCCCCTCACCATTCTCTCAGTTTACTAATTCCTCTTTGTCTCCACAGAGCTTAGGCCCCTGATCAATCCTTTGAACGTCAGTCCCAGCAATCTTCTCAAGCTGCCTACAAACTGCCTACCTAGCCGTTCTAACCTAGGTCTCCTATTCTAGCTTCAAATACAAGATCTCACTCCTCATCTTTGGGGACACTTTCAACTTCCCTATCTGGCCTACTAGAGTTACTTTCTCACTTCATGCATAGCTCTGAACACTCATCTGCTTTCCACCACTTATCTGCCTCCACCTTTTGTAGTTCACAGATTAGTCCAGGTGTAGCCTCACCTCATGTGGAGGGGAAAGATTTGGAACTCACAGTTAAGCTCCTTGAAAGAGTAGTCTCTACATGTGTCTATACTCCCTCAACTTCTATCCATTCATCAAATCACGATAGTCTGATTTCTAACATCCTATATCCTATCACTGTATCAAACTTGACCTTTGTCAGGTCAAGGATGATCTTCAAATTACCCAACTCACAAATGTGTCTAAGTCCTTATCTTATGTGATCTTATCATGGCTTTTGTTACCTTTAATCATTCTATCTTTTCCTTCTTTGACTCTGGAGGGCCCTCTTCCTGGTTCTTGTCTTACCTGTCTTACTACACAATGTCAGTTGTTGGTTTGCTTTCTTGTATCCTCCCCTTAGAATCTGATGTTCCTCAGCATTCTGTCCTGGACACTTCTTCATTTTAAACCTCTTCCCCTGATAGTCCAGTGGATTCTTGGTGTTCTAAATACCTCCCTGTATGTTGTTGACCCACAAATCTATAGATAAAGGTCAGACATCTCTGTTAATTCCCAGTCCCCTATATTCAACTTCTCCCTGAAGATTTCCATCTTTATCCTCCAAGCCCTTCATCTCAACATGCCAAAATTGATCTCATCACTTTTCCCACTTTCATAACCTCCTTTATTTTTCAGTGTTCTCTAATCTTAATGGGAATGAATCTCTAGCCTCCCAGTCTCTGCCTTCCCTCTCATTCACTATAACCAACTGGTCATTAGACCCTGCTATTACAATCTCTTAAGTACATCCTTTCTTTTCTATGCCCTCTGCCATCATCTTCATGCAGGCTCTCAGCAACGGTTACAACTTTCTGTTGGGTTTCTGGACTCCTGCTTTCACCTCTCTCCAATTTATCTCTGCACAGTCACTAGAATACCTTATAAAATGTAATTCTGATCAATCACAGTGTCTCCTTTTGGAAAGCCCTTCACTGGTTCTTCTTTGGAGTAAAGCCTAGGCTTAAAACTGGGCATTTAAGACCCTTAATCATCTGCTCCACTCAGCTCCCAGCCTCTCTTCACTTTGAACTTCAAAATTCCAGCCAGTCCAATCTGCTTGTAGTTTCCCGGACACACCATGCTGTTTCATTTCTCTGTGTCTTTGTACTTGCAGTGTCTTCTCCCTGGAATATTGCTCAACACCCAGAAAACCCCTGATGCATTTGTCAATATTCAACTTAATTATCACTTCCTCCAGAAGGATTTCCATGACCATCTTCTTCTATCTCTGTAACAATATTAATCTCTTCCCACTTTTAGAACTTGATCATACTTTGGTTGTTAGTTTTAATGTGGTATACACACATTTATTGACTGATACATCTGTTTCCCTTTCCAGAATATAAGTCTCTTTGGTAGAAGAAATTGCTAGTACAGTGCCTCACATATAGTCGATAATATACAGTAGAAAACAAATGTTTACAAAATTGAATTGAACCAAATACAAAATACATAATTGTGAACAGAAATTTTCCTTGACATCTCTTTCTCTTACCCACTGAATCCAGTTATCAGCAAAGACAGTCATCTCTGTTTTCAAAATATCTCTAGAAGCCAACCACCTGTCACCATCTCCAGCTTCCACCTTATTCGACACCACCACAATCTCTCAGAGGACTGTAATACTTTCCTAAATAGTTTTCCTGATTTTGTTCTTGCTCCTTACCAATTTGCAACAAGCAACTTGAAAGATCTTTTAAAACACCAGAGTATGTCACCCTTAGCTCAAAACCTTCCAATGGCTCCCACCTCATTCAGGATAAAGCCTGAGTTCTACAACAGGCCTACATGGTCATGTCTCCTCTACAGCCCTCATCTCTCTGACCTCATTTTCACTCTTCTTATTCAACTCAAGCCACATTGGTATTCTTTCCTGTCTCCAAGAACACTGCCCACCTAGGGCAGTTGCACTTTTTGTTTCCTCTGTTTGGAATGTTCTCCTGCCAAATGTCCACATGGTCCATTTCCTCCTGTCCTTCATGTCCTTCCTCAACCAGGTCTTCTTTGACTACCATCCTCTTTTAAATTGGAGCTCTCCTAAACACCACTGTTTTATTTTTCTCCATAGCACTTACCACCCTCATATGTATTTTAATAATTTATGTGTTTATTGTCTCTGTCTCCCACCACAATGTTAGCTCAATACGGGCAGAGATTTTTGCTTGTTGCTTTCACTGCCATGTAATTGGCACCTAAAACAATGCTTTGAACATAGAATGAAGTCACAAAATTTTTTTAGAAAGAATTGGTGTGTTCTACATACTATAGCTGGTATTGGAGTTCACCCACAAGGTTTTGTCCCCTTATTTTTTAAAAATTTAAACTCAATTAGCCAACATATAGTACGTCATTTCTTTCAGATGTAGTGTTCAATAATTTATCAGTTGTGTGTAACACCCATTGCTCCCCACATCACATGCCCTCCTTAATGCCCATCACCCAATTACCCTGTCCCCTCCCCCACCTCCCCTTCATCAACTCTCAGTTTGTTTCCTATAGTTAAGAGTCCCTCATGGTGCAAGTTTCTCCCTCTCTGGTGACTTCCATTCAGTTTTCCCTCCCTTCCCCTATGATTCTCTGTACTGTTTCTTATATTCCACATATGAGTGAAACCATATGATAGTCATCTTTCTCTGATTGACTTATTTCATATAGCATAATACCTTTTAGTTCCATCCAGGTCATTGTAAATGGTAAGTATTCATCCTTTCTGATGGCTGAGTAATTTCTGTTATATATCTTCTTTGTCCATTCATCTCTCAGTGAACATTTTGGCTCTTTCCACAGTTTGGCAATTGTCCCACAGCGTTTTAATTGCCTTTTCTTTATTAGTCAACTTGTGTACTATTGAATTTTTTCTTTCATAGCTTCTCCCTCATCTCTGGGTATTTTGTACCTTCTGCAAATTTACCCCCATCCTCTTATCAAATGTGACCACACCTCTTCTATATTTTCCAAATGATATCCTTTCTCCCTTTATAAAAATAGAAAGTTCAAAGCATCCACAAAACCCCTTGTCTCTAGAAGTATCTTTTTCAATCTTCCTTCATGATATTACTTTCAAGAAAGTCCCTTTTATGTTACAAATTATTTTATTCACTTTTTAAAATTTTTCCTTTATTCATTCATTCTGAATGAGATGATAAAGTGCTCTGGAGAAAGACAGGCAGAGAAAGGGTATGGGTGGGGGCATGTGTGAGGCAGATGAAGAAAAAAAAATGTTTAAGGTTTATTTTTTGAAAGAGAGAGAGTGGGGGGAGGGGCAGAGGAGGGAATCCTCAAGGAGATTCCCTGCTGAGTGTGGAGCCTGACACCAGGCTCCATCTCAAGATCCATGAGATCATTACCTGAGCCAAAAACAGGAGTGAGACACCCAAAGGACTGAGCCACCCAGGAGCCCTTCTGGAGAAAATTTTAAGTAGGATGAAAACCTACTTATATCCTATATATCCAGTGGAATCTTTTGTTACTTCCAGTGTGTTTAAATGGGTAATAATACAAAAGTGAGCAGCAGTCACATGAAAGATAATTTTTTAAGGTACAGTGTTGAAATGGACTTAGTTCAAATTAATCATCAAACAAATGTCAACAAATTGGCAAATGGTTCTCAGTTCTGGCATGCATCATAGTCATCTTTAGAGCTTATACCAAAAAAAAAAAAAAAAAAGGTACATTATTGTGCTTGTAATTTTGTAGTATATATCATCTCTGTCTCCTAGCCATAATATGTCAGCATTACTTTGATTCATTCAGTGGTTCTCAGTCCTGACTACAAACTAGAATTACCTGGAGAGTTTTAAAAGCATGGAGAGAGAAACCGTTGGCTAAGTGATAACAGAGAAGAAGGGAAGGGAAGGGAAGGGAAGGGAAGGGAAGGGAAGGGAAGGGAAGGGAAGGAAGGGGAAAAACAGAGCAATTGCCACAACGGAAGATAAGATTCTAGATTTTGGTACCTCATTCAAAAATAACGTTTTTAAAAATGGCTCTGATCATTACAGTCTTCCTATTAGGCTGAGAGATGGCTGATTTCAAAAAGAAACGTTTGTGTTGCTGTGGTTTTTCCCTCTATAATATTAATTCAAGCAATTTCCCAAATATAACTTACAAGGGAGAGAGAGAGAAAATGAGAGATAGGAGAGGAGAGGGGAGGAGAGGAGAGAAGAGGAGGGGAGGGGAGAAGGTGGAAGGGAGAGGGAGGAGGGGAAGGAAAAAAATAGTAAACATCCTTGGTCGGTGGTCAGGTTTTCCGAGAAGTAGAGCCTGAATCCAGAATTCTGGTGCAAGTGGCTTACTAAGCAAATGCCCCCAGAGAAACCAGGAAGGGCATGTGGAAGCCAGGATTGAGAAGGGGGAAATCGAGGCCTGGCTGTAAATTCAGGTGAAGTGTCATATTCTACTTGATCCTGCAAGATGCACTGGAGCCTAGATTACACATGAGTTGTTAGTTCTGCCTGGAGACAAAGGAACTAGGGTTTTGTATTCCCACAACTACTCTTTTTGTCTGTGGAACTTCAGTACAGATGTGAGGCTGCTCCAGGGCCCAAGGTCCATCCTCTGAGCGTCCCAAGAACAAGTGGCCATCAAAGCACACAGATGGGATGAGTGCATAGAACTGATGGAAAGGATCAAAATGTATCTGAACAGGCACTAACTCTGTTACAGTGAGAGTGAATTTTTTTTTCTTTTGGAAGTTTATTTTCTAAGATAAGAAGAAGGCTTAGGCAAAGATTAATTTTATTATCAAAACAGAGGTAGTTTTAGGAAAGTTAGGATATATTTGTGCATATGTAATTATATAGAATTATGTATATATTTATTATGTATATATTTATTATGTATATATTTTACATAGGTTAATTCCTTCTGGGGGCCACAATTTAATTTTCAAAAGCCCACTTTACCTAAAGAAGCCCAGTTTTGGAGAGAAATGTATTTGTAGCACAAAGAGTGAGTGCTCAAGGGCAATAATACAACACCACTGATGTAGACCCCACGTCCTGAATACCAACAGGAACTGCTTCCCTCATTACCACTCCCACCCAAGACAGCCATCATTCCCATACTGAAAACAGAAAAGATTTTCTCTGATAAGATATTCATATTCTTAGAACACAGGGCAGTTGATGGATTTCAAGCTTCTAGTATGTCTCCCTACTGCTTTTTTTTTTTTTTTTGACTCGGAGCCAACCGTTCCTTGGAGGGTCCCTTGGAAGAAATGCCATTGTATATGGAATTAAAACATTTATATATGCTGATAGATAAATCCATCTTGAAAAGAGAAAAGTGTAGGCAGCCGGTGGCTCAGCCGTTTAGTGCCGCCTTCAGCTCAGGGCATGATCCTGGAGACCCAGGATCAAGTCCCATGTCGGGGTCCCTGCATGGAGTCTGCTTCTGCCTCTGCCTGTGTCTCTGTCTCTGTCTCTCTCTCTCTGTGTGTCTCTCATGAATAAACAAATCTTTAAAAAAAAAAGAAAAAGAAAAAAGTGTTTGGAGCTGGTCACTCTGAAAAGGGTGCAGAAGGAAAGGGTGCGGCCAGGATGGAAACAGAATCATCCACAAAATGGTGAGTGGAAGAGTGTTCAGTGTTGTCTGGCAGTTTTTCCAGTATGCTAAGTCACTGATGAGGAGAGAACCAAATAGCATTAGAATCTGAAGTAGAAGTGTCATGCTACATTTGTACTGAAGCTATTCCTGTGGGATCAAAACCTGTTGTACTTGAGTTGTGACCATGAGCATATTCATGGTGGGTCATAAAGAGAATTTACTTTATATGTTAGTAGTACCTCTTACTTTCCCAGCAGAAGCTTTTCACTGAGGATGTCCTTTCAAAAAGATACCGTTTAAAGAAGAGGACATGCTGCCACCTATTGAAACTGCAAATACACACCGACACCCAAATTCTAAAATGTCAGGATCCTGTGAAAAGCAAATGGTATTAACTCTAAAAGATTTTCTCAGCTCGTTCAGTCTTGGACTTTATGAAAATTTTTACTACTGAGATACTTTATAAAAGGAGCTTCAGTACCAGGAAAACCATTTCTCTTAGGACCTACAGAACTCAGTGTGAACAAAAATGGGAGTGTTTGAAATCTGTTCTGGTATCATTAGCTGATATCCTGCTCATACAGAAATATCTGAAATGAGACCTTGCAGGTTCCTTAAATAGGCATAATGCCAGGCCACTAGATCCCAGTAAAGTAACAGTAATCTAGTTGGGATCCTTTTAGGAGTTCTTAGTCAGGACATTGTCAATCTTTATCCTTTGCTTAGGATGAAGCCAGAAATACACTGCAGATTTCCCCACCTGTGAAATAGTTGTAAAATTCAAGCATTTTCCATAACATAGAGTGCTCATAAAGATAAAGGACCTAAGGCATGGAAGTGCCTTATAAAGTGTTTACACATTTGATAATATAGGAGCTTGTTTCAGACTTATTTTGCCACTAGTGACAATTAGTTTGTGCTGAATTCCCATTTACCTCATTCTGCTTGGGAATTTCTCTCATGACAAATAGCTCAAGACATAACCTCTTTTTTATAACCTTGACCTCATTGAACTGTATTTTATATAATTTTATTTTTCATTTTATTTTTTTAAGATTTAATTATTTATTTGACAGAAGAGAGAGAAAGAGAGAGAGAGAGAGAGAGAGAGAGAGAACACGAAAGAATGAACAGAGGGAACAGTAGGGAGAGGGAGAGGGAGATGCAGGGCTTGATTCCAGGACCCTGGGATCATGACCTGAGCCAAAGGCAGATGCTTAACCAGCTGAGCCACCCAGGTGCCCTGACCTGTATTTTAATATGCAGCTTCCTAATAATTAAAAAAATGCTCCAGTGGTTGCCACAGAAGAAAGATTTGAGGTTGCAGCACTTTTTTTTATAAATTTATTTTTTCTCCTTTCCCCTTTATTCCCTTTCACTATTTTTTATATTCCCCAAATGAATGAGATCATATAATGTTTGTCCTTCTCCGATTGCCTTATTTCACTCGGCGTAATACCTCCAGTTCCATCCACGTTGAAGCAAATGGTGGGTATTTGTCGTTTCTAATGTCTGAGTAATATTCCATTGTATACATAAACCACATCTCCTTTATCCATTCATCTTTCGATGGACACCGAGGCTCCTCCCACAGTTTGGCTATTGTGGACATTGCTGCTATAAACATCGGGGTGCAGGTGTCCCGGCGTTTCATGGCATCTGTATCTTTGGGGTAAATCCCCAGCAGTGCAATTGCTGGGTCGTAGGGCAGGTCTATTTTTAACTCTTTGAGGAACCTCCACACAGTTTTCCAGAGTGGGAGGTTGCAGCACTTTAATCAAACAGGTCAATTAAATCTTTTTCTAATGTTCCCTCCCTTCAAAAGTTTATTTTCTGCATAATACAACTCTTCTCAATATAGTATCAGTGTTTTAACCAATTCTATATCATTTTGCTTCTCTCATTTCCCATTTCTGCCCTCCTCATCAGGTCTAGACTAATGATGGCTCAGATATTCTGGCCTCTATTGCTTCTACTTTTAGTGCTAAAACTTCTTTTTCCCTATTGAGGAGCAACACATAAACCAACAAAGAACTCAAATTCTTTGTTTTGTCTGTCCAGCATCTATTTGCCTCCTCTGGTATTAGAATCCCTCTTTTTCTTTAGGAATCCCTGTTTGACCAACTCTTAGTCCTTGTTGTCAACTGGGGCTGGTCTCACCTCCTCTCCACTCCAGGGTTGGGAATCATAACACAAGCCAGAGCATGAAGAAGTCCTCCTGTGACTTTTGTTGTAATTATTTAGAAATAAATGTTTTCCTACAGGGGTTGCTAAGCTGATGGGATTTAGGCCAGAGTTGCCAGTGGTTATTTTGTCACTCTTTGGGAAGTGCTTTCTGGGCACAGAGTAAGTAAGAGGGAGGGAGACAGATTGTGCCTGAAGGTTCACCACTAAACCTTATTATGTGAGTCAATAAATTTCCTTTTATATTTAACCTAGTTTCAATAGTATTTCTGTCACTATGACTGGAAGATCTTTAAATTCATAGATCCCTCAATCCTAACACTTTAAATTACCTTACTCTCCATTTTTTTCTCATGTGGAATCCACAGCAGCTTCATAGACCTGGGAAATCTATTTGGGCTGGACTAAATATTATTTATCTGTATCCCTTCTACAAGAGTGAGAAGGGCCATGGCCCAAAACAAACTAAAAGAAGCTCACCTTAAGAAAATGTAAAAATCAAGCCTACATAAATTCAAATGATGAGCCAGTTGTTTAAATGCTTATTATAACAAATATCAACATTTTCTACAGAAAGACAGCAGACTGCAGTCTCTACAATGCATAATACATAATATCAATACAAAATTAGTAGACTTGCAAAAAAAATAAAAAAATGTTATCCAAACTGAAGAGAAAAAGTATTCAAGAGAAACAGACTCCAGGATAATTCAAATATCTGTATTAGCAAACAACCTTAAAGCAACTATTATAAACATGTTTAAGGACTTAGGGGAAAAATGGCCACAATGACTGATTAGCTTAGAATTTCATTAGGAACATAGAAACTATAAAAATGATGGAAATTATAAAACCAAAAAGTATAGTATCAGAAGTAAAACATTCATTGCATGGAAAAAAATTCATTCTTAAATTTTCTTTCTCCATGTTCCTCAAGTGGGATAAGCTCAAATATTTATCTACAAGTTGAGGAATGAACAGAACCTTGGGGACATATAAAACAATATCAACTGGTCTAATATGTGAAACTGGAGTCCCAGAAGGAGAAAAGAGGGATAATTGAGCAGAAAAAAAATCTATAGAAATAGTGGCTAAAATTTATCTAAATTAGGTGAAAAACGTTAACTTACAAATCTAAGAAGCTTAGAGGATCTCAAGCAGTATAAAGACAAAAACCACATTCTACACACTACAGACAAACTGCTACAGCCAAAGAGAGTGATATCTCTGAAAGCATCAGTGGGCATGGCAGAGGAATGAAAATAAGAATACTGTCTGATTCTCATCAGAAATAAGAAATATAGAAGACAATGAAGAAAATATTTTTAACATGCTTCAAAAAATGTCAACCCAAAATTCTATACCCCAAAAATGTCAAAAATGAAGAAAAAAACGAAGGCATTTCTAAAAGCCTATAGAATTCCTATAAGAACTACTAAAAGTTCTTCAAACTAAGAAATGACAGCAGATGGAAACTCAAATATAGAGGAAGGAATAAAGATTCTTGGAAATGGCAGATGTGTAGATAAACATAGTATCTTTTTTTCTTATTATTTCTTTCAAAGACAAGTATCTGTTCAATGTGAAAAACAAAACATTTTATTGTGGAAATTATTAAAAAATATGACAACAATAGCATACAAGATGGTGTGATAGCAAATTTAATCATATTGTACAGGGTCCTTAAATTTAACACATAATGGTATAATACTAACTCTACAGCAACTATGACACTGTAATCTTAGTAACAGCTAAAAAGGATTTAAAAAGAATAGCTAAAAATTAGGGAAATTATAATGGAATAGTAAAAATATTTAATTAACTTTTAGAAAGGCAGGGGAGAAGATACACAAGAAAAAATCAGATGGGAGAAAGAGAAACACATAGGAAAAAGAGAGAATTAAATCCAACCATATGTAACTAATTACACTAAATGAAGATGAACTAAATTCTCTATTTAAAAGTAGAGACTTAAAAAAAAAGTGGAGACTTAGCAGCATAAAAAAAATAAGACACAACTTAACGGCTTTCTACAAGAGACATATTGTAAATATATAAGAATAAGTTCTAAGTAAAGGGATAGGACAAGATATGCAATAAAAAATAACTATAATAAAACGTTGGGCCTATGTTAATATTAGACAAAATAGATTTAAAAACAAGAAGCATTACCAGTAGAAGAGATGAACATTTCATAATTATAAAAAGATCACTTCATCAGGAAGACATAATAATTATAAATTTGTGTGCATCTAAATAGAGCTTCAAAATAAATGAAGCAAATATAGAGGAAACTAAAGGGACAAATAGAAATATCCACAGTTATAATGGGAGATTTTGAGACACCTTTTAGTAATTGATAGAACACTGAATATACAGTATATTTTAATAACATTATCAACCAACTTGATCTGACTAGTATTATGGAACACCAACAACTTAAGTTAAAAATACACACTCCTTTTAAGTTTGCATGGAAGTTACCAAAATAGGCCATATGCTTGGCCAAATAAATCTCAATAAATTTCAAAATCTGAATATATATTTATATATTTTTAAACCACAAGAAATTACTATTTTTTAAATATTTTATTTATTTATTTATTTGAGAGAAAGAGATAAGAGTGCAAGAGAGCACAAGCAGGGGGAGCAGCAGAGGGAGAGAGGGGGAGAAGCAGGCAGCAGGGAGCTCTATACAGGGCTCTATTCTAGGACCCTGGGATCACGACCTGACCTAAAGGCAGACACTTAACCAGCTGAGCCACCTAGCTGCCCCTAAACCACATGAAATTAAATCAGAGTCATTACTACTGAGATATCCCAATAAACCCTAAATATTTAGAAATTAAGAAACAGACTTATAAATAACTCATGCATCAAAGAAGAAATAAGGAGTATTAGAAAATATTTTTAATTAGTAATAATAAAAACACAAAAAATCAAAATTGTGGGATGTATCTAAAGCAGTACTAAAAACTATAGTTGTGGGGCCCCAGGAGTCCCAGGATCAAGCCCCAAGTTGAGTAAGTCAGCTTCTCCCTCTCCTCTCCCTCGGTGATCTCTCTCACTCTCATTCTCTCGCAAATAAATAAATAAAATCTTTAAAAAATATATAGTTTTTAGTACTATATGCTTGTATTAGACAATAAAAAGGTCTAAAATTAAGATTCCACTTTAAAAACAAGCAAGGCTGATGAACAAAAAAAGAAAATGTAGACAGCTAATATAAATAAAAGAAGAAACATTACTACAGCTTCTATAGACATTATAACAAATCAGTATTATTTTAAAATTTGTATTAATTAATTCTAAAAATGAAATGAAATGGAAAAATTCCTTAAAACATAAATTTACCAAAATGGACACAAGGAACAATAGAATAGCTGAAGAGTTCTATCTCTACTAAAAAAAATAAAACGCAAGGATGCCTGGTTGGCTTAGTTGGTTAAGTGTCTGACTCTTGATTTCAGAGGCCATGATCTCAGAGTCCTGGGATGGGCCCTGAGTTGGCTTCTCCACTCTGCCCGTAGTTTGCTTGAGAATTCTCTTACTGTCCTTCTGCCCCTCCCCCTGCTCATTCACATGTGCACGCATGCATGCTCTCTCTCTCTCTCTCTCTCTCAAATAAAAAGATAAATCTTAAAAAAAAGAAATAGAATTCATAATAAAAACATATCTCACAAAAAACCCTACAGGTCCAGATGGCTTCCCTAAGTGAATTCTATCATTTATGGAAGAAATGATGTCAAGTTATACAAACTCTCAGAAAACAGAGCATGAGGAAACACTTCCAAACTCATTTTATGAGACCAGCATTCTGACACCAAAATTTAAGAGACATCTTTTGAGAAAAGAAAAATCATGGACCAATATCCTTCATAAACATAGTTACAAAAATGCTTTAAAATTGGCACATTTTTATCCAGAAACACATAAAACTTTATTACTGCATGACCAACTGTAATTCATGCAAAGAATGAAAGGATTGTTTAACATACAAAAATCAATGAATGTAATCTACATATTAATAGAATAAAAGAAAAAGCCAAGTATCACTTCAATGGATGCAGAAAAAGCATCTGATAAAATTTAATACCTATTCATGATTTAAGAACAACAAAGAATTTCTCCAAACTAAAATAGAAAAAAAACTTCCTTAGTCTGATAAAAAGCAGTTTTTAAAAAATGGACTGCTAACATCAAACTTAATTATCAACTATTAAATTCTTAATATTTAAGATCAGGAGTAAAACAAGATGTCTACTCTCACTTTTATTCAAAATTGTTTCAGAAGTCCAAAAAAGTGTAATAAGGTGACAAAAGATGCAGGAAGTATAAATATTGGAAAGAAGAAAGAAAACTTTCTATTTACAGAGGACATGATTATATAGAAAGCCCCATGGAGGTGAAAAAACTACTATAGTTAAATTTATCAAGATCTCAATATATAAAGCCAATATACAAAATCAATTATATATATACCAACAACAAAAACTGAGAAATGAAAAATTTTTAATCTTATTCATAATAGTATCAAAATTAGAAAATGCTTAGCAATATATTTCATAAAAGATATGCAGAACCTCTAAAAGCTACAAAACACTGCTGAGAGAAATTTGAAAAGATCTCAATAAATAAAGAAGTAGATTATGTTCATGGATTAGAAAGATTGAATATTACCAAGTCAATTTTCCCCAAAATTCAATTCAAAATTCAATTCATTTCAAAATTCTATAAATTCAGTATAATTATGATCACATTTGCAATTCCAACAGGCATTGTTTTTGGTAGAAGTTGATTCTAAAATACCCAGAAATGCAAAATAGAAATGCAAAATACCTAGATTAACCAAAATAGTCTTGAGGAACAAAGGTGAAGTCTGAATAATCTGAATTCTAGACTTACACACAGTTATAACAATTAAGACAAAATGGTATTGGTGTAAACATAGATAAATAGATTAAAGGAATAGACTAAAGCTCCCCAAAAGACCCATAAATATAGACAAAAGAGTATATGCCATATGATTCTATTTATATAAAGTTTAAGAACAGGAAAAAACCTAATCCGTGGTGATAGAAATTAGAAGAATGGTTGTCTATGCAGGGGTGGGGAGTGGAGTAGAGGTGGACTCAGAGGGAGCATGAGGGAATTTTCTATGTCTCAACTGGGGTAGAGATTACGTGAATGTGTATAAGTTTATTAAAACTCCTTGAATTAGAAATTTAAGATCTGTGCATTTCACTGTATTCAAACATCCCTGAATAAATAAAAGCTATAATTGGAGCTAGGGGGCAGTAAAAAGGCTTCCAGGAAGAGATAGATGTTTAAAGAACAAGTAAGAGTTGCCCAGGTGAAGGATGGAAGGAGATTGGAAGTAGACAGTGTGACCCTTGGAAAAGGTACAGAAGTGTGACACTGCACAATGCCTTTAGGGGGAGGAGCTGGGAGACAGAAGGCTGGAAAAGGAAGTAGGGGCCAAATTAGAAAGGGCTTTGCAATTAAGCTTGAAGTTCAATCCTGAAAGCCAGGGGAAGCCACTGAGGCATTTTTTTTGTTGGCAAGATCAAACTAAGAGTAGTGTAGGGGGTGGGTGTGAAGGGACTCATCCAGGGTCAGGGAAGTTGAACTCTAAAGTGGCACTAGATAAGAAAGCGTGACGATTCCAGTCAAGATGGAGAGAGAGGCCTGTAGAGAGATAGAAAACTTTAAGTGGTAGTAAAGAAGTAGAATCTACAAGTTTAATGCAGGTGTGGATTCCAGAATGGGTGAGAAGGGGATAACAAGGTTTCAGAGGAAATCTGAATCTCATTTTCCGATTAGTCTGTCTTTAGCTTTGGAGAGTTGATGGCAAACAGGGTACTAAGGTAGGAGTTGTAAGCAAAAACTAGATGACAATTGGGTTTCTCAAATCATCTATAATGTCAGTTAAAAAGGAAAGACTTAGCAAACTGTTTCGTCTTATAAAGATCAAGGTCTTCTAAGGTGAAAGAAAGAACTTTGCTGTAATACAAAAAAATGTCTAATTTATTGCCAACCCTCCGCCCCCCCAAAAAAACAATGGTCAAATAAAGCTAACATTTATTGAATACTTACTATGTACCGAGCACTGTGTTAGGCACATCTTATGCATTATCTTGATGAATCCTGGCACCAACTCTAAGAGACTGATATAAAAATTGTCCTATTTTTCAGAATAAGAACTAAGATTTCCTGAGATCCTTCAGCTTGTTATTGGCGAGGCAGGATCTAACCATGCACTGATATCTGCCTCTGATCACCTGTGAAAGGGTGTTAGTGCCAAGAAAACCAGATGTTTTCATTTTTTAATCTCATAACTGTCCATAATTTGGAGGCAGAAGGTGGGGAGATTGTTGAAGAAGAGCCAGAATTGGAAAGGGATAAGGAGATTTGTTCTTTCTCAACTGAAACATTCCTATGGAGTTAAACCTCAGAATGTAAGAGATAATAAAAACCTATTGTTATGGTCTGAATTATGTCCCCCCCCGCCCCCATCCATATGTTGAAGTCCTAACTACCTCAGGCCTTGTACCTCAGAATGTGACTATATTTGGAGACAGGGTCTTGAACAAGGTGATTACATTAAAAGAGGTAAGAAGTTAAAAATCAGGTAAGCCCTAATCCAATCTAACTGATGTCCTTGTAAGAGGAGACTCTGATGCATGTACATAGTGAAAAGGCCCTGTGAGGACACAATGAGAAGGCAACCATCTCTGCAAGCTAAGGAGAGAGGCTTCAGAAGAAACAAAACCTGCCAATACCTTGATGTTGGACTTCCAGCCTCCAAAACTGTGAGAAAATACAGTTCTGTTGTTTAAGCCACCCAGTCTGTGATACTTTGTTATAACAGCTCTAGCTGACTCCAACTGTCCACTCATATTTCTTTGTTCAACTATGTTACATACTAAGCTCGAGAGACATAAAGCACTAAACAAGATATACTACCTTATCTCCTACAGAGAAAAATGGGTAAACAATTATAGCATATGGGGAAAAGTGTTCTGACAGCTTTATGTTCAATTTAGGGCATCAGATCAAATGTCCTGTGGGAAGTGACATTTACCTTGCAGGCTTAAAGACTTGCAGAAATTACCAGTTCTAGAAGGGAGTTTAGGAACCTGGCACCATGGATATTTTGGGCCAGATAATCATTTGTAGTGAGGGCTTGCCTTGTGCATTATAGGACATTTAGTAGTATTCCGGGTCTCTATCCCTTAGATGCCATTCATAGCCCCACCATAAGTTGTGACAACCCAAAATGTCTCCAGACATTGCCAAATGTCTCTTGAGAGGCAAAACTGGTCTAGAGGTTTGGTATTAGTTTCTCAGCAAAGGACATAGCATGGAATCAGACCAAAGATAGGATGGCCATTCAGGAGCCTGCAACCTTCTCATTTTATAAATGAGATACTAAGGCTCAGAAAAACTCAGTTCCTTATGCAAGGCTATGAACTGGTCAGTGTAACCAGAAGCAGCAGTGGATGTAGTGGGGGTAAATGCAAATCCAGAAGAAATCTTTAATATGAAGCTTATCTCTCTCTGCATGTGTATTCATGTTTTTAAAGAAATATCAAGCTCTTGCCTACTGCAACATTTGAGACTATGGGGTTCCAATATGTTAAAGGTTTATTTTCTAGCACCTGGAGTCATGACTGGATGAGTAAGTACTAAACTAGGACTAGCTGTTGGACTGAACCTGAAACAATAGCAAATATGATGCTATTTACATTTCAAATTTATATCTTGGTGACTAATAGGTAGCCAGTAACTGTGGATGAGGGAGTTTTTGGTAAGGGCAGATGCTAAACACCAGAAATTGCAGCTAACATTGCCATTTCTTCCTGTAATAGGAAGCAGCCTACAGACCTGGGCCTGGTGGTGGGACAGTCCCTGTGGCAAGACGTGCTGTTAAGAAAATACCTTAATAATGGTCAGTGTAAACACTACAACTCACTAGCAAAATTGTTTTCATTTGCTTAAAATTATATCTAAGCATAAGCAACAGTTAATGATCCAACAAACATGACCTGTTCTCCTAGGCTCACAAGTAATGGGCAATTTTGCCTGGTGCTAGGGGATACTTGGCATTTCCTACTGAAACACAGAGCTTCACAAGGCGTTTACAAAGACAACATGAAGAGTCCTCTCTCATTGCTATGGAAGGTGAAGGCAGGACATACACCGGCCTCGATATCAGGATTCCTTTTTGGGATCTAACTGAAAAATATCTCCTGTAAGAAGCCTTGTATGGTCACTTTGGACCTTGTGCTGTCATCACCTCCTCCTCAGTCCTTATGTAGACTGTCTGGTCTAAGTCAGGAGGCACTCAACAAATGTTGAGAAGAATGAGGCTTTCTGGTGTGTTTCCCAGTCCTGGTAGAAGCCTCTTCTTTCCTTTGTATTCTCTCTCCACCCTGCCATCCCATTCCTCCTGTCAGTGCCCCACTCACCACTGGATAACCTATAATGCCCATCAGGACTGTCATTTGCTGTGCAGGGGTGGATAGCTCACAGGTGTGGTTGAAGCAGGAGAGGGACTACCTTCCAGCCCTGTCTAAAGTGTGTTCTCACTCCTTCCGGGGGCCCCTGAGTTCTCTTCAGGGAATCTCTGAAGGTTCCACAAAGCACAATCTGAAAATTCCTGCCCCAGTACAATGGTGAGGCTAGAGACAAGAAAACAGTCCCAAAAGGCCTGAGCGACCTGCTGAGGCCATGGCTCTCTAATTTGGCATTACCTGAGGCAGAATCTGCATTCCTTCCTCACCTCTACCAGGGTGCTTTGAACCACCCCTCCCAGAGATTGAAGTATTTCCTGCTGTAAGTCCCTGAGGATGATCACTGGTTGGACACAGCTGGCAAGGGTCATATATTCCTGACGTCCCATAGGAATAGTAAAAGATGTCGGACGACTGACTGAGGACTTAACTGGTATTAATGAAATAAATCAGTTCATTGTCACAATTCATTTTAGTCCTTATGGTACAAAACACTATCTATGAGTATTTATTTTATCTATAAAAATTACTCAGCTTCTCAGGTTAAAACCACAAAGGCCAGTTACTGAGCCATACGCTACATTCCACTCATCCAGCAGCCTTAGTGGTACAGATCAGACCCGCCCAAAGACTGCTCTTACCACACTCCACACTACTCCATGCTGGTATAATGTTAATAGGGACAGTAAAAGCTACAATCTCAACGTAGACATTTTTTTATTTTGAAGGAGATCAGATTATGCCATTCCAAAATATGCCACTGGGGAGAGGGGAAAAATATGCTTTCTTCCACCTTCCTGAGGTTCACTGGCTGGGATCCTGTAAATTTAGACTAACAAAAGACAGATTAACAGAGAAAAACATAAATTATGTAATGTAAGTTTTATGTGAGGAAATGAGATTCAAAGAAGTGGTTTAAACCTGAGCATTTTTATGCGAGGTTTGATGAAGTGTGGAGAGTCATGGGAAAATGTGATAGGACAAAGTGGTATGAATTAAGGTAGTAAACAGAGGAAACTTAGCAAGGGCTATTGGTTCAGATTCCTCTCAGGGTCCCTCTATCTTTGGAGATAAGGACATTCCTTTCCTCTCGTTATAAGGAGGACACCTCTCACATGAGCATCTTAAGACCTAATTCAGGGGAAATGGAGGAAATTAGACAGTCCTTCTGCCCCTTCCATTTCTCAAACTCCTCCAGCTTAAAATAGTCAATATGCCAAGGTATCATACTTTGGGTTAGTGTGTTCTGAACCCTGCTACCACTTTGGCATAAGGATTATTTTGAGCTGAATATTTTTGAGAATCAACAGATACATAAAGAAGCTTCCCCAGAGATTTCCTTATCTGACTAAAGGCAGAAAGTACTGAGAAACAAGAGCTGCCATACATCCCCCATCTCAGAGATGGACTTGTACAAATAAACCTGACTGGGACAGCCCTTATGTCTCATTAGTTTCCTCCATGTATTTATCTGCCCACAGTTTGCCACCATTGGAAGCCCAAAGCTTTTTCCTTTGTCGTGACACCTCCATAATTTCTCATTTTTTGTTAAAAATGCTATATAAGCTGTTAGGCCTATCCACTTCTTTGAGTCCTCCTTCTTTTCCAGAAAAACCACAATGTCCTATAAAAATTGACATCAAATACAATTTGCATGACTTTTTTTTCTGTTAATCTGTCTTTTGTCAATACAATATGAAAAGCCCCAGGTAATAAACCTGAAAGGGCAGAGAAGATTTTCCTTCCCCACAGCTGATTTGTTTCCTCACTATTTCTTTTGTTCACTATGTTCACTGTTCATCTACGTTCACTGATTGTTAATGTTTGCTCTATCAGCCTATCCATTTATCCACCCATCCATCCATTTATTTATGCATTCATGATCCACCCAACCATATAGCTATTTATCTATTTTATTGAATCTTTTGAGAGTTATTTGTAGATATCATGACACTACATCTCTAAATACTTCAGCAAGAATCTCCAAAGACAGTCTTTTATCTATACAAACTAATTATTACACTGAGAAATTTCACGTTGAACTAATGCTATTATTTAATTCCTTGCTATTCACAGTGTGGTCCTAGGGCCAGCAGCATCTGACCTCACTCACCTCTAGGAACTCTCAGTATCTGGAAGTTGGAGGGTGTGTGGGATTTGGGTTTTTTTCTTTAAATTTTTTATTTTTATGTTAATATAATCAAAGAATTTCATAGGCATGCTTAGTTTTGATATACTATTTTCTTTAAACCAGACATGCAAAGATGTGATGTAGACCAGTTATTCCCACATTTTGCCTCCCAGCAATGTATGCATTGGGAGGCAGAAATATTGTCTCTATTTTCTGTCTTGGAATCCAGTGCCTATTTCAGGTGCTCAATAAACAGCCCCTGAAATACGGCACTTGGGAAGAGACCTATTGTTTCATAGTGTGAAATGATTAAGACAAAGACTTCCACTAAAATGCACCACAAAAACACTGAATTTTATAGAATTTGTTTTGATTTACCTGGAATCCTGTAAAGGTTCTAAGTTTATTTTTATTTATTTTTATGAGTACAGTTGGCACATAATGTTACACTAGTGTCAGACATATAACATAGCTATTTAACAAGTTTACACATTATACTATGTTCTCTACAAGTATAGCTATCATCTGTCACCATGCAATGTTTTCACAATATCATAAACAATATTTTTATGCTATCCCTTTTTTATCCTTTTATTCATTCCATAACTAGAAGCCTGTATCTCTCATGCTACTTCACCCATTTTGCCCAACCTCCCGTTGTCCCCCCTCTAGCAACCATGCTTGTTTTCTGTATTTATGGGTCTGATTCTGCTTTTTGTTTATTCATCTGTGGATTTTTGTTTGTCTGATTCTAAATATGAGTGAAATCCTATGATATTTGTCTTTCTCAGTGTGACTTATTTGATTTAGCATTAATATCCTCTAGGTCTTTCCACATTGTCTCAAACAGCATGATCTCGTTTTTTAATGGTTGTGTAATATTCCATTGCATATATATACCACATGTCCTTTATCCATTCATTTATCAATGGACATAGTTTGCTTCCATATATTAGTTATTAGAAATAATGCTGCAAGAAACATAAAAGTGCACATATCTTTTCAAATTAGGGGTTTTGTGTTCTTTTTTGTTTTGTTTTGTTTTTGTGTTCTTTGGGTAAATAATCAATAGTGGAATAATGGATCACATTACATTTCTATATTTAAGCTTTTGAGGAAACTCTACTGTTTTCCACAGTGGCTATCCTAATTTCCATTCTTGCTAATAGTATATGAGTGTTCCTTTTACTCCATATCCTTGTCAACACGTTATTTCTTATCTTTCTGATTTTAGCCATCCTAACAGTCTAAAGTGCTATCTCTGTGGTTTTGATTTGCATTTCCCTGATGATTAGTGATGTTGAGCATCTTTTATGTGCCTGTTGTCCATCTGTATGTCTTCTTTGGAAAAAAATATCTATTCAGGTCCTCTCTGCATTTTTTAATCAGATTGTTTTTGGTGTTGAGTTGCATAAGTTCTTTACATATTTTGGATATTAACTTGTTATTAGATATATAATTTGCAAATATCTTTTCCCATTGAGTAAGCTGCCTTTTTGTTTTGTTGATGGTTTCCTTTGCAAAAGCTTTTTATTTTGGAGTAGTCTTTGCTTTTGTTTATCTTTGCTTTTGTTTCCCTTGTCTTAGGAGATGGCAATCTATATTTTAAAAACACTATAAGTGATTTTGATGCATGCTAAAGAGTAAGAGCCACAGTTCTAGATTAAAAGATAAAGATATATGACAACTAAATGCATGGTGTGATACTTGGTTAGATTCAACTTTGGAGTAGGGTGGGTTGGGGAACAGCCAAAAGGAATATTATTGGTCAACTGAGGGAAATTTGAGCATGAATTGTACATCAGATCAGAGCTTCTCAGAATTTAATGTGCACACAAATCATCTGGGGATCTTGTTAAATCCAAATTCTGATTTTAACTCTGGGGTGGGCCCTGAAATTATGTATTTCCAATAAACTCCTAGGTGATGCTCATGCTGCTGGCACATTTTAAAAACTAATCTAGAATAATTTCCTAATCTTTTGTTTTTTACTACACTGATATTTTTGAAAATCCTAAGCTAGCTGTTTTGCAAAATATCTCATAATTTGGATGTGACTGATTATTTCTGCATAATTAGACTAAATTCTTTTGGCAGGAATACAATATAGGGGATCCTGCCCCTTTTCAGGATAGCACATCAGGACACACATGATTTCATTACTCTTTAATTCACTTGTGATTTCAACTTCCAGCTTTTCTTCCTCTACCCACCTCATGGTCTCCTGAGCAGGGGAGGAGGTGTCAAAATCAGGCTCAGAAGACTTTCACTTGCACTCATAGTCTTCCTGTTACTGTTGACAGAAGCAACAATGAGGACCTAACTGGAAAGTTGAATGCCCCTGAGACAGTTCCCGTTGATCTGTCTCCCTAACTCAAACCTTAATGATACAAAACAATATAGCTGTGTTTGTGAAAGTCCTCCTGAACCAAAGATGAATCACTGGTTTGCCTCAGAAATGAAAGGGAGACTGATTCAGACAAGCTCTGTTGCCAAAAATACCCTCTGGAGGATGTTACACCAAAAAACAGAAAGAAAGCAGAAGACGACAGAGAAACACTGAAGGTGTTATGACAGAGCTACAGAAATCCTTTTGAAGATATAGGTAACAAGATTTGAACCTTCTCTGGAAACTGGCAACCAGGCCAGTGAGCATCCTTATGTTACTTTCAAATAGAATCTCAAAATAGAACAGGAGACACATACTTCAGAGAAAATATACGAAAAGAATTGAAGAAAAAAATTAAGAATACATAACTTTTGTGATGAATAAGGCATCAGTTAAAACTGAGTAATCAAAAAATATTTTAATACTTGATACTTTAAAGGCAAACAAAGAAATAGAGGGAGAGTAGGACTTGGGAATAGTCAAGACAGTCATAAAAATCTTAGTCAGTGGTAGTCTCAGCACTCAAGTTCCTTCCTTGGAACATTATTATCATAGAGAAAGACAATATAAGAACTATAAAATAAATCTGCCTTCTTAAGCTGGTCAGTCTGCCAGGCACACTGTTATTTCCACCGAAGGCAGGAGTGTGGGTCCACTATATGTCCTTGTTCTCTGTGTTGGGAGGCAGCTGGTCCCAAAAAGCCTGCCAAATCCAATGGCTGGGGGAATCACTTTTCCCCAAAGCTGGGGACACTGTGAATCCCACTTCCACAGTCTGAGACTGTAAATATGGTGAAGTTTCCAGACACAGGTGTAGCTGAAACACTTAGTCATTTCACCCCAGAAACTGAAAGCATGATGAAAGGAGAGTTTTTACCCATGAACTCCAAACTTAGATGTTAGGTCTGATGTGTTGTTATTAATTAAGGGCAATAATAGGCAAAAAGATTTAAATGCAAGTAAAGGGGAAGGGGTGTCGTGAGTGCCACTAGATTTAAGGAACTTCTATAAAAGTTGTCAAAGAACTAGAGCCAGCTGACCTTCCCTCCGGCACTCTGCACTTCAGTTGTTCTGAACCATCTGGGTACCTCAAGCTTGCCACACATTCTTGCCTCCAGGCCTTCTTCCCAGCATTTCCCATCTTTAGCTGGTTGACTTCAGATTAGACAATCTCTTCCCTAGGAACCCTCTTTAACACCCGCCTTCTCCAGTGTTGCCCCCACAGAACTTTGTGCTTATGATCATAGGTGTGCCTGTCCTTGCCTCTAGACTATACGCTAGTCTTGAAGGCAGAAATCTTATTTTATTCTATTTTGAAATTTTAGTATCAAGTGCAGTGCCTGAAGCATGATATTAATCATGATGGAAATATACTTATTACATGCAAGGAAATATACTTATTACAAGGCAAGTACATGTACTTGCATGTACTCATGTACATTGAGTCATTTAATGTACACAACATTATGAGGTAAGTACTGGTATGCCCAATTTACAATTATCCCCAATTTACAATTTATCCCCAATTTACAAAAAAAGGCACAAAGTATTTAAATGATTTGTCCATGGTCTCTATCTGGTAAATGGTAGAGCTACGATTTGAATCCAGCCAATTTGATTCTATGGACCATGCTTTTAAACTCTAAACAATGTTGCTCTTAACAAATACTAGATGGAAAAATGGGTAAATGGAGATAATATATGTAAGGATGGATAGATGGATGGATGCAAGGACAGATGGAGGGATGGGTGGAGTGTGCAGGTCTCTAGCCAGTTAAAGAAAGCTAAGACATAGAGAAATATGCCCTCTATAGACGTCTTCTAAGGAAGACTCAATTAAATGCAAACCTTTAGGCACAAACTGTTTTACACTAAAGCAGGAATCTATATGTTGGAGAACACACAAATACATAGAAGTGTATTTGGATTTTGGAACTAGAAGACTAGAGCTGAGTCATGATCCTGTCAATTTAGGGCCACTTATTCTATCAACACTCACCTCATCAGTGGAGGATATATGAGTATCTAAAAGAGTGCTTAGAACTTAGGAACCTCCTGTTTTATTCTAGTTCTTCTCCTGCTGAAGAAAATGATATCACCTGGATCTGATTTACCATAAGCAGAAAAATGCTGAGAAAAGGATCAGAGTGGCTGGCTCACTGGAAGACAGGAAGGCAAGACTTGTCTGGATCCCCTGCTCTCTTCCTGGAGCTGGACTTTGGGCTTTGAAATGAGAGATGAACTCACAGCTTAGTTCTGCCAATTCATCAAATTCTAGAATTATTAGACATTTTTACTTCATCTTGGAAAAATATGCCTGTGTATACAAATGTGACATCCTTGAGGACAGTGTGCTTGATACTTATATTTTAATACCTTTCTCATATAATAAAAGTAATTAAAGCTCATTGCAAAAAATTTAAGGAACTACAGGGAAGTATAAAAAAGAAATGAAAGATTGGTCCATGTTTATCATCTTGGAGGATCTTTCTTAATGTCTTAGTATGCATATAAGTATGTATACTTTTTTAAAAACAGAAATAGAAAATCCTGTTTTAAAAACAGGATGAGCCTGTATATAGCATTCTGTTATTTTTACTTGGTCTACATTGTAGATCGCTTTCCTAACATAGGAATACATAATCAACTGCACAGCAATCCACTGAAAGTATGTAACATAAATTATTTAACAACACTATAAATGAAGCTTATATGAAACCATTATTTAAAAACATATTCCAAAAAAAAACACCAAACAAACCATATTCCAATGAAAATCTATACATATTGTTGAGCTCCTTTTTCTATTATTTGCCTTGCTTAAATTCCCAAATGGGAATTGTCAGGTTAAAGATATATATTTTTATTTTCATACATATTGCCAAACTCCTGTTTCATCAACAGTATAGGAAAGTTACCCATACCTTCTCTATTACTGGATACAGCCATTATTTTTAAACAGAGCAAAAAAAGAAAAGAATGACTTCTCATATTAACTTACAGATATACATTTTTTTCCTGAGGTAATCCTCAAACTTTATTTAATGTAAGTATAATAATGCACTTAAAAAAACAGATAGTTTCACATATTTGGGTGCTCCCAAGTTGGGGGCATAAAAATCTACAATTGTTCGATCATGTTGGATAAACTCCTTTACTATGATATAGTGCACTTCTTCATCTCTTGTTACAGTCTTTGGTTTAAAATCTAGTTTGTCTGATCTAAGTATGACTACTCCAGCTTTATTTTGAGGTCTATTTGCATGATAAGTGTTTCTCCATCTCCTCACTTTCAATCTCCTGATGTCTTTAGGTCTCTTGTAGGCAGCATATAGATGGGTCTTGCATTTTTTTATCCATTCCAATACCTTATGTCTTGACTGGAACTTTTCGTCCATTTACTTACAGACTAGTTCTTGATAGATGTGTGTTTAGTGCCATTTTGTAACTTGTTTTGTCATTGTTTCTGGAGATTTTCTCCGTTCCTTTCTAGTCTTTGTTGCTCTTGGTCTTCCCTTCCAGAGTCCCCTTTAATATTTCTTCCAGGGCTGATTTAGTGGTCATGAAATCCTTTAGTTTTTGTTTGTCATGGAAACTCTTTATCTCTCCTTTATGCTGAATGCAGCCATCTGGCTAGTGTATTCCTGGCTGCAGATTTTCTCCTTTCAGTACATTGAAATATGATGCCATTCTCTTCTGGCTTGCCAAGTTTCTGTGGGGAGATCTGCTGCTAACCTTATTTGTCTTTCCTTATAAGTTAGGGACTTCTTTTGTCTTGCTACTTTTAGGATTTTTTTCTTTTTTTTAAAATTTTTTAAAAATTTACTTATTAATGAGAGACACAGAGAGAGAGAGAGGGGCAGAGACACAGGCAGAGGGAGAAGCAGGCCCCACGCAGGGAACCCAACGTGGGACTCGATCCCCAGTCTCCAGGATCAGGCCCTGGGCCGAAGGCAGCACCAAACTGCTGAGCCACCTGGGCTGCCCATAGGATTTTTTTCTTTATCACATTATGTCTTGGTGTTGGCCTGCTTTTGTTGATTTTGATGGGAGTTCTCTGACCTCCTGGATTTGGATGTCTGTTTTCTTCCCCAGATTAGGGAATTTTTCAGCTATAATTTCTTCAAATAAACTTTTGTCTCCTTTCTCTCTCCTCTTTCCAGGACATATAAAGATGTTTAACATCATTCATCAGCAAGGAAATACAAATCAAAACTACAGTGAAGTAACACCTCACACCAGTCAGAATGGCTAACATTAAAAATACAGGAAACAATAGATGTTGACAAGGATGTGGAGAAAGGGGAACCCTCTTACACTGTTGGTGGGAATGCAAACTGGTGCAGGAAAACAGTATGGAGGTTCCTCAAAAAACTAAAAATATGATTATTCTATGATCCAGCAACTGTACTACTAGGTATTTACCAAAAGGATACAAAAATACTGATTGGAAGGAATACATGCATCCCAATGTTTATAGCAGCATTATCAACAATAGCCAAATTATGGGAAGAGCCCAAATATTCATTGACTGATGAATGGATTAAGAAGATGTGATACACACACACACACACACACACACACACACACACACACAGTGGAATATTACTCAGACATAAAAAATAAAATCTTGTCATCTGCAAAGACATGGAGCTAGAGAGTATTATGCTAAGTGAAATAAGTCTATCAGGGAAAGACAAATACCACATGATTTCAGTCATCTGTAGAATTTAAGAAACAAAACAGGGATCCCTGGGTGGCGCAGCGGTTTAGCGCCTGCCTTTGGCCCAGGGCACGATCCTGGAGACCTGGGATCGAATCCCACATCGGGCTCCTGGTGCATGGAGCCTGCTTCTCCCTCTGCCTGTGTCTCTGCCTCTCTCTCTCTCTCTCTCTCTCTGTGACTATCATAAATAAGTAAAAAGTAAAAAAAAAAAGAAACAAAACAGATGAACGTAGTAGTGAGAGAAAAAAAAGAGACAAACCAGAAGACAGACTCTTAACTACAGAGAATAGACAGGATTACTGGAGGGGGGGGGGGGTTTGGTGGGGAGATGGGTTAAATGAATGATAGGGATTAAGGAGAGTACTTATGATGAACACCAGGTATTGTATGTAAGTGCTGAATCACTAAATTATACGAAACTAATATTACACTGTGTATTAACTACTAGAATTTAAAAACTTGAAAAAGATTTTTAAAAATCAACAGATAGGGATCCCTGGGTGGCGCAGCAGTTTGGCGCCTGCCTTTGGCCCAGGGCGCGATCCTGGAGACCCGGGATCGAATCCCATGTCGAGCTTCCGGTGCATGGAGCCTGCTTCTCCCTCTGCCTATGTCTCTGCCTCTCTCTCTTTCTCTCTCTGTGACTATCATAAATAAATAAAAATTAAAAATTAAATAAAAAATAAAAAAAATCAACAGATATTGTACAGTTTTTCAGGAATCATCTACTCATATGCTGCTCCTTGGTTAGACATCAGAGCTACCCAAAGACTTTAAGGGTAGAATGAGAGGAATAAAAGTGTAGATTCTTTTTCTCTCAGTAACCTTTGTACATTTATTTCTTACATTATCACTACACACATTTAGGCATACAGAACTTGCCTTTCTGGATAAAGTCATATGGGCTCAGGACTTCCCACATCCTCAGTGTTGGCAGTGGCTATATGCTGAAAGATACAGGGGTTTGGTTGTTCTGTTCTCATTCCTCTTGATCTTTCCACATCTTCTCTAGAGTCTTATACACACAGACTTTGCTGAGAAGGGCAATTTGTTTTTTTTATTTTTTATAAATTTATTTTTTATTGGTGTTCAATTTGCCAACATATGGAATAACACATAGTGCTCATCTCATCAAGTGTCCCCCTCAGTGCCCGTCACCCAGTCACCTCCACCCACCTCCCTTTCTACTACCCCCAGTTCGTTTCCCAGAGTTAGGAGGCTCTTATGTTCTGTCTCCCTTTCTGATATTTCCCATTCATTTTTTCTCCTTTCCAAGAAGGGCAATTTGTGAGCAATATAGTCAAGGAAACCTTGTATCTCTTTGAATTCACAATTCCCACTCATCTCTATTATGAGATAGCCAGCCTTCACAAGTCATATTGTGACCAAAGGAACTTTCGCCTCCCCCCACTTACTGTCTCATACCCTTGCAGGTGATAGGCCTGAAAGGAGGTGGTACTCTCCATAAGGCAAACCTGTTCTTGGGGTCCACAGAGCAGTTCATTGTCAGGTACATCATTTTAAAATGGTCCCAATGGAGGTAACCACCACCAAGTGCCAAGATTGCAAAATTGCCTTCAGTGAACTCAGTAGCTTCAGTAAAGGTCCACATATGTCACCCAAGGTTTTAGATTCTCTTCCCACTTTTGGCATAAGTGGTGCCTTTCAACAAATCTAAGCTTAGGCTTTTCAGGAATGGAAACATCTTCAGAAGTTGCCACTGGGAGCAGCATCTGTAGTCCCCCACTGGTGGGCAGGACTGCCTAAGAATCTGACAGTGTTGCTCACAGGAATGGCCCCCTGGCTCAAGCAGCTGCCACATGGTCACCTGTACCTGGCTCCCCACGGAGACTCTTAACATATTTTTAATTGCTAGCAAATCACACACATTTAAATGTTTTTGACAATTTGGAATTCTCTTCTGTGAGTTTCTAGTTTATGTCCTTATCATATTTCCTTATCCATTTGTAAGAGCATGTATTCATCTTTGCATATCTTATGCCTACTATGGAATTTAGCACATAGTAATTATTCACCAAATAACATATTTTTTAGCTGCAAAAAATATTTATACCCATAGGACACAGGACCAGGGGTTCTAAGTTTGAATCCTGATTGCCAGAAATTTACATCTAACTTTGGGAAAATCAATTCTTGGAATCTGAAAATGATGACCATAGTCAGACCCCCAGTAGCCCTGACACTGTATATTCTGAAGTCTGACACTTCAGAAAGAATACCTCCTATATAAAAATTTTCTAAAGAATAGACCAGGAAGAAGAGTGGGGGCTATTTACCTAGTATCAACGAGAGGTACTCACAAGGTTTGTACCCAAACCTTCCTGTTTCTTGGTCTCCCAGAAACCCAAGAGCCATCATCCCTAAAACAATCATCATACCTTAATAAGTCTCAGAGTAATCAAGACCAACTATGTTTTCTATGGGATATTTAGGAAAATAAGAAGATATTTCCTATCCAAATATCCAAATATCCTATCCAAATATTTTAAGAAACTTTAGTCAACCCAGACATGCAGAAAAATCCCTATAGGAACATATATAATGCTTCCTTTCAATATGTATTAATTAATGTATATAATATATGTAACATGTAATTTATATTATGTTTACTTTTAATGTTTGTAAGAACATATATTTGTATTTTATCTCTTTTTTATTTTAATGATCAGGACACTTCTATGATATTAAAGAATTTTTCAATAATAGAACTCAGCTTCATAACATCGTGCCTTTAGGAAAGAAGGCCTCATGTGTCTATTGTATAGGATGTCATTGGGAATCATTCGAACCATCATTAAAGAGATAAGAGGCCGTTTAGGGAAAAAAAAATCCCATGGCATTTTATTGTCTACCTTGATATACTGCCAAGTTCTCACAAGAATTATCACATTCATTCCTTACATTAACTTGTGAGAAAGAGCAAAACAAAAACAAACTGTATCTTTTTAGTGCTATGGGACCATTAATTAGAAGATACACCATGTATTTAGTAACAGTTTTTGGGGATATATAAAAAAAGAAACACTACCATATTAAATGTACACATTTTAAGAGGTTTCCATATTTCAGAAAGGCAAGAAAAATATGGTTTTTTTTTTAAATTTTAGCATCAGGGAACCATGATGGGACTAGCTCTCTTTTATATGAGAAAATAAAAATGGAATTCCTTACCTAAAGAATCAAGATGTGAGTGAAGATTTCCTTGGTTCAGTGCTTTTTATATGATGGGTTTGCTGAAGCAAAAGGAGTAAGGGAAGAGTTTAAAGTCTGAGGTTAAGTCAGCCAGAGTGGAAGAGGGGTTGGCAGGAAAGGAGGAGGAATTGAGAATTTGGGCTTTAAGCTAGTCAGACTCTGCACAGGCTGTGATCTTGCCACCTTGTTTCTGACCATGGATTACTATTCCAGGTATTACAAGCTGTAAACACAATGTCTTTTTATTCTATCATTCTGTGCTCCTTCCCAGCAATCTGTCCCACCTCCAGACATGTCATTTCCTCTATTCCTACTGGATAAACCCACCAGAATGTTTGTATTTTTAAACAAGATTTATTTTATTTATTTTAGAGAGAAAGAGAAAGAGAGGTGGGGAGGGGAAGAGAGAGAGGGCAAGAGAAACTCAGGCAGACTCTTCACAGAGCCCGAGCCAGATGTTGGGCTCCATCTCATGACCCTGAAATCATGACTGGAGCAGAAACCACTATTTGGCTACTCAATGGACTGCACCATCTGGATGCATTCTGTATTCTAAGAGAGATTGAAAAGACTCTTGACTCCAAGAAATAAATTTCCAATGGTACAGCTGAAGGGCTATGATAAATAGCGGGAAAGACATTTTTGGTTGGATGCTCAAATTTATATGTGCCCTTAGAGTTATAACTAAAGATGTACAATTTGTGACCTTGGTACTTTCCTTAACAAATGTGCCAGCTTGTCCTTGGGTGGTGATTGGATGGCTTGTTTTAACGGCACTGTGGCAAGGGGCAAGGCTGAAATACTGTGTACCTCTGCTTCTCTCACAAGGCTTTGCAATGCCCATGCAATCTTGCAGCCGTTGGCCTCTGTCCTTAAACAGCCAAGCCAAGACAGGTGATCCAGAGTCCACTGGCTTAAGACTTAAACTTGCTTCAGAGAGATCTCCCTTCTCTCTGGGGGCCTCATGCTACAGTCTGAGCATCAGCCAGCACATGAGCATCTATGACGCATCCAGGGGCATGGAGTTGCCCCTGTGATAAGGAACAACTCAACAGAAACGTGATTTTCCCTGTTGCAAATTCTGCCCTGATCTACTGCCCAACTTCCTCTCCTCTCACCCCAGCGTTTCAAGAGAATAGAGACTCTCTGTCTGATAAAGTTCTTTCTTTGCCCACATGAAAGGGCTTTGGAGCAATTGCAAGCTTGCTAAAGAGCCGTTGTCTGTGGAGATAACCACAGCTTCAGTTTTTGGGCCAACAGCCCCTATGGCTGCCTCTCTTCCTACCATCAATTTGAGCAGGAGCAGTAATTTGGGCCAACTCCAGAACTTCAAGCATGTCATTTCTGAAACCACAACAAGTCTCTTAAGCTTCCTGAACAAAGTGCTCAGAGTGGAAAGCCCTGAAGTTCTTTTGGGCCTCCTAAAACCACAAAGCTGATTACTGAACAAAGCCCCAGAGCATCTGAGCACATGGGTGCCTTTCCTGGAGCTCATCTCAGAAAACAAAAAACAGTTATTGAGAGTAGTGACTGGGGAAGGGGTGGGGGTTGGGACTGGGGAGTCTTCTTTCTCTGCTCAGAACAGTAACACCATCTAGACAGTCTGCACCAGTGATGGTTCATAACCTGGTCAAGCATAAGGACCTACTCGTAATATCAAATTTTAACAACTGTATTGTTAGTAGAATCTAACTTAGAAAACATATAATAACCAAAAGCTAGTGTGAATTCAGCTCTTTTACATAAATTTATATATTACTAGTTCTAGCAGTCATTACATTAATTTTTTACTCCTGAAATCATGCATCTAAAATACATATTCACAGACACATGGCAATAACTCCATGGCCCACTAGGGGTCCCACCAGAGGCTAGGAATCACTGACAAACGGGAACTATTCATCATATCTAGTACTCACCTAGATAAAGTAACAGATCTGCAAGCTCCGGTGGAAGAGAATTGACTATGCATCTGGATGCCTTTAAATTCAGTGTTTATTTATGAGTCTAGAATTTCTAGGATAAATTCCTTTTGGAAAGTAATGCCAGGACCCCTGTATCTCTTAAATCATCTAAAATTTTGCCTCAGTTTTATTGAAATATAATATAATTGACATACAACATTGTGTGAGTTTATGGTGTACGTACTACTATGTACGTACTACTACTACGGCATGTTGATTTGATACATTTATATACATGTATATATTGCAAAATGATTACCACTGCAGCATTAGTTAACACCTCCATCCAATCACAGAAACTATGTATCTCTGAAGGACAGTTATATTTCATCCTTTCATGCAATGCACACTATATTAGTCCCTGTACTTCCAGTTTTTCCTTGGTAGGAGGAAATTTAAAACTAAAGGTAATGCTCAATTGTGACAATCACCTTGTGCCACAGCCGCTGGCACTTTCTGCTGATTCCTCAACATTGGTTCTAGTTATCTTTTTTTACTTTTCAAACATCTCTCTAAATGGGATCTTTATTATAAGCCTCCTCACCTCACTGAAATTAGACAGGCATAACTTATAAACAAGCATCAAGGCCCTCTTTTGGCCATCAGCTCCAAGTGGCTTCCGCTGGGCCACGGAGCTACTCTGACATCTCCTCTGCCAAGTGTATGCTTGTGGATTAGTATCCTCCAATTTCCTAGGCCACATTTCTCCAAGATGATAGGGAGCACTGAGATAGTGGTGGCTGAGAACTGTGACTCAGTATCACAACAGCTACCCTGCACAGGGCTTCAAAGTAAAGTAAAATGAAACGAAACAAAACGTTGTCTGTCCTAAGGAATTCAAGAGCGCTCACCAATATAGATGGGCAGCAAAAGCAGCGCCTACAGGGTACCAAGTGCTGTCCCCAACATTCTCACTGGCAGGATCTCCTGAATATTCTTCTAGCAAACTTATTTTCTATTTTCTTTCTTTCTTTTTCTTTTTTCTACTTATCTGACCTGTTGCCCCTGCCTTGTTCCAGCCTCTCCTTTCCTTCCAACCTGCCTCTGTCAATGAACTAAATCATCCTACCACCAGGGGGCAGTACAGTTAAAGAAACTGGCTCAAGGGGTTTGCTGCTCTAGACTAGAAAGCATTACTGATAAAATCATTCCATAAATTGTGCTTCAGAAATTTGTCTTTCTCCATTATTATTTTTTTTTACACCTCTACTTTTAAACTTAAATTCTGGTTATAGGCCCACTTGTAAATCTCTATTAATATCAATGTTTTAATAAATAGGACTATCTTGGATTCTGTTTCAAGTCCCCTTTACTGTAAGATGCTACTTAACACATGATGCTACTTAACACATGGTGCTATATCAAAATATAGACCCAGAGGTCATTACACGTTCCACTTCAGCCTCCATTGGGTACAAACCACAAAGTTACAATAATGAGGTACTTCTTAGAAGTAAATGCCTGTAAACCAGCTTTGACTGGTTCCAGCAAGAGGACTCCTAGCCCCTGCCTCAGGGGCAGTGGCTTCATTCCATTATCCCTAAGCATCTGCTATTATAATGTGGATTTAGTATTTTCTTTACTTTGTTTTTAAGAGTTCATTACTATAAATAAAGGTACTGGCAAAGGAAGGTAAATATTATGATACATATGGCCATTGCTCAGTCATTAGTTCAAACTGTGACTATTTAATCCTTAATGAGCACCAGAGTATTACCAGGCATTTTCCAGAAAAGAGAGATAAAAAAAACAGGCCAGCAATTTCTTCGTTAGATCAGAAGAAAGTACCAGTCACTACCAAGGAATTTGGCCTTTGCTCCTTAGAAATCTGAACTGACCAAGAGAGTTAGGCTTTAACTAAGATAGATGGTTTCAGAAAAGTGTTGAGAAATATTTGAAAAAAAAAAAAAAGAATGATTTGATATTCAAGTATGGTGAAATTTTTCAGATATCTTACATTGGTATATAAAGATTCATTAAGATTGGAAGAATTAGACTTACTGTGGTAATTATTTCACAATATATACAAATATTGAATTATTGTGCTGTACATCTGCATCTAATATAATGCTATTTGTTAATTATATCTCAATTAACATTTTAAAAAAATATTTTATTTATTCATGAGAGACATAGAGTGAGGCAGAAACACAGGCAGGGGGAGAAGCAGGCTTTATGCAGGGAGCCCAATGTGGGACTCAATCCCAGGATCCTGGCATCATGACCAAAGTCTGAAGGCAGATGCTCAATCACTGAGCCACCCAGGTGCCCCTCTCAATCTTTTATTAAAGTTAAATTACCTTAAAAAATACTGAAAATATCAAATTTCTTGGTAATTTAGGGTAGAACAAAGGAAATAAGCACCTCTGTCTTCCAATTTCTGTAGGAGGATAGAAACCCATCTTAGATGGGTGCCTTATTCCAAGATATAATACCACCTCCTGCCACAGAAATGGAAAGCTGTTTTTTTTTTTCCTTCAGATAAAGTCAATTAGCTAGTGCAAAGGATTACTCTAATAACCAGGTAAGCTAAGATAAACTATATGTGACAAATGGTACTATCAAACTGTCTTACTTGGGGACTAGTTATGGTTCAGCTTATGTAACTGGGGATGAGATCTTTCTGTCTCTGCAATCTTTTAGGAGATTGCTTGTAATGTGTATTCAGGTTTTAATGCTTATTCACAATAAAATGTTTTTTTTCCCCCTTAAATACAAGAAAAAGAAAACAGATTAGTAAAGAATACAAAAGAAGGTTATAGACGGAGTGCACTAAATATGGGCACTGCATTTATACAGCCACCCTGTGAGGTAGGTATTATTATCATTATTACTCTTGTATAAAGAAGAAAAATGAGTGAGGGAAAGTAAGTAATTTTCCTAATTTCCCTGTGAAAGACATCGGATTGTAATCCAGCCCATGTTTTTAACTGCTACCATGTTTCCTAACTCTAGAGTTTGCATTTTGAACCATGACGCTGCTCTGTCTCCAGAAGGGTATATAAATCTAGAAAAATTAAGGAAAAACAAGACAGACGCTCAAGGGAGGTGGTCCTGGATCTAGCTTCTCAGCATTCCTGCCACACTGATAGATGAGTACAATTTATTTTGGTTTCTCTGGTAATAAATCTCTGTTACTTTATTCTAGTTCTGTGTGCTTGAGGGTCTTTTAGCACAGACAGCATTATTTCTCAAGTAGATCAGACTTCAGCACAGAAAAACCATTTAGTACACATATTCAGTTTGTGACCAAAACTTGGGAATAATGATATCTATAAACAGTTTGATGACAAGTTCTCCTCTGGGAACTAAAATAAATAACATCCACCTTCATCACTTCAGTCAAAACTATGTAAAGAAAAACATATACATTATGGAAGAAGGCAAGCATACTATTTAGCGAGAGGAAAATCATCATCAAGCATCTCTATTTGGTGAGAGGGAAATGTGTGTTGAAAGAACTCATGTCAGAAACAACTGTAGTGGTTCAGAATTGGAAATAACTGCAGATACGCACAATGAAGGGAATCTTAACAATTAATCTCAACAATGTATAGAGGTTAAGGAAATGACAAAAGACAGAATAGGGTAGCTGTAGGTTACACTAACTAGATAACAGTGGCCCCACATAATTCCAGAAGGATAAAATTTCAATTTAACTAGAAAAGAGTAAACCTAGTGTCTCATTAAATGACTCAGCATTATCATCATGAATATGGACTATTGGGTCATTTGGAACTATCTTGATAAATTTCCATACTCTTAAATTTTTGTGTCTGATTTGTAAATTCTTTTTCTTTCTCTTGTTGTTAACAGGTTGCAGTGATATGTCTGTCTCAAGCAGTTACTATTTGTGGTAGACACATTGTGTGAAAGGTGCCTAGCTCGCTGTGGTGACCTTAACGCCTCCCTGATAAACAGGAGCATGTTCCTAGAAGAAGCAAAGTTTACTTATGGTACCCAGTGCCTGGTAACAGTTGACTGCATGAAGGGAAGCCTATCTGACTAGACTAATCAATGGTCCCTCTCAGTAATGGGGAGTCTGGACCCAGAGTGAGATCAAATTCTCTGTGAGTCTGTAATTGTAATACATGAACTTGGGAGTTATGAGAAGATATTAGCTAAGCCCATCATATGGCCTGTCTTCTAAGATCTATGTAAAGTAGATGCTTAATGAGGAGAAGCAAGAGGCCGTGAAAAAGTGTGCAAGGATTCACAAAGAAACTATCATTACCAATACCCTTCCTTCTTTTTTTTTTATTTTTAATTAATTTTTATTGGTGTTCAATTTACCAACATACAGAAAAACACCCAGTGCTCATCCCGTCAAGTGTCCACCTCAGTGCCTGTCACCCATTCCCCTCCAACACCCGCCCTCCTCCCCTTCCACCACCCCTAGTTCGTTTCCCCGAGTTAGGAGTCTTTATGTTCTGTCTCCCTTCCTGATATTTCTCAACATTTCTTTTCCCTTCCTTTATATTCCCTATCACTATTATTTATATTTCCCAAATGAATGAGAACATACACTGTTTGTCCTTCTCCGATTGACTTATTTCACTCAGCATAATACCCATCCTTCTTGAGGTCCAGAACATTCCTGTCCTTAGGTTCTATAAGACATTACCATATTTTGATAATAATTTCTGTTCTCCCTCCCCCTAGTTGGTGTAGTGGACATTTGTTGATGCTTCTCATCATCCATTCTTTATTTCTTCCTTCCTAACAACTCCCCAAATATCCAGTCATATGTTTTGAGTAGAATTGATACTAAACTTTGGTATCAGAGTGGGCCCAGACTGAAGCCAGTTAGAACATTCTATACTCCTGTATAAAGTTATTGATGCAGAAGTGAGCGCATTGACCTCATTTGTTCTGATTCAGCTATTAAAAGGATTTTCTGGGAACTTCTGAGAGAAAAGTTTCCTTTCTCATTCTTAGGAGTTAGCAAAAAAGGGATGCCTGAATGGCTCAGCGGTTGAGCATCTGCCTTCAGCTCAGGGCATGATCCCAGAATTCTGGGATCGAGTCCCACATTGGGCTCCCTGCAAGGAGCCTGCTTCTCGCTCTGCCTATGTCTCTGCCTTCTCTCTGTGTCTCTCATGAAAAAATAAAATCTTTTTTTTTTTAAAGGAGTTAGCAAAAATGCCCAGTGGACATAAATGAGATATTTAAGTGTCAGGTGCTTCTGATAGACTCCTCACAACGGTAAGGGAAGTTAGATTTAAGATAAAGTCAAAACCAGCAGGTAAAAAGAGAAGAAACTAGGTCCTTGCTAAGAACCTGGGTCAAAGTTTGCCTGAGGCCTGTAGACATGTCACTTACATGGATGGTACCTTTTTAAAAATTTTTAAAGTCTATTTGAGTTAGATTTTTGATTGTAATACATATCCTAGTTGATAGGCACTATTAAGTTATTTGCAACAAAAGAACACTAATTTTTATAGTATTCAATTATTTAATCTGAGCTAAGGTATATGAAACAGGGTAATTAGGCACTGAGGAGAGAACCAAGGGACTCTCCTACTAAATTAAGTACCCGTGCTGTGTATGTGTTTTTAAATTCTATTTTTACTTGTTCTGAGGCCTTTTGAAGATTACTTCCTGATTTTTTATTTTCTCGAGAAGCTAGATTCAAATAAAGGGATTCAGGGAAGTCCTAGCATATTTTACTGACAGAGGAGACTTTAGAAAGATGAATTCAACCTCTTCATTTTATAAGTAACCCATAAAAATTACCGCACACTCTCAAGCACAAGTGTAGCAAGCAATGGAATAGAACATTTCCTATTGCCTTGAAAGTTCAGCTAAAATACAAAGCTGAAGATAATGGGTAATCCCTCTACATTCTATAGTCACTAGATACATCCCAGCATGATTTGCTGAGAAGTATCTAACCTAGTTCTGTGACCTTCACCCCCAACACACTGTATAAAAGCAAATTAAGGATTCCTGGGAAGAGAAATCTTTGCACAGAGTTCATTGTAGAGAAGGCATTTCCCCTGCTCTCTCTATGAGGAAAGATAGGAGCTACATGTTCATAAGTACATTTGGGAGGCCTCAAGAGAAGGACTCCTAGATACTAGGGTTATCTGCCAGAACAGGAGCTGACCTTGCATCTCTTGGTTCAACACTTGCCATGTGCTGCCATGACCAGAGTGCACACAGATGAGTTTTGGGGTCAAACCTATGTGTGCTACTAGGAGCTTAGGGGCACTGCGAATAAGAAACCAGAGTAGTCCAAGAGGGCAAGACAAGGGGAGAAGGCAGCAATAGGACTGGGCAGAGCAAAGATGCCAAATGTTACTCAGGCCAGTTCTGGGTGAATGGGTAGTGAAGTGGTCACATTGAGAGCCATTCCTAAAGGGCTCCAACACAAAAGGCTGTGCACTGGGGTGAGGGAATCATGGCAGAACAAGGTCATGTGGGGTTATCACCAGGGATAGAAGCTGATGGGGTATCACAAGAGGTTATCCGGAGAGGAAACCACCTAAGTCAAGAACCAGGGCAAGTGGAGATCCCTGAGGAATTCACCAATGTGTGCCATGAAAGAGTCAGCATTTGAATCCCCAGTGTGAGAGAGTATAGTCAACAGCACCAATTAGTTAAAGCATCATGCCTTATTTCTTGTTTCTCTTCTGCCCCTGGCCCTGAAGGAGCCAAGGGTAGCGAAAAATGTGTGTTTGCAAGGGGAGAGAAAGGATAGTGAAAGAGTAGAGTATCCCACTCCCTCTTTCCCCATGGCTGGTTTATAGCCATGAGTCAATTCTGAGCTGGCAGGTAGGATAAACTTTAATTGGATGAAAGATTTAAATTTTGATGTTAGATTTCGCCTTGTCTTTTTCTTTAGCACTTCTTTCCTTTTTCACCCTGTGTTGCATTAGTTAGATCACATTCAGTTGAAAGTAACAGTGGCATGGATGGCCTCTCAAATCTTCAGCTTCATTTCTCTTCAGCTTTTCCTTTCCCATTTATACATTCCTTTTTGACTTTTTCATCTAGACCTTTCTATAGATTGTATCCAGACCTATCTCAAATTCAGTATGTCTAGAACCAGATTTATAATCATCTTACCGAATCCCTAAACCAGCTTCCACAGTGTTCTACACTCACATAACCAGCTCACAGCACATAGTTTCCTAAACCCTCTCAGTATTTACTGCCTTAGGGCTAAACAGCTTGCTATATAACTTGTATTATGTTTCACATCACAATTTATTTCTGATCTTAGGTTGTTCCCATAACCATTTTGAAAAAAAAAATTCAGGTGGGTTTGTGGGTTGTTTTGTTTTGTAATTTTTCTGCATTTAGCAAACCCACTCCAAGTGCAGGACTAGTCTCTTTACATGACTCGTCATGATAAAGTAAAATAAGCAAGCATCAATGTCTGAAAAGATGTGAAACAAGTGATTGGAAATATGGTTTTGCAACCAGTTTGGGGTTTCTACCAATTTGTCTTTTCAGTCAAATTGTTTTAACCCAATCATCTGGCATGTGCCACATAGCCTTGTTGGTGGAGTAATGGTCTAGTGGGGTTTTTTTTGCCAAGTTCATTAACACAAATTAGAAACTATCCACTAACTCAGAGAGTTTCTGTTGGTATGACAGTTCTTTTTACCACAACTTGGTGTGCAAATAAGCGAGGAAACAGCAGCATGTTCTACATGGCAAATAGAAAGGTGGTGGGGGGAGAATGATCCTCCACATAGGAGGAAAATAAATCTCAGTACGTTTGGGGAGGAGAAGGAGAACAAAAAAAGGAAGGTGAAGAAAACTGCTTCTGTTGTCAGAAGAAGCTGGGATTATACGTAGAGGCTCTAGAAAGCAATGTTAATGCCTGTCTTTTATGGCTACTGAGGAGACACAGGCTGCAGCAAGTAAAATAATGTACCAGATGTCCTTTGTCCACCACTCTACTGAAATTGATATCTGAAGTCACTGACACTGAAGGCCCTCGTCTTTATCTCTTACTTAAGCTCTCCATAGCATAGCATCAGGCACTATAAATTGCATCTCACCTCCTTTGTCTTTCAAGAATTGAGAAACACTCCCATCTGATTCTTCTACCTCTGTAAGTCAATCCTTCTCAGTCCTTGCTGTTTCCTCTTTCTTAATCCTTTTATTAGTCCTGCTGCTTCCTGGGGTTGATCTTCCACTTGATTTTTTTCCCTTTTCTTTTCCTGCTGATCTAATTTATTTCCATAGTATCAACCTTATTCATTGTTAACCTTATTTCCAAACCTGCAGTCCAATCCAGATTTCTTTCCTTATCTCTAGACCTAATTTTTTGTCTACTAGATATTCCACCTGAATAATTTAAAGTTCAACATGTCATCTTTCTCTTTAAATCTGTTATTGCCCTTGCATTTTCTGTCTTGGTTAATTTTGTCCCATCCACCCAGTCATCAGGCTGGAAAGCTTGGAGTCATCCAAGGTCGTCCTCCCTATGTCTTTTTTGTTCCCATTCCCCATTTCATCAGTCACAAAGATCTGCAGATTCTTATAGCATTTACCACATGGATCATTGTTTACCTGACCATTCCCACACCCCACCTCCACTCCATGAGTGATTTGAGAGCAGAAATTATGTCTGTTTGATGGTGGATTCTTCGCTCATAACATTGGACCAGGCACTTGGCACACTATTTTGTAAATGCTTCTATATTGTTGCTGACTCTCCTAGACACATACACATTTATAATTATCAGTCAATACCTTGGTCCAATAAGGGATTCTGAGAGAAGAATACTCTCTGACATATTTGTTTCTCCCAACAGAAAAACATATGACATGTTTATATTTGTATAATAGATTAAATTTAGGTATGTTCACATACCTAAATTTTTAGTTTTCATGGAGAAATCAAGCCTAGCTTCTCTTCAAAAGGTAGTATGTAAAAAGAAGGATACTGTGGAAACGCCAAAAGGTAAAAATTATCACGGAGTTCCAATGAGATTTAGTTTGGGTTCCCCTCAAAGCAGGGTCTGAGACAAGGATGTGGGTGCAGGCCTCCTCACCTATACAGGTGATCCCAAGAAGCAAGAGTGATAAAGAAGGGAGAATTAGGCAGAGGAAGAAAACAAACAGGTAAGAGGGATTTGTTGGGCTGCTTTCCACAGTGTTCAACTAGCTGGGAACCTCAAAGAAGCATGTAGAATGCTCCTCAATATTGTCCAAGTGCAGATTAGGGGTATTGTCTACTGACTCCCGTCTGCCCCTGAAGAAGGGTTATCTCCAGGAAAATAAGCTTTCCTGTACTTCTGGGCTACTCACATGTATGGGCCAATGAATTGTTTTGGGTTTGCTGAAAACCCTGGGGCAGGTAAATAGAGAGGAGGTGGGTGTCTGAGGTGGAAGATTTTTAGTGGCATGCATAGAAATGTCCACCATGGCTGCAGTTGAAATCAGAGGTGGGCCAAGAGGAAACACATCTGCTACAAGAATGAAAGGTGATCAAACAAGAGAAATAGGTTTTCTGCATATCCAAGCAGATTGGGTGGATACCCGAAGAGGACTTAAATGAGTTCGATGACTATTTCCACTAGAAACATCCTTGAGCATTCTCTACTTTTTAGAAAACATTGTCATGTGGGATAGAATGGGAAGGAAGCAAGTGGTAAGGAGTGTTTTGGAACCAGTGAAAGACAGTGTATGTTGGTTTCCCCATACCCAAATCAGCTCTCTACTGATTCTATCTATTCAAGAGGATGCAAAAGCTCATTTGTTCATTTCCTGCCTTCCTTGCTAGAATCCCCAGGCATTACCAAGTGATACCATCCTGGCAAGAAGACGTTAGAGAAAATCTGTTGACTCTAACTCTTTTCTCCTTGCCCCTCCTTAATGTCTTGGAAGAATGGGGATATGATATCTTGAACTCCAGTGTCCATCTTAGAGCCATGAAGTGACACATGAGGCAGAAACCAGTCCTAATTGATACAGAGGAAATATAAATCCCAATACGGCTGGCTCCCGTTAAGCCTTGGCCAGGCCAGGCCATACATGAGGCCCCTGTCCACTGCTTCACCTAAACATTTCCTTTATGAAAAGGTGACCAGCTCAAGGAAAATTGAGCTTAAGCTCAATTGCCATAGGATAGTCTTACCGGCAACACACTTTTAACCTAGCCTTGATTCTGAGCCACTCATCACTCTATCTCTACCTATCCATTTGTTCCCATCACTATCTCATTGTTCCAAGAATGGTTCTGGATTTAACCTTTCAGTGGTATTCCCACTCAGTAGCTCTCAGTCCCTCTTGCCTCACCAACCTGTTTTAGGCTGGCCACACTGCCTTCTGTTGCTCCCACATGCCTTACCCTGCCTTCCTCAGGGCAGAGATAACATCATGGGGAAACAAAGGACTGCAGAGCAGAAGAGTATCCAGTTCCCTTTTCCTCCACCTCAAATTCTGCCAGAATTAAGTCTTTCATTGGCTTCCTGAAGCCAGCCTTTGTGTTTATGAACTCTTACATCCAAAGGAGGATCAGGAAGGACCCTGGGTCAAAGGTTCTCCTCAACTACAGTACTAAGTAGAAGAAGCAAAAATCTATATAGAGTGAAACATAAAAATAGTAGGCTCTGAGGATACGGTAGATCGCTTTCTTTATTTCAAGAACACCTTCTAAAGTGATTTAGACCAGTTGTTAAACAGCAGTCTTCTTAGATGGGAATGGAACATTCCTGCTCTTTGGTGGTTCATGAGCCAACATAAAATTTGATGGTAGGTGGTTTCTGTTTAGTTACTGTAGGTAGACAACTTTTCTTTCTGAAGACATTGCCTTTTACAGTAATTAGTACTCCTGGTGTTTTTCGTTGGGAGGCCAAATGAGTCACGGAGGTCTCAGGTCACAATTGAGGCAGGTTTTAAAACCACATGGGAAAAACATTCTACCTAAGGAAATCAAAGTATATAATTCTCTATCATGATATCATTGCCACCTATTCCTGTATTCATTCAACACATAATTGAGCACATACTGGGTGCTCAGTCATATACACTAGACATTGGGGTAGAGCAACAAATAAGTAAGACAAATATACTGCCTTTCTAGCTTAGAGGTTAGTAGTGGATACAAAAAAGTAAATAGGAAATGTAAACAGAGGACAATCACAACACAATCAATAGACAATTATGTATAATATAGTCAAAGCAAATCCTGCTAATTCCTGTATTTTAAAAATGTGGGTGTTAACATACAAGTAGATCAACACCCAGTTATCAGGAGAGCTTGAGTTAAGAGGTTCTGTGTTTTTCCTGATACTCGAGCTCATAATGACAATAATAATGGCAATGATTCTTCATACTTGCAAAGCAAAGGGGGACTCCTAAACTTTTGTAACATGTAATCTCATTTAATCCATAAGCAAACTTGAGAAATATCTTATTATAACACTTTACAAAAGACGGTACTGTGGCTTAGGAAAGTTAAGGTATTCTGAGGGACTCCTTTTACATTTCAATGATGATAGTACATGACACTGTTTATTATTGGCATACTCTGTACTAAACGTTACTTGATAATTGTTCTTAATTTTCTGTATTAAACCTTTGTACTCCTAAATACTATAAATAAGATTTTTTTCTTATATAAGCAGGGACATATTTACCAAAGATAAAAGCACCTTATGAGAAATGACTTGGGGACTGTGACTAAAAGGCCCAGAACTACTTAGAAATTTCAAGTCTCACTTTCTTTTATCTTGGAATTCTTTTTAAGTTTCTCAATTTTAAAATGTTCCACTCTCTCCTACATGGGAAAAAAGTAAAACCTGTCTTTCTATTTTAAGTTTGTAAAAACATGTTGAATGATCCTTTATAATGCAATCAATATTCTCAGGACCCACATTTAGCAAACAGCCACATCAAGCAGCATTTCACAGCTCAACGGAGATTAAATAACTAGGTATATGAGACCCTATTGATCCTCATAATATATTCTATAATCACAGTAATATCAATATGCACATACTTCAAATTCACTTTTCCTTCAAAGCATGAGGAAATGTGAAAATCAGTAATTCTATTTGTAGTACCATAGTACTAAATGGCCCATATTTACAAATACTGGCTACAGTTTGAATACTTTCTTATTACTTATTAAAATTCTGACATTTTAAAAATAAATTTAAGTTTGTTTTCAAAGCCAATAATTAGACTAATATATTGACAACTATATAAATATTCCGATTATTTTAAATGTTTTTAGTTATCACTGCAAAATCAATGAACACTTTATAAGAAACATTAATCTAAAAAAACACATGGCTATATTATGAAATCAATTGCTAATATGGCTATTGTAAAGTAAGTCACTTAGTTTTGAAATAATAGGGATTAGTTTATCTGTAGATTTCTCACAACCTTTTCTGGGGTTTCATTAGTTTATTTCATTGCCTTTTTAGACCTGGAATGAGCATATGAAATGTTTCTGAGAGATAAGAATGATAATAGGACATTTGCTTGGTTTTCTGAAGGGAGAGGATGTTCTCATTTTTCCCTGTGATTTTTTTTTTGTCAGGCCACAAAAGTCACATCATGTTGGCAGAGGTATATTTAATGTGAAGGAAAGACAGGGTAAACCGTGGGACTCCTCACTTAAATTGATCCCTTCCACAGCACTAGGAGGGTTCCTATCAATGTGTTTATATGGTCATATGTTTCTCTCCTTTCCAATTTACACTCTGTCACATTTCCCCTTGGGTTGAGTGGCATGAGAATGGCATAAACATTTGAGGGGATTTGGATAAAGGATGCTTTCCACTGGGGGTGATATTGCTCCTAACAGAGGTGAAACATCTTACCTTTTATGTATACAATATATCTGTATACATTACATAAACATATACATAACATATTCTTGGTATTAAAATTTCATGTGGAGAGCAATTAGGAGAAAAAATGCCTATGAATACTCCATGAAGAAAGGCAATACAAATGAAAAAAGAAAAAAGGTTGAGAAGCACTGCACTAAGGGGAATTACATTGGAAATACTTTTGGTTTAGGTCAGTGGCATATACTTTTCCTATGAAATCAAAATTGTATTGGATGTATTTGGATTAGGTTACAAAAATGAATATATTTAAGATATATTACTTGGTGTGCATAACTGAGAAAAAAAATGTGCTTCTCAGCAGATGTAAACCATAAAATATGTTTTAGTTGCAAGGCTTCCCTGAGTAAGACAAGCCATTATTAAATGTTATTAAATGCTTCTGAGACTTGGTAGTAAAATGATTTAAAAAAAAAAAACCCTAACATTTACTGAGCAATCACTATGTCAGACACTACTCTAAGCATTTTAGATACAGTAACTCATTAAATTTACAACACACACAAACACACATACACACAAATTAAAGGAAGATACTATCATTTCTCAAACTCATGGTCCTTTAATCACTGAGATTAACTAAATTACCCAAGGTCACAAAGCTAGTAGGTGGTAGAGTTGGAATTGAAAGCCTGCAGGTGGACTTCAGAGCCTGTGCATTTAATCATGATGCTTTCTGCCTCCAAATAAACAATATAGGAATTTGTGAAAACTGAATAGTTAATCTATAGACCCTTCAATAACTAATGTACTCACATTAAACAAAAGGAAATAGCATCAAGAGCACTTTAGTGGCTACATCGCAAATAAAGGTTAATCTTTGCTTCCTCTCTGGCCAGTAAGGTCGGTTAGCTGCAGACTATACACATAAAGAATGAGGCCTTGGAGACGACCAAGCTCTAGGCCAGTGGCTCTCAATCATGTCTGTGCATTAGAATCACCTGGGGGAACTGTTCAAAAAATACTGGTGCTTGGACTCCCCAGATATTAACTCAGATATTAACTCAATTAGTGTGGGGGATGGGCCCAGTCTTTGGAATTTTCTCGAGACTACTGAGACGATTCTAAAGTACAAACAGGTCTGAAACTCTGATCTAGACACACCACAAACTCCTGCCATTGCTCTTTTATACATCCTGTCCTGAAGCTCACCTGAAACCCAACTGTAAACTTTCAGAGCCCACCCAGCCCTAACTTCAGCACATCTGAGGCCAGAGTCCTGGAGAAGCCAACCACTCTGGGGAGGAGCCTTCACCACAATACCAATCCCAGGTGCCCCTGGGAGGGAACCTCACAGTGACATGACTCCTGCACAGAGACCAAAAGAAGAAAGGAAGGGTCGGGGCACAAAGAGTGATTTCACTCTACAAAGCTGGTATGATCAGTGCTTTATTCCTTTTCCTTCCAAAGGTAATTAAGTCAAGATATTCAGAAATAGAATGAGTAGGATATGGTAATTTGATGTGAGTACCAAAGAACTGTAAATAATTGACCATAATTGCTATCTACCGAGAGCTTTCAGATATTGGTTTAGACGGATTGTGTTTTTTTTGTTTTCTGAGGCCATTTGGACATAAGACATTAAATTGTGTTTGGTCCTATTGAAAACACACACACACACACACACACACACACACACACACACACACAAAATCCCACAAAAAACAAAGGTGATACTGGGAAGAAAACAGAATGAGCTGCTGATAGAGTTGGGACTGCCCTAGCACCTAGCCTAGGCTCACAGAGCAAGTAAGGAAACCTGGATCCAAGCCTATAGCTGCCTGCTACTTTCCAGGGAAAAGCCATTGTTTCAGTTGCGATCTTTATCCTTTTTGTTGGCTATTTTAAGTTAATTTCTTTTAAAGCCTTTTCCTTTAAATGTTGCCCACATAACCAATCAATCTGAGCACTGGGAGTGTCACAAAGGAGACCACATGGGGGCCTGGCATGGCAGAGAAGTTAAAGCATAAGATGGGCAATGGGTGCACACTATTTTTAAATCAGCTAGACGGAGCTAGGGCCTAGGGCAACACTCCAGAAGTTCTGTTGGAGGGGGCCCCAGAACCTCTCATTCCTAAATGGCCCATGGCTGAGGAAATGATTCATCCACAAGTTTACGTGGAACTTAAGTTTTGCCTTAAAAGCCTGGTGAATTCTCTTGTTAAAAGACACATTCTGGTAAGTCTAATTTTACAACCAAAATTCTATGTTAGAATTCATCCATTGATGTGGAGCAATTAGCTGTCCCAAAGGAGATAACCATTAGAGGATGCTGACTGGGACATGGGAATAGAAGTATACGTCCTTTCCAAGAAGAAAAATTTCCAAGAAGTCTTTTCCAAGAAGAAAAATTAACTAGAAAATCTTAACCAAGGAGAAAGCCAGGGTTTTCTTGATGACTTCATCTGTTCTCTTTCAGAAGTGGCAATGGAGAAAAAAAACGTTTCTTCCTCATTTTAGAACACATAGAAAGGACCAATAAACAGTTTTGTTTTTTTTTAAATCCCCATTCCAGGGAATTTAAAGTCTATAGCAAAATAAAAACCATAGATATACTGACTCCTGGTATACATTTTCCAATTCTGGAATGGTTTCCAACTCTAAGTATAAAGAGTCAAGGTGGAGAAAAAAGAAACCTATATGAGTGCAAAGAAACAGGGTAAGATTAAGTAGTAATTGGTGAAAGCTAAGCATTTGTAAAGTGCCTAACTGTTCCTGTTTTTATTTATTTAATCATCTTTCCTGTAATTTTTAGCAATATGACTTACATAGATGTTTTTGTCTTGTTTGCTCACATTTTCAAGAATTTAAGTGGGAAAGAATATAACGTTATTTTTATTTCCATGAATTATAAGAAGTCTAGCTGCATTCAAAGTCAGTCACTGCATTAATACTCTGCCCTTTGGAGCCCTATCACCACACTCACCCAACTCCTCTCCTACCAAGAAAGTTTAGATTTAAAGGGATTCACTCACAGGGCAGAGTAGAGATCACTAGGTAGAGATGGTAGAGATTAGATGAATGTGTCAGGGAGAGTACCAGTATTGGATCCTCTCAGATACTCCGGTCCTTCTAGCTCCAGATACATTTTCCCCACCAACCAAAGCCCTGGTTCATCCTTTTAGTGATGTTCCTATTGGCATTCTTGATCCTTTCTCTCTTCCACCTGTGCCTTCTTTGTCAAACTTCATTAAGTTAAAGTCCCCATCCATTCTTTCTGTGCTTGCTTTCAACCTTAGAATAAAGTCACAAACCTAGGCTGAATTAATCCACAATTAAACCACCCAACATGACCCTACTTGAGTCCTCACTGTTAATTCACAAGGCTCTCTATTTTATGGATGCTTTGATAACAAGTCTCTAGACATTTACTTTAAATATTTCTATGTATCCCGGCTGCCATATTCACTCTCAATAAACAGCTTTCCATTCTAGTTAATGTAGACCAAGGCCACTCAATATAAATCTATGCATTCTTCCTTTTCAACTTAACATTTTCTCAGTATTTCTCTCCTTCCTTCCCTCTCTCTGACACACACACACACATATCCTTCCTTTATGTCTCTTTCCCACTACTCTGCCAAGTTGATCCCAGGAGCATCATTCTCTCAAAAAATCTCTTTCTCTTGACCCTGTAATCATCCCCTCCCCGCTGACATTTTTTTCTTCTAAATAATCATTCTCTAGCACCTTCTAGGTTTTTTTTTTTTTAAAAGAACCTCTCTAATGACACCACCACTTTTTACCTAATTTTGTTAAAATTATTTCTATATATGTTTAGGAATAAAATTTAAACATCTTTTATTTTCTCCAAAATCTAAGATTAAATCTTATAAATACTATGTGCTTAATGAATATGTATTGAATGAATGAATGAATGAATGAATGAATGCCTTCAGTCTAGTTAAGTCATTCTTGGTCTTATTCCTGGTGTCTGAAATACAATCCATGAGAGTGCTCTGAACTTGCTTCAGTACGACTCATTTAGGGTTTGGAGTACCTGAAGTTGGCCCTGGACTTCTCAGATAGTACCTTCGCAGTATCATATAATGATATATAATGATATACTAATGCCATAGCCTCTTAGTCAATGTTTCTTCATTTTATTTAGTGATACTGGAAACTTCACAATTAGAAATTAATTCCCTGGGGGATCCCTGGGTGGCTCAGTGAAGGAGCCTGCCTTCAGCCCAGGGCGTGATTCTGGAGCCCCAGGATCTAGTCCCACGTCAGGCTCCCTGCATGGAGCCTGCTTCTCCCTCTGCCTGCGTCTCTGCCTCTCTCTCTCTGTCTCTCATGAATAAATAAATCAAATCTTTTTAAAAAAAGAAATTAATTCCCCGAGGGACACCTGGGTGGCTCAGGGGTTAAGTGTCTGCCTTTGGCTCAGGTCATGATCTCAGGATCCTGGAATTAAGTCCTGCATTAGGCTCTCACCACAGGAAGCCTACTTCTTCCTCAGCCTCTGCCTTGCTCTGTGTGTCTCTCATGAATAAATAAATACATCTTCAAAAAAAAAAAAGAAGACTAAAAAAATTAATTCCCTGACTTACATCTTCAGTCTCTCTTTAAAGTTGCAACTGTTAAAAAATAAGTAAGCAAGCAAGCAAGTAAATAACAGTTGCAACTGTTTCTAGGGGAGACATTACATTTAGATTGGAGTAAACTAATTTTTCTGATGTTTTCCTTTGGATAGAATGTGATAGAACAGAAATATCGTATTTTGTTCATGGGAAATATGGGCAGAAATAGATAGCTTTGGGTTCCTTAACAGAGACTCTTTGATTCTTGTCTTTCTCTCCTCTGCCTGTGCCTTCTTTGCAAACCCCATTAGGGTTAAAGTCCCCATCCAGGCTCAAATCACAACAGGGACCCTGTCAACCTACAATGGCTCTCCAATAGCCTCTTGTGTTGTCTCTATTATGTGGTCTGAAATCCCCAAGGGTAGGTGCTCTCCAAGGCACTGTCTCCAGAAAGCCACTATATTAAAATATAGTTAGAAGCAGACTGGAATACTGCTTCAGTTTTGTTTCTGCTATAAATAAACTGAGGGGCAATTCTGATCCTCACCTATGAATGAACTGGAGTCCATTTCTCTGATCCTGGAAGTACACGTTGTGATTTCCAAAACAGGCCTATGGCAGTATATGATTTGTGATATTTTTACTTCTTTCTAAATTTCCATAATTTCAAATGTCCTATACTTCATATACTTTCATTTTACCAGAAAAAAGGGTAAACTAAAGCAAAATGAGACTATATTAACTACAGGCTTAGAGGGAGGAAAGACAGAAATATCTTTGGGTCTACAAGGTTTTTCCTTAGATTAATTTTGGTGAGAAAATGTTCTTTATAGTAAACTATGTTGCAGTTATACCTAGTCTCTACCAGTTCTTAATCACCAGATTAAGAAAGATATTTTAAGAATTATAAAGGAAAGAGAATGCCAAGAAAAAGATCTAATTATATAAAATAAAGATGCCCCTCACTATGTAATTATACTAAATATTAAATCCTGGCTACCTCTAACATAAACACACACACACACACACACACACACACACACACACACACACCACAGGGTCATATAGAGGACATTTCTGATTTTCTTAATAGGCATATATCAGTTTTCATTAGAAATTTCCAAACTACTATGTCCCTATGCTTGATTGCAGATTTCAATTTTCCCACAACATCTCCCATAATTGAGAGCACCAATTCAAAGGGTATACTTCACATGTGTCTGACTTAAATCTGCCACACTTTCCCAGTGTCCACAGTTCAGAGGGCCATTGGAAGGAGCATCACTGTAGCCCCTCATGAGAAACATCAAGGCCCATGCCAAGGATGCTTCTCTAGTGCTCCCAAAGCTGATAATTCTGAAGGCAGGACAGTATATGGGCTCCAGGAAGTAATTCTCTCTATAACTTGGTGTGCTTTGTCACTTAGTCTATCCAAAACACACCTCCTTTGCCCATCGGCTTTTCTTTCTTATTCCAAAGGGTGGCAGAGTTTAAATACCACATCCATCCCATTACCTGGCCCAATTCTAGGAGCTAGATAGAGGACAGAAGCTATACCATCATTCCATTTTCTTCAGTTTCTTTATTCTGCTGTGGCTCAAACCCCAGAAAACGTCTCCTTCCTCTACCTCCCAAATTCTCCTGCTTTTCTGTGGATGTAAAAATACTGCTGGGGGTGGAGGCAGGTGGGATAAAAGGGGAGGATGTTCTCTTGTGATAGCAGTGTTCAAGCCCTGGGTCACTCAGTCAAATGCCTTATTGTAATTCATACACCAAAAGACACCAACTTGTCAGTAAAATCATCACAGGCCATCTTACAGTACTAGTTTTGAAACCAAGAATTGTGCACCATTTGCTAGTAGTGAAGACAACCCCCACCAAAATCTTCACACATGCTAAGTATATCTAACAGATTGTTTCCAACTGATTCTTCTTTCCTTTGTATGAAAAAGATTGGGCTTTCACAAGGTGATGCAACATCACTTTGCTGCCAACCCAGCTCTAAACCATTCATTCTACCAGGCCTCCTGTTTAAACCCAATTAGTGGCACCTCAAGTTAAGGCCAGATGACCTTCAAGTGCTACCCCAAACTGACCTCAAACTAAAGACAAACTTTGGAAAACAGCATCAACAAACTTGGAACAACTTCTAAGTAGCACAACTGATATGACTGGGTTTCCGGAGTCATGATCCCCTAACAGATTTAGAGAGTTTTGACCTTAGAAAACAAACAGAAATCCCGGATTATTTTTCCTTTATCGGGCTTTTAAGTCAGATGAGCATGTTTTTTTTCTACTAGTCCCATCAACACTCCATCTGAGAAGTTCTTAAAGGATAAGGGGGAAAGAGGTAAGGGAATGGGACAAGAAGCAGTTAAAGGGAATGCAGTAAAACAAAGGAATGCATTGTAAGTGTGAAAAAGAAAGAGAAAGTGAAGAAAGCCTATAAGACAAACTATCTTAATTTCATCGTAGACGGGAAATACTCCTAGAATTGCTGATTCAAGTACTTTGGGACGACTTTACAACTCAGTGCCTTGTTCCAAAGACAGAACTCCAAGGAAATCAGTTTTCCCCTCTTGGCTTGTTGCCACAGACATGACGACACTCAGGGAAAGCACACAGCTTTGTTTGATTTCCCCCAAATCACTCTACAACTAGACTTAAGTTCTTCCATTAAGTGGGCCTTTTAAAATACAGCCCCAAATCTAGGAGTTTAAGTGGAAAATATTCATTAGCATTCAAGAATCCTTTCCAGTTAGTGGTTAGCTCCTGGGGAGGAATTTCTTTTTGCATCGTCCTCACCTTTGAAGGCAATCAAATGCACTGATGCAAAATGGGATTATGAGACCATTTGTACCTGGCTGTGGTCCAAGAAGAGGTTTACTGGGCATTACTTTATGAAAGAAAGTTGCTAAACTGTAGTATACACCCACAGATCTCTGAGACCATGAATGAATCAGAAAGTTAAAAATAGTCATAAAACCTGATCATTTCCTTTTCTGTGTCATCTACACAGGGGTGAATAGGTTAATATATTTCAGACAGTTAAAAACAGGACACGATATGGAGTCCTTGAGAACTCCCTCTTATAGCGAAGAGAGTGTTAGCCTCTAAACCTCAACTTTATCAACGCTGATACAAATCATTGTGAGGTGGATTAACAAGTGACAGGACAGGGTTATTCAGCTATGAGATGGTGTAAAGCCACAAAATACTTGAGAGGTATAAGACTCAGACACTTAAGAATCGATTCCTTTCTACCTTGTAAGTGATTGGCTTTTTTGATGAGGGTCTTAGAGATAGCCCTATATGGGTACTTACCCTTTCCAAAGTATGTTAATACCCCAGTAGCTAGAATCCTAAAATTATGTAAATTAATGAGAATTTTTAAAAAATTGTACACCTATTTGAAAGCATGGTTTTGTCCTGCTGTTTTGCTAAGACTTGAGGTCTTTAGGAAGCCTACCTATTCCCAAGGTTAGTGTGTGGTATAACCAGCACTACCCCAGTTTCAAAAGAACGGATTCCATGTATGTCAATGATGTAGGCAAATATTTCTGAGAGGTGGCATCATCAACTGCCTGTATCTTAGTTCTGTCTATATCAATTCAGGAGTAAAAGGCAACCCTCTCATTTCCTTCCCAGAATGAGACCACTGAAAATATTATCTGCTTTCTGGAACCTGACAGCCATTATAAACACTAGTGTCTTTTTGAAAGCCAGATACATACAGTGCTGTGAATATAAATTTTTTTAAGAGTTTATTTGAGACAGAGAGAGAGAGAAAGTGCACATGCACGTGAGCCAGGGGAAGGGCAGGAGGAAAGGGAGAAGCAGATTTCTCGCTGGGCAGGGAGACCAATATGGAACTTGATCCCAGGACCCTGGGATCATGACCTGAGCTGAAGGCAGACACTTAACTGACTGAGCCACACAGGTACCCCCAGAATACAGAAGTTTGTTCTTAGTCTATACAGGAATGATTTATCCTGGGGGTCATGATCTGCTGCATAAGTCTGTGACACACTGCAAAATTAATATGAGATTTCTTCCTTGGATTGAATCAAACACATTTGTGAACTCTAATTTAGCAGTATTTCCCTTGGCCATAAGGGCCTCAGACAGCAATCATGCTTCAGTTTTGTAAAAAAAATATCACGCTGGTCCTCCTACAAAGGCTTATTCTTTTTCTTTACTGATTCAGTCTCAAGACTTCAGTGGTTCAGTTAAGGGAAAGCAAGGTTTCTATGTCTGTTATTACCTTCAGCTTAATTCTCCCTTGCAGCTTGCTTGAGTATCCCCTGGGTATTTTTTCCCTTTTTGTCAGGAATTTTTATGGCCACAGAATATATCCATCATGTTAAAATTCAGCCTGCTCTGTTCACCTTATTTGCCAGAATATTAGGGCTGGAAAGCTTAAGGGTTTAATCAGGCAAGTTTTCATTTTTCTATGAAAATGTTGTAACATCTCCCTTAATCTATCAGACAATACTCATTATGTGATACTTCCCTCTACCATAATTTTAAAACAGGAAGCCACAAATTACTTCATTTTGCATAACTCTGAGCTCTGAGTCACTTAGAAGGGGTGATTAGAATCACAGAATCTTAATCTTGAAGGGGATAGAGAGGTCATCTCGCTAACTTATCATGGGAATCACCTAGGTTGCTTTTTGTTGGTTTGTTTTTTTGTTTTGTTTTTTAATACAAGATTTCTTCTCTCTTTCCCTACCCTCAGAGCGGCTGATTTTCTAGATCTGACTTGGAGTTCAAGAATGTATTTTCAGAAGTTTCCCTAGGTGATTTAGAGAGGGATTAGCTGTCAGTGATCCACTAATGCAGTTCTTTCTTTCAAATGGAGGAATATCTACTCTAACATTCTTGATTTGTAAACATCCAGCTTTTGCAGGAAGTGTAAGAAATGAGACTTTCCCTGTAGAGCTGTGCTTATCGCTTCACAGACTGACTGTATAGTGCATTCATCATCCACTCTTTCTGTAAGCATGTATTAATGCTTAAGCTGAATCCGACTACTATTAATAGGAACTATTTGTGAAGAGCCCACAATGGGAAGGCACTGTAAAAAACATTTTACAAATAATATATTTAATCTCCACAATAGTCCTGCAAGGTGGATATGTGTAATTGTCCCCATTTTAAGAAGAAATTTAGGCCCACATCTACTAGGAGCTCTATAGCTCATGTTTTCAAGTGTTTCATATGTACCATCCAGTTCCAAAATAATCACATAAGTATACACACTTTGTCTTTGCTTTTTTAAATTAAGAGAAGTTTTATTTTTCTTATCCTCAGGAATATGCTTTTTCTGGTCATCTTAATTATGCAAAATTAATTAGAGCTGATAATTATTGACTGCTTATGTCCCAGGTACTTCGTATGTTGAATTAATTATGACACTGGCAGTCCCTCTGGGGGTATACTTTTATGTTTATAAGAGGCTTTATGATTTTAAATTTCCACTTCTTACAGGCCTTTTATAAACAGGATAGATTCTTCTTACCTGTTGGGGATGGCTTAAATATTCTACTACCAGAGAACAGATAAACAGATTTCCCAAAGTCCATACCAGCCCTCCAATTAATTCTATATGTGGATTATAATTAGCCCTGAGAGACCCTCTACTGAAAATCTTTCCATTTCCTGTCAAATTAAAAGTTGTGGTCAGTGCTTTCATGGACTGAATAATCCCTGGTGGTCTAGAGGTTAGGATTCGGTGCTCTCATGGATTGAATAGGCTCTACCTGATCATAAGGTTTCACTTTTCCCATGAGTTAAGTTATATTTTTAACATTTTTTTCTGAAGCCAGAAAAAGCCACCCAAAAATCCCAACAAACCCTAAGTGCTATTTTAAAAAGGAAGTTTTTTGGCCACAAGCAGTGAGCTACTTTTCAGGTGATTGAAGTAAAACTTAGCTTAAATTAAATTAAAGTAGTCTCTTATTTTTTTCTTCCATTCAGACTAAGAACATTTAAAAATGTCTAGATAAACTAATACTTAACTATGAGAATAACTGTTTTAAACTTGAATCTTTGAATGTAATTCTAATTTTTATAAAATGGTAGAGTCGTGTATAAAGTCAGAGAAAAATCTAAGATAATAAAAATTTACTATATACTGCAAACTTTTCACTTCTTGACTATTCTTTACTATAAAAATGACTAATTCAGTAAACATTTCCTAATGGGCTATGATGTGCCCAAAATCATGCTAGCCGCTAGGTAAATGAAGATGAAATAGACGAGTGATCTACCCTTTAGAGTTTTCAGGTATATTCCTTCTTTTATATTATTGGATTAAACTGCAACACAGTCTGCCAATTTCCCATCTTTTACCCACAAAAACGGCAATTTCATATGGTTCAATCTGATAGTAAATATACTGTATTGCACTGATTTATCTTCAGGAGGATGAGTAGGCATTCCCATGAGGAGATGTGGAGTGGAAGAAGATAGCAAGACTTCCTCATGCCCATACCACTGAGATTGTACTGAATCCTGTAGCTCAGAAAAACCACTGGAGGTTGCTACAGTGTTCTGGCAAAGGGCTGAGGGTGGAAAACACTACCCATCTGTGTTGTTAAAAAAAGTAATATAACGTTGGGTACTTTAAGGGATGAATGCAAGGAAGGAGAAATTGGATATTAGGAGATTAGTTGTAAGTCTGTTCAGGTAAGAAATGTTGAGGACCTGAATTAAATCTATTCTACAAATATTAGAGATAATATTTATGAAAATAAGATGGCTATGATGGTTAACTTTATGTGTCAAATTCATTGGGTCACAAAATGCCCAGATTTTTGGCAAATTATTCTGGGTGTGTCTGGTAGGATATTTCTCTATGAGATTAATATTTGAATCAGTAGGCTGAGTGAAGCAGATTGCCCTCTAGTGTGGGTGGGCCTCATACAATCCATTGAAGACTTAAATAAAACAAAAAGGCTGAGTGAGGGGAACTCTCACCTGACTGAGCTGGGATGCTGATCTTTTCTGGCCTTCAGACTGGAACTTAAACGTTGGCTCTTCTGGCTATCCAGCTTGCCAACTGTATATCTTGATACTTCTCAGCTTCCATAATTATGTGAGCCAACTCCTTATGATCAAAAAGTCTGTGTATTTATCCATCTATCTATCTCTTATTGGTTATGTTTCTCTGGAGAACCCCTGACTAATAGTTTTTGGTACTGAGAGTGGTTCTAGAAAACAGAATGTTAAGGATGTGTTTTCTGAATTATTTCTGGAATTGATTCTCTATTCTGATTAGATTTTAATATGTTAATGGTTCTATATCTAGTAATAAAGCATTGATATTCCATGATATGATCTGGAATAGAGATGTATGGAAAGACTTCTGATGAAGCTGGGGACATTAAGTATCTAAATTCTGAAGAGTTTTGTCAGTGGAAGGGGTGTAGGAGTGTGATTGCCACAACATTATCATTCAATTAACCTATCTAGCTCTTTAGAAGATGGATGGATCTTGGAAAATGACACTGGATTATCATAAGTTTAACCAGGTGGTGACTCCAACTGAAGGTTTATACCAGATGTGGTTTCATTGCTTGAGCAAATTAACAAATCCTCTGGCACCTGGTATGCAGCTAACAATCTAGTAAATGTCTTTTTCTCTAGGCCTGTCAGTAAGGACCACCTTGGTTTCAGCGGCAAGGCCAGCAATATACCTTCACTGTACCTCAGGGATGTATTAACTCTACAATCCTATGTCACAATTCAAAAAGCTTCTGCAGAAAGGAAACAGTCAACAAAACTAAAAGGCAACCTACAGGATGGGAGAAGATATTTGCAAATGACATATCAGATGAAGGGCTAGTATCCAAGATATATAAAGAACTTATCAAAATCAACACCCAAAAAAACATACAATCCAGTCAAGAAATGGGCAGAAGACATGAACAGACATTTCTCAAAAGAAGACCTACACATATGGCACAAGAAAAAAATGCTCCCCATGTCACAATTCAGTTTGCAGGGATCTTGATCATCTTTCATGTACATAAGGTATCACACCAGTTCATTACATTGATGGCATTATGCCGACCAGACCCACTGAGTAAGAAGTAGGAACTATTCTAAATTTATTGGTAAGATATTTGCATGCCAGAGTGTGAAAAATAAATCTGACAAAAGTTCAGGGGCCTCAGTGAAATTTCTAGGAGTCCAGTGACGTAGGACACATTGAGATATCACTTCTATGGTGAAGGATAAGTTAATGGATCCAGCTCTTCCTACAACCAAAAAAGAGGTGCAATGCCCAACAGACCTCTTCAGATATTGGAGGCAACATATTACTCATCTGGAAATGTTACTCTGGCCCATTTATCAGGTTATCCCTAAAGTCGCATGTGGGGCTCAATGCAAGAGAAGGCTCTGCAACAGGTCCAGGCTGCTGTGAAAGCCTCCTCACCTCTTGGATCATATGGTTTAGTATATCCAATGGTGCCTGAAATGTCAGTGGCAGACAAGGATGCTGTATGAAGCCTTAGGAAGGTCCCTATAGGTGTAGGCCCTTAGGATACTGGAGCAAAACCCTGTCATTCTACTTCCCTCCCGAGAAACTGCTCCTGGCCTTCACAGAAACTGAATGCTTAAACATGGACCACTGACACATGTAACCTGAGCTGCCTCTCATGAACTGGTTTTACCTGACCCATCGAATCATAGAGTTGGACATGCACAGCAACATTCCTTCATCAGATGTCAGTGGTATATATATGTGATCAGGTCTGATCAGGCCCTGAAGGCACAATTAAGTTACATGAAGAAGTACCCAAATGCCCATAGTTTCCAGTCCTGCTATACTGTTGTCTCTCCCAGCTTGCACCTATGGCCTCATGAGGAATTCCCTATGATCACTTTGTAAAGCACTTAATATTCATGAACTCACAATGACCCTGAGGTGGCTATCATCATTTCCATTTTCATTTCCATTTTGAGGAAGTTAAAGCACAGAATATGTAATATCTTGCCCAAGACCACTCTTCTGGAGTTATGGTATGACACCAGTCTGCTATCAACATCTCCCTTTAACAAACATGCCAAACTATATTTTCTAAAATTCCACAGGGCAAATGTTGGAGAGCTCTCTTTTAGCCTTGTTATTTTTAGCAAATTTCTATTTCTCCTTATTGGAAAGGGATGATTGTACTGGGAAGAGTGAGTAAGGATGCAAACTATCTATCCAAAAGATACTTCAGTTACATGGAATTTACTCAAGTTAAATTATTCGAAAACTTAACAATAACAGAGAAAGGGACCTAGGTCCTTTCCCATTGTAGACACAGGACTTTTACGAGGAGTACTGTTTATTTTTCACCCCAAAACTCAAAGGACTTTTAAAAAAGTTTGTTAGAAACTAATTTTCTCAGTATCTTATTGCTTAATTCTCCTTCCCTCCCACATTAGTTTTTCTCATTTACTCTAATTTCAACTTTGAAAAAATTTAGTTCAGTGTATAGCATGGTAACTACAGTTAACACCGTACTGTATACTTGAAAGTTGCTAAGAAAGTTGATCTTCAACATTTCCACCACAAACACACACACACACACACACACACACACACACACACACACAAACAGTAACAACGAGAGGTGATGGATGTGTTAATTAACCTTACTCTGGTGGTCCATTTATATATATATATATATATATATATATAAAATCATGTTGTACACTTTATATTTATACATGTTATGTCAGTTATATTCTAATAAAGCTGGAAAAATTAAAACAGACATAGAAAACAATATTTATACTGCCCATAAAGTATAATTAGTTCCTCAAATAATAAGAAAGCAATTTCTTAATTTATTTTTAAAGAACTATACCATCTTTTACCATAAAAGCATATTAATAATATTACAGTCTGGTGGACTTTCCTCAAAAATGAAAATGAGTTTTGAAATCTGTTTCTTACTGGCTACTAGTACAAGAAGGGAATTAATAAATATAAGAGCAGAAATCAGTCAAATATAAAATAGACATGCTACTGATAAAATCAATGAAACCAAGAGATGATTCTTTAAAAAAAACCAATAAAATTCATAAACTTCTAGCTACAATGATCAGGACAGGAAAGAGAGTATTCAAATTACTGAAATCAGGAATAAAAAAAAGAAATACCAATACAGATCCTACAGATATTAAAAAGATAATCAGGAAATGTTACAAACAACTTTATGCCAAAAGATTTGACAACCAGATGAAATGGATAAAATTCTTTAAACATAGAAATTACTAAAACTCTTGTAAGAAAAAATAGGAAACTGAATAATCTTATATTTACTAAAAAATTGAATTCATAATTATAAACCTTCCAATAAAAATTTTTTAAATCCAATTTCTTCACTGGAGAATTCTATTAAACATTTAATAGAATCTCTTTCAGAAAATTAAGGATAAGTAACACTTCTAAAATCATTTTACAAGGCCAGTATTACTGTGATACTAAAATCAGTCAGACATCACAAGAAAAATTACAGATCAATCTCTCTCATGAACATAAATGCAAAAACTCTGAACAAAATATTAATAAATCAAATTCAGTAATATATAAAAATGATAATGCATCATTACTAAGTGAGGTCTCTCCTGTGAATGAAAGGTTGGTTTAATACTCAAAAATTAATATAATAACTACAGTAAAAAATTCATATGATCTTTTCAATAGAAACAGGAAAAACTTTGACAAAATTCAACACCCATTCATGATAAAAATTCTCAGATAACTCAGGAATAGGTAACACTGTCATGTTGATAAAAGACATGTATGAAAAACCTAGATCTAATATCATACTTGATGATTAAAAGCTAAATACCTTCTCCCTAAGATCTGAAACAAGGCAAAGATGTCCACTTTCACCACTTCTATTTCATATTCTTTTTTTATTAGTTTCACAGGTAGAATTTAGTGATTCATCAGTTTCACATAACACCCAATGCTCTTATCACGTGCCCTCCTTAATGCCCATCACCCAATGACCCCTTTCCCCCCACACCTCCCCTCCTGCAACCCTTAGTTCGTTTCCTAGAGTTCAGCATCTCTTACGGTTTGCCTCCCTCTTAATTTTCATCTTATTTTATTTTTTCCTTCCTTTCCCCTATGTTCATCTGTTTTAAATTCCACATATGAGTAAAATCATAAGGTATTGGTCTTTCTCTGACTCATTTTGCTTAGCCTCATACCCTCTGGGTCCATCCACATCTCTGCAAATGGCAAGATTTCATTTTGCTAACAGTTTTTTTTTTTTTAAAGATTTTATTTATTCATGACACACACACACAGAGGCAGAGACATAGGCAGAGGGAGAAGCAGGCTCTATGCAGGAAGCCCGATGTGAGTGTGACTGGATCCCAGGATTCTGAGATCACGCCTTGAGCCAAAGGCAGACGCTCAACTGCTGAGCCACCCAGGCGTTCCTCAGGAGCAGAAGTCTTGAGGAGAGGGATTATCTAATTATACATGTGTGCATAACAGCCATTTATATAGTGGATAATTAGTTTGACCTAGCGTACATTTCCTAGAAAAGAGCCTGAGGAAACGTTTATATGTAAAGACTTTATTTGGAGGTACAATATTTAGGGCAGAAAAAGGGAAAAGAAATATGAGGCAAGGAAGGACAGAAAGCAAGGACAGGTATTGTATTAACAAGCTGACTAGTTTCACAAGAAAACACTAATGACTGTTCAGTCACATAGATTTCAAACAGGCTCTCTGGAGTCGTATTATTTTCAAACAACTCATCAAGTCGAGGAATTATCATCCAATCACTTTCCATCTTCCATGCCTCAAAAGTCAAGTTTGGCACATGGTACATTAACTCCCTTGCACTTCTTGGTTGTCCTACCCCACTTGTCCAGACAGCTCCTGGAGAAGCCAGATACCACACCTTACATTAATATGCTTCGTTTGAGACTAGAGTGATGGGAGGAGCCAGATTCTGTGTAGGTTTGGTCAGATTACATCTGCATTCTCCACAAGCAAAACAGAGACCATATTGGAGCCCAGAAATCACCCTGAGGAGGTGGTAACGGCAGGTGGAGGTATCAGTGGTGGCCAGGGCACTCCCCTGACCAGGCAGTAAGAACCCAGAGGGCAGGTGGGTCTGAGTAAATCTGTAAAGGTGCATAAACCAGATCTGATACAGTTTCCAAAGAACTAATTGCTGTGGGTGATCTCCTGTCAGTTTGAATTACCTAATATTTGGCCCATTTTTGAAATCCTTTGGGATAATTTTCTCAAAAATATTTCAGATGCTGTTTATTGGCAACACACATAGAGATTATTATTATTAGAGAGTAAGGTATAAGCATTTGAGCTCTGGAGTTCTTAAGCAACCCAACTCCTGCCATCTTCTAATTATGTTACCTTGGACAGATATCTTTACCTCCACTGCTTCATTTACCTTATCCATAAAACACAGATAATGATATCCACCAAATTTGGTCATGTGACAAGTGAATTCATTTCTTGCACCAAGAATAAGTGCTGAGCTAAACCAGTGCTTAGCATAGACTAAGTACTCAATAAATGTTAATTGCTAGCAATAGCTACTCGTGATTATTATTTGAAAACCATTATTAATAACAAATGATTTCATTTGCCAATGTGCCACTGGTATTCAATTCAATGAACATAAACCACTGCTCTATAAGAAAGGTAGAATCTATGTGTTTCAAATTTGCTATAATTTTCTTCTTCACAAAAACCTAAACATCCAAGTCATGTGTATAGTTCAAGTACCATTCTCAACAAGGTACATTCTATTTCTTTTTTTTTTTTTTTGGTACATTCTATTTCTATACGTTTAGATCTTTATTTTAATTGTTATCAAGAGCTGTAAGACTCCGGGTTTTTTACTGGAAAGGTTACTCTGGAGTTTTCAACTGCTTTTATTCTAATAGGTAGGGTAAGTTAAATATAGGAAAATATCAGAACTTCTGCATTAAAACCATTGATGGAAATGAGCTCATGTACATGGGTAGGTGGGAGAGCCATAGAGCGAGGTAAGACAGTGTGGGTGCAAACAACAAGTTCTCTAAGTGGGTGTTTGTCTTTTTCATGTGCTGTTTTCTTCCTAGGCATGAGTTCTCGGTTAACAGACATTTCTTCTGTAACAGTCACCACTTTGGGCACTAATCACACAACTACATTTTCTGTTAGAAACAGCTTCATCCCTTGGGTTTCCCAGGGCAGAAATCTTAGTTTGGTTTTTGTGTCATCCCCCTTAGCCTCTGTATTCAATTTGTCATTATATTCTAGTTATTTCCTCTAATTTACCCCAGACCTCATTCTGTGAATACCTGGTTTTTATTTGTTTCCAAAATATATTTATCTTCTTTTATATCTATCCCTCCCAGATGAATAGCGACTCCAGGGCAGTACTGACTTCACCTCTCCACCCCCAGAACTTAGCGCAAGTGTCCAGAGCAGCATGTTCTTGTTTTTTTTTTTAAGATTTTTATTCATGAGACACACACACACACACACACACACACACACACAGAAGCAGAGACACAGGCAGAGGAAGAAGCAGGCTCCATGTAGGGAGCCTGACATGGGACTCAATCCCGTGACTCCAGGATCAGGCCCTGGGCCGAAGGCGGCACTAAACCGCTGTGCCACCTGGGCTGCCCTCTCGGTGTTTATTAACTGAGCATTGTCTTCGGCTCTTTTGCCTTCCCTCACAAGCTGCTCATCAGATTTCCCCATCTGAGAACCACCTACCACAGAGAGCCCATGAGAGCTAGCAGGACCCTTGAGCAGGACCTATGGCCGTTCTGCAACAAGAACATCATTTCTCTGAAATCAGGTTTTATCATATTTGTTTGATATAAAATAATGTCTTCAATTACTTACAAGCTAAATTATCTTTCCCCAGAATCTTCAAGTAAAAATCCATGCTCATGAACATTTGGGTATGTGAATATGAGTGGCTATACACCTCAATTTGAAAAGCACACGCCTATTTTGTCCAGCATGAATCTGTAAGTGAATGTTTCTCATACACATTTTAATTATGACCCACCTCTACCTAATAATTTATGAAACTTCCATGTGTTCCCTGAATCAAACCCAAACTTCTCAGTCTGGCTTCTATGTGCCCACTGCCTTGTTTCTTCCTTGCCAGGTGAACACATCACTCTAACCAGCTTATCTACTGTCTGTCCCTTATATCATGCTCAATTTTATCTCTAGAGCTTTGTACTAATTTTCTAAAATGCCATATCTTTTTTCAGGAACTTTCATTAAACTTTCAGGAACCAACTCATACAACTCCTCTAATAAAACTACAGCAGCTCAGGGGTTTTACCTTCTCTAACATCCTCTGTTAAAACACTGTTAGAATTTCTCATTGCTTCAAGCGTTTCCTTTATCTTTTCAGCAACTTTTAAGGCAAGAAGCAAGTGTTGATTTCTCTCTGTAACTCCCACATGGTGCAGAGTGGATACTAGAAACATCAGAGTGTTAGCATTCTAGATTTGTGCAGCCACTTAAAGTAATACATTCATTTATTTACCAAATGTGAATTCTTTTCCAGCTTTAACGAAGTCATAATTGATAAATAAAAATTGTGTATATTTAAGGGGCACAATGTGATGTTTTAACATATGCATAAATTGTAAATGATTACTACAATCATGCTAATTAACATATCCATCACTTTAGTTTCAATTACTTAACAATATGAATTAAGGGGGTTTATTCCATACAAGTCAATATGTGTAAAATTTTTACATTAATATTCATTTGAAGAGGCTATTGGTCTTGCCTGAATATTTGTCATGACAAAAAGTTAAGTTCTTCACAAGGAGATTTTATTTTTGAACAGCTGTTCAAGTTCTTTCTTATGATGATCTGAAATGTATTTTTTTCTGATCTTAGTTCTGTTTCTGGAACAATTTAGAATAAATCTAATATTTCTTCCATATAACACTCCTTTGAGGTTCATCTCATTTTTTTTTTACAATATTATCCTCATGCTGACATTAAAATCCTCATCTTCTTTTCTTCCGTCACTGTTCATTTTCTACTATAATCCCATGCTTTCTAAACCCTTCCTCATCTTCGCTGTCTTCTTCCAAAGACACTTGATTTTGCCACAGTCCCTTGGTAACTGAATATGGAGTTATCACTGAAATATTACCAGTGCAAGTATCTGTTGATTAATCAGGCCACTTTAACATTTTAGCCTAGAGACCAATGTCTCCAATGACTCGTAGGCATGCCTTAGTTATCTATATCACTAGCCCAGTCTTAGTTGTCTTCTCAAAGTCAACCTTGTTGACAATCAGATTTCAGTTTTTTTTTTTTTAAGATTTAATTTATTTATTCATGAGAGACAGAGAGAGAGAGGCAGAGACACAGGCAGAGGGAGAAGCAGGCTCCATGCAGGGAGCCCGATGTGGGACTCGATCCTGGGTCTCTAGGATCACGCCCTGTGCTGAAGGTGGCGCTAAACCTCTGAGCCACCAGGGCTGCCCAACAATCAAATTTCAAACTATTCCTTTATTATCAAAACAAAAACGACTAGCAAAAATGCATTTAAGTTCCTCTTTGGAACATAAAGAAATCAATATGCATCAGAACCCACTGTATTCCTGGCATGTTACCAAGCACTAGGTAGTATATGGTAGTGAACAGAGATGGCCTCTGCTACCAAAGAGCTTTCATATTTTTTATAAAGAAAAATAACAAAAAGTAAAGAAATAAAAAATTAATATAATTGTTATAAAATAAACAAGATAAAGAAATGGAGTAAAAATATGGGTCTTGCTTAGGGTAGTAAGGAAAGGTTTCTCTCTGGCACTAACATCAGGCTGAGATCTAAAGAGAAGAAAGAGGTTGCTGTACCAAACAAGAAAGACTTCCAGGAAGAGGAAACCAATTCTGCAACACTAGGGAGAACAACCTTGGTTAAGTTTGAACGCCAGAGGCCAGAGGGCTGGGGCAAGAGTAGAATGAGACAAAACTGAAAAGGTAGTTAAAGGCCAGGTTAGGCAAGGGCTTGTAGGGCTTGGGAGATTCTGAGCAGAACAGAACTCAGAAATGACTTTTGATTTAAAAAATATACTGGCTGCTAGAAACCAAGCCAGGAGGTAATTATAGTGGTCCAGGAGAAAAAATGATAATGAGTGACTTGGACCTGGGGAGCTATAGTGGGGCTGAAGGCAAGTTGATATATCTGAGATATAGTATAGAGATGCTAACAACAGTTTGCTGATATATCATCTACCGAAAAGTATGCATCTATTCCTGAATTCTTACAAACCAAAGAAAAGTATTTTCATGTAAGCCACAGGCATATCAAATATTTTTTTTTGGTTGTCTTCTAAAATCCAAAAAAATAACCCAAAACAAAAAAAACCTAACATGTAGCAGAGTTTCTGTTCTCACTGATAATAAGTGGCTGTTCATACTTCAGATTTGAAACACCTGGCACTATGTATTCTGAAAACATGAATGAAAAGAAGCATAATCTAAATAGTCACCGAAGTTATGCTCCTCTGATCCTTGGATTGGGAGAGTGAATCCCAGACTCATTCTGAGTTCACATTATAAAACACTCAATTTGGTTCAGCCTTATATTTGTGAGTTGATACTCCAGGAAAACAGATTTCTGCTCATTACATGAAAAAACTTTCCCATAGTTGCCTTTTGAATAGGTAAACTTCAGGACAGATTATCTGTCAGACTTCCTATTGTCTCCATTTTTTACTGGGTGGTCATTTAACTCACCTAAGGGTTAGTCTCCTCAAGAGAATGACTCGCTTGCTTTTAGGGACTTGAAAATAAAAGCTGAATTTATTAGGTCTCAGGAAGGAAATCAGCACAGTATCCCAGAATCTGGTAACTTTATAAAAAGTACTTGGATAAAAAAGATCCAAAGAAGAATGTTCAGACATTTGAGTTCTATTGCTAATAGGGATCAACTTCGTTTTCTTGGGCAGGATTCTTGATTATTCGGAGGCGAATAATGGTTTACCTAAATGTTAAAATTGTTATAAAAATCAATGGTTCTCTCTCCCCATTTCTTAGTAGCAAATTAAAATCTGAAAAAAATCCCCAAAACTGGAAAGGAAAAGTGAGAGAAAGTACCTAATAGTCAAAAAAGGAAAGAGGGCATTATTGAAGCACCTGGCAACATTAAGCAATCATGACTCAATGAGCAGAGAACACCAATGAGTCAAAAATGAACGCTTTTTTTTTAACCTGAATAGACTTTTTCTGATGATCTGTGAACCTTATTTTTTCACTAATCCTCTGAAAGGCCGTTGGATATATCATACTATGAGGGTGCACATGTCACCAAGACACTGTAACCCCATCTTCATCTTGCCTATCGACCTATGTCCTAAGGCGCATTCAAAAGAGGGTGAGAGCTTGGTGTTTATTCTTTGTAATGTGGCCTTTGATTTTATGAGTGGCTTTTCTAAAGATCCTGTTAGTGTTAATGAAGATAGCTCTCTCTTCCCGGGCAAGTTTCTTAACCACTCTATACCTCAATATTTTCAGCTGTAAAATTAGAATAAGGATGTCACCTGAATTATTACAGTTGTTGTAGTGTTAAGTGATAACGGCAAGCTTAAATGATGAGATTAAACAAACCTCTTGAAAATCCGTTTTACGTTACATTATTGATAATGTTAGTGACAATAAATGCAGTTCTTCATTTTACATTCTCATCCACAGTCACAGCTTCAACTTCCATGTGAGTGCTCACAGTGTTCTGTTAGTGATAAGCCCATGTCACCAAACTTCATACTGTCACAGACCCTTGTGGTATCTCTCCAAAATACTGAGCCCACAGCTGTAACCCTTGATTACTTAGTTCAACATGTTTATTCCAGCATATTCCCGACAATTCTGCCCTGGCCATGTCCTTTCCTTTCTGCCTTCATTCACACCCTTTTCCTCATTTCCCCCCACCATCTGCAGAGATGCACAGTGACACACAGAATCCTTTATCTATGGCTTTGTTCATGCTGTTTCCCAAACCTGGAATGCCCCTTTCTTGGCACAAATTCCATGCGTTCTTCAAGGCCTTCACTTCCATCCCTCTTACAACTTTATCTTTACAACCTAAAATGCATCTCTGTATCAATTTAGAACTTAATAGCATCCTTATTTGTGTTTTCATTTGTTTCCTGAATGAAAATCTATTTTTTCCAACCAAATTGGAGACTTAACTGAAAGTAAAGACTGTGTCTAATGCTTCTTCCATATCTCCTACAGAGTCTATATCTAAATCACATACAAACACACATAAGCACTACTGGACTTTAATTGATGCTCCACTGGAGTCAGTTCTTTCTGAAACAAGTTTAAAACATGCCATTAAGATGGCTACAGGAGTGGTAAAGACTATGTCTGTAATTCCCTAAAATCTCCCATAATAATTACCACTTAATGTCTTATCCTATGTGTGGCACTATCCTACACTGATGGTAGAAATACAAAATAGTACCATTTTGCAGAGGGTATTTGACAATAGTCCGTAAAATTTTACATATGCCTTTCCTTTTACCTGACAGTTCCACTTCCAGGGAGTTATTTTACACATATTGAAAAGATGTGTATACAAAAATATTTATTGTATAATATTTGTAATAATGAAAAATTTAAAACAAATTCAAATGTCTAAATCAACAGAATGTAAGATAAATTATGGTATAGCCATACAATGTAATACTGAGAACTCTCAGGAAAAAAATGAAGATACAAAAAAATTATGTAGCATATTATTAGATGAAAAGTATGTATGTATGTAATTATCTTAAGACAATTATATATTTCTATATGGGAAGAATCCAGGAAAATACATACAAACCATTAACAGCAATCTTCTCTGGTGGGATTATTTTACACATTTCTGTGTTCTTTACATCTTTAATTAGAGTGTATTTCTTCTATAAACTTCATTCACCTGGGGGAAAAAAGCTCTATAGATATTTTATGGTTCCTTTGTATCTGCTTCCTAATTTCTCTCTAGGGAGTCATTCCAGGAGGCTAGTGTCTTGGGCCATCTGGACAAGACATTTTACTATTTTCTCTTTTTCCCCCCTCCACCCAAGGGGGATGCATTTATATGTTTACAATCAAGCAAACAAATGAAAAGAGGCTATTTCAAGTCCTACATGCTCAGTCTTCATTTAGGCTCAAGGAGAATACAATCTAGTTGTGTGTTCTTCAGAGACAAAGTGTATGTGTGCAACCTTGGGCAAATTGCTTAATGATTCTAAACTTTGCTTCCTTCTCCTTAAAGTAGTCACAATAACCACTTACTTGCTAAGTGGCTATCATTACTATTGTTACCAACCATGTCTCTTAGGGTCAGAACTGTACATTTTACCTCAGCTTTTGACATAAATGGGTCCCTAACAAGTACTTCTTCATGACACACACACACACTCACACACACACACACACACACACACACACAGAGAGATAGATAGATAGAGGCAGAGACACAGGCAGAGGGATAAGCAGGCTCCATGCAGGGAGCCCAACGTGGGACTTGATCCCAGGTCTCCAGGATCACACCCTAGGCTGAAGGTGGCACTAAACCACTGAGCCACCGGGGCTGCCCAGTATTTCTTGATAGTCATGGCCACATAGCTCCAAATGGTTTCTGTTCATGTCAGTTTGAATGAACAGTGTGTCTTGTAATATTTTTCAGTTTGGAGGTTCTGCTTCTACAGGGTGAACCCTAAGAAATGTTGACCTTGTTCATTCAATCAAGACTTACATAAAATGCTAGAATTGCCCAGGATTGGTTAGCTGTGCTCTGGGAATGAAGGGATAAATACAGAAGTGCAGAGGTAAATTTCTCTGCAGGCAGAAGGGGGTAGAGAGGAAGAAACTGTTTGCATAAACCCCAACCCAATCTTCCTTTCAGTTTACTCATCTTGATTTCGCTGAAGATAAAAACTAGACCTGTCTTGCTACTCCCCCACCACCCCGTCCAATTAAACATGATCTTTTCAGGTTTGAAATCTTAGAAAGTTTTTGTAGTTTGATTGTTCTTGTCAAAGAACCTCAAAGAAAGATACAAGCCATCCTAACAAGGCTCTTAAGAATTTGATTTAAAAAATCTGTTCATGATTGTGTGTATGAGAAACACCATTGTGCATGACTAAAAAGATGTATTACAGGGAAAAAAGATTGATTTTGAGTATGGGCAGGGGATTCCTGATATGATCAAACCATTAGACTATGTTTTCTTGGGTTTGTGATTTAAGAAGGAATTTCATTTCCTCCATAGTGAATTTTCTTGCCTTTGTTGATTGATTTTAATCTTAATGCCATTGAAAATTGCACTTTTAAAAAAATAAAGTTCTGAATGTGGAAAAACAAATTGCTTGCTCATTCTCATTTTCAGTGATGGAAGGTATGACTGCAGTCATTGTGGTGTACACACCTCCCTTACTTTCAGTTTTTCCCTTGTTAAGATATGGAAAGTAATAAAGATGGTAATTTGAATAAAGGTGGGAAGACCAACTCTTGGGCAAATTTCTCCATTGCTTTTGCTTATATTATCAAGTTGATGTGAATAAAAACTCCAGATTTTTAAGGTAAAATTAATGCCAGGATTTCAGCATTTCTTTCCATTGTATCAACTCTAATCAACTTTCATCTTTCCCTCTTCAGAAGGGGAAATACATACCAAGGTTAGATACGATGCTTTGTAACTTGTTAAAAATTTCCATTTTTTTTCAAAGGTTTAACTTTTTAAAAACTTCACATCATCATGATCCTATCAAAAACTGAGACCTATGAATGTACTGCGAGTACTCCAAGGCTAAAATTCACATTTGATTTGAGGGAAATTTGTTTAAGTGTATCTCACAAAAAATATTACCACACAAAAAACAATGTTTGTTTCTCAATACAAAATGCACAGTGGGAACCTCTAGTTTTCTCTCTGCCGTTCACAGGTGAAGCAGCAGAGTGTGAAATAGCTGAGAAAGACTAGCCTACAGTGCAGAGACATGTAGTGATGGAGTGAACTCCAGTCTCTGTTTCCTGGTGCTCCTGCTTATTCTCCTCCACTAAGGAGGCAGCTTAGGAGTAGGAGCTGAGGGCAGGAGATAGGTAGGTATTTGCTAAAGGCCTGGCTGGAAGGAGAGTATCTCTGCCCCCTTCTCCCTAAAAAATCTGGCCCAGAACAAGGAGTCAGTCTAGGAGGGTTGGGCAGACAGGAGGGGTTAACATCTGGAGATGGACTCAAGAGTCAGAAATCTCAGGGCATGAACTGGTGAGTGGTACCAGCCGAGGAGGAGACAATCAGGATTAATTTGAAAGATCTATGTGGATAGGTCCTGACAGGGTAGGGCAAATAACCACATTAATTTCTACTTTTAAAACCCAGAATTATTTAATATTTTAAGAATTAAAGTTAAAAGTGTAAATCTGCAACCTCATTTGAACCCTGAGTTAGAATGGACAGTAATTTTAAAACTAACAAAAATTTTAAAATGAGTGAGCCTTTTTTGTCTTTGTTAATAAAACTAACAAAAAGTGGGTAAGCCCTTTCTTTTTGTTTGTATAACCCATGACTGGCTTTATCAGTTTAGAGGCACAACAGCTGTCATGATGCTCTAATTTTAGCCATTAATTGTTTTAGCCTCACCTGCAAGTCATCAACAAGTCTAATATCTCAATTTTGAGCCCTTCATACTTCCTCAACCCCCAACCCATGTGAATTGCCAAGAAAGCCAGGTGCCTATTCATTTCAGGAAGGTCAGTCTTGATTCTAAGCACCAGGTAGAAGAGATTCTTGCATTGGTTGCTGCTGTGGCCACACAGACCAATGGACACTTTCTCCAGGTAAACTGATGTTCTACTGTTCCAGATCATGCCCAGGCTGAAGTACTGCCACATTGGGCTTTAAGGAGAGGGCCAGCCAGTCCACATGTTCAAAGTCTTTTGTTCTAAAGACTGAGTTCTAGGCCAGAGGCGCTCCCTGGGGAGACCTTGCAGCCTCATCCATGTGATACAGATTTTCCCCTGCCTCATGAACCCATCAAACCAGGCTTCTCATCCTGTATGGTATGCTTTCCTCTGGGACCTCTTATCCTTTCAAAACTGCAGTAAAATCTCAATGAGAACCATCCCAATTCATCAGAAAGGTTCTAATGAACTGAACTTTAAAAGGCTTTACACCCCTTTTTTCTCCCAGGAAGTTGCTTGGCATCTATGCAAATCTGTACCTCTTTTCCAGTGATTAGCCATGTACACCACAGGGCCTTAAGAGAGGTCTTATAGTCAGGCCATATTGACATTCTGTTTCACCCTTCTCCTGAGGCAATAGGTACCTGTGTGCCTTTTGTTTGTATAACTATATGGGATCATTCAAATGACTATCTTGAAAAAGAAGTGCCTGTAGGTCCTGGCAGCTTCAAGTGCTGGTTGAAGTTCTTACATTTCTATCCCACAGCACTTTGTTAGACTGGAACCCCAAATCTAAATTCATGGAAAACAGAGTGGATTTGATAACTTATGCCACATTTATCTTAGAATGCAGGGATGTCTGAGCATAGCCAGAAAGCCAGCAGGGTGGCCCACAATGGGCTTATTTGTCTAAAGGACTGAAGAGCCTCCTGGGAAAGAAAGAATTCATTCAAACAAACACAAGTGTCCACATCTCAAGTTTGATTCAAGAACAAAGGATCAAGGTGGGTAATGCAGAAGGAAGCCAAAGAAGGAAGTCAAAGAAGGGAGTAGACCATGGTGTTTACTACTCAGATTGTCTTTTTCTCCAACTCCTATGCACTTAATTCAGGTGTGCAGGGTGGGAAGAAGCTACAATAAAGGATGAATAAAAATTGAACGAGTTGTTTCACTAACCTTTATAGACCTTAAGAAACCCAAGACAGTGCTTTCCAAAGTAAAATCAGGAGAAGGTTTTGTCAGAAGCCAATAGGGCCTTGACAATATTGGCAGTTTCAGGATATCACCACAGTGAGCTGGAGAAGAGCAGGAATGGAAAATGGTGGGGCAGAAACTAAGTTAGCAAACACAAGTGACCTCCCACTGGGCTTTTTAGAATTAGCTGGGAGGAATATCTGGAAAGCATCTGGAAGTTTTGTTGACTATGACTGTGATTCTGCTTGCGCCCCAGAGCTAGGACTGGGGACACAAAGCCTAAAATATAGTTGAAGCTTCAACATTTGTTCCATGGAACCCCATCAGGTGTTCTGCATTCTATTTGTTTTCTACAGATGAAAATGTTTCAGAGGCACATGGGTGGCTCAGTCAGTTGAGTGACTGCCTTCAGCTCAGCTCATGATCTCAAGGTCCTGGGATTAAGCCCCGCATTGGGCTCCCGGCTCAGCAGGGAGCCTGCTTCCCTCTCTCCCTCTGCTGTTCCCCCTGCTTGTGCTCTTGCTCTCTCAATCCCTCTGTCAAATAAATAAATAAAATCTGTAAAAAACAAAACTGTTTCAAAGCTATTTGACAGGAGTCCTTTTAAATGGTAGCAGCTGCCTGGGGGCTACAGAAAAGAAATCCATTTAGAAAATGGGCCTATACTGCAGGATAAGAATCAGCCTTTAGGAACTGAAAGATGACAATTGCCTTGTCTTGTCAGTGGTAACACATATTCCTGCCTAAAGCTCAATGTTCTAATAGGTGCTCCTTGCCCTGAAATTTTTTACTACTTAGAAATGTCAAATTTGGGGTACCTGAGTGGCTCAGTGGTTGAGCGTCTGCCTTCAGCTTAGGGCATGATCCCAGGGTCCTGGGATTGAGTCCCACATCAGGTTCCCTTCAGGGAGTCTGCTTCTCCCTCTGCTTATGTCTCTGCCCCTCTCTTTGTCTCTCATGAATAAATAAATAAAATTAAAAAAAAAGTTAAACTTTAGGAATACTTGCTTTCAAATTTCTTTTAAAAAGAGCCTGTACATCAAATTCTTAACTTACATGTTCTCTTTGCTTATATTTAAATCAGTGGTAATTGTTTCTCTGTGATGATTATGACCAATGTTATAGTTTCTAAAGAGCTGTTTTGGTTTTTCTTTTGCTTTTTATTAATCTTTTAGATTCTTTCCTTTTTATCTTATTTTTCTTTTATCATTCTTTCCTAAGTGAAGATAAAGAAACAGAAGAGTATCAGGTATGAGGATAACCCAAGGCTGATAAAGAGAGTTGAGGCTGTTTTTCTGCCAGGAAGGTAATAGTCTTTATTGTTATTGTTATTATAAAGGTAATATTGCTTATGTCAAAAATTAAAAAAATATAGAAATATATAAAGGAAAGACAAAAATTATTTCAAAATCACGCTGTTCAGAAGATAATCACTATTAATATTTTAGGATAGAATTTATATGAATTTATATTTAATTTAAAATTAATATTTTAGGATAGAATTTATATGTGTCTTTCCATGTATATACATACATGTAGACAGACAAAAAAGAAGGGAGAGTGAGCTTATGCAAGAACCTTTCTAGGTCCCTCAAGAAAAGCCTGGTACTGCCCCTTGAATCAGTACCCAAATGTTGTCACCTAGGGAAGAAAGACAGATAAGCAAACCCCATGTTTCAAAATTACCCATAACACAGCAGCTCCACAGATCAAATTAACCACACAGGACAGCCCTAAAGATCGCTCAGGAAAATTGCAAGAACCACATTGTTATCTTGTTTCCAGAGCGATTCAGAACATCTATGAGGAAACTCATAAACTATAAAGCACTGTCTTTGACGTACATAGTCATCTGATAGGGCCACAGTCCTTGAGTGGCTCAAAATACCACAGAAGTGGGTGGGGAGTGCTTCTACTCAGGGAGAGTCCTTAACCTCATTTCCCTGCATCTGATATTTCAGAAAGTCCAAGTAATTTTAATTTACCTTTATATTTGGAGAAGGCATCCCCGAAAGACTTTAACAAATGTTTGGAATCTGTTAGAGTTGCTGATCTGCACCCAGGATAAGTTGACTTACTTTTCATCAAAGTGAGAATTTAAAAACAAAGTGAAATAAAACAAAAACTTTTATTAACAGAGAAGAGGACTAATGCTGGTATAATCCCTAACAAGGTTTTCAGTATAGGAGTGATATTCTCTGAATAAAAGAGTAGAAAAAGTTGGACTGTGGAATCACACGTTCTGAATAAAATGCCACACACTTAGGGCTGTTTATTGTCTATTGCATGCAATATTTGGGACATATTCATACTAAACAAATATTTGCTATTTATGAGATGCAATTTTGACTGTGCATTGTGTATTTTTATTTTATTTGCTAAATCTTGCAACCCTACTCTCACTCAATGTATGACCACATACAAGGTACTTTATTTCTCAAAACTTCTAGCTCTGCATTGTAAGATGCAGGATAACAATAACTAACTCTTAGGTGATAGAGAAGCACCAAGTTAAGTGAGAATTCACTCATTAGATATTTACTGAGAGTCTACTATGGCAAGGGTTCTGGCCTAGGCCAGGGAAATAGAACCTGTCTTCCTGAAGATTACATTAAACAGTTAACTGCAAAACTGGTTACTTACCTTAAACTGTGATTAGCACAACAGAAAAATATAAGAAGTTATGAGATGGAGATATAACTGCTCAGAGCAGCTTTCCTTGAAAAAATGACACTTGAACTTGGATGCATATATTCAAAAGTGTAGACTTGGAGTACTTGAAACATAAAATGTCCCAAACCGAACTGAGTATCTTTCATCTCTTCCTTGCAAACCAGTTTTCTGTCCTAAGTCCTTAAACTTCAGTTAAAGAGACAGCATTCATAGGTTGCCCATGCCAGAAACCTAGGAGTCATTCTGAACTCATTCTTGACACTCACTCTTCATATCAATTCAATTATCAGTTTGTCTTCCAAACATTCCTCAAATCTGTACCTTGTTTTCCATCTGTATTATCACTGTCCTCACTGTCTCTTGCATGGCTATTTTGATAGCTTCCTAACCAGTTAATATACTGTTGGTTCTCATCCCTTAAAACTAATATTTTACACCTGAGCTAGAAAAAGCTATTACATTTCTCTATTTAAAACATTTTAATGAACCCCTTTTACTAAAAGCCCAAGATTTCCTTCCCTTTTTTCATTTATAGGATCCTTAAGAATCATTCCTGAGCAGCCAATAATCTATTCAGGGAATCAGGGATGTGTTTTAAAACCAAAGATATGGGACGCCTGGGTGGATCAGTGGTTGAGTATCTATCTTTGGCTCAGGTCGTGATCCTGGGGTCCTGGGATCAAGTTCCGCATCAGGTTCCCTGCAGGGAGCCTGCTTCTCCCTCTGCTTATGTCTCTGCCTCTTTCTGTGTCTCTCATGAATAAATAAATAAAATCTTAAAAAAATAAAATAAAATAAAATAAAACCAAGGATACTCATTTCTCTCCAACAACAGAGAGCACTGAGAGACTGTTAAACCAATACAGGTCAGCTTCTGAGTATTTCACGAAGTACTGTGCCCAGCACTGGGATGAAAAAAAAAAAAACAACCCAAAATCTTACAAAAATTTGTCCTTCCAAACAATCAAGTGCTTATTGTAAACTTAAGCCTCTTTGATAAAACCTGAAGTGTTTGGAAAAGAACATAGGGAGTCCTGGGTACATGTAAAATGCTGTCACCACTTAGCGTCTTTGGCTATGAACACTTCCTACTACCTAATCTTCATTGCCTTGGAAGCCACATCCATTCATGAGTTGTGTTTGGATCTCTGGTGTTGATGTTCTACATGTATATCACTTTTATGTCTGAATGACCAGTTTCCATCAAAAAACAAAAATATGTACTATATTCCATTAAGCACCAAAAGAAAAAACAATTAGCCAGGTCCTGAGACTCAGAAATCTAAAGTAACTTTTTTTATTTCTTTTTGCCTTAGAACAGAACCATTAGTGTAGGAGGGGTGAATTCCATTATAGGATTTAAGAAGCAGGCTCAGAAAGGAAGTTCATATGGAGGACAGCAATGCTCTGTTCTAACAGAAGAGAATAGGAACCGGAGGCAACAGAAGACAATTACCTCCTACTTGCTGCCTTGGTTCCTAGTAGGTCTGGGATTCCAAGGAGTCATCAGAAGGGCTTCAGTCTTTTCTCTGTTCAGAGTAGGATGAATCTGAGAATGGTGGAGGTGTGGGAAGTAGATCCTCCAGTCTTGTCCTATTCTGCATCCAGCTCCTAAATGCTGTGGGAACAAAGCAAGACTTAATGAAGGCCAAAATGAAATCACTTTTGCTTTAGTCCTTTCTCTATCTACTGTAGCCTCTTCATACCCAGTATCCAGTGAGTTATAAAGGATAAAGAGAGGAGGTAATAGAGTTGAAGCAAAGAAAAGGACAACTCTTGAGCTGTCAGAGCTTGCCAATCCAAAATAACAAAAGCCACTTTGGGGGACTGAGGAAGAAAGACAGTGATAAGGACTCCCTTATTCCTCACATAGACACTGTGAAAGAGTTATGAGAATAGATCATATAGGCTTTTTATAGGGGTAACAAAGAAAACAGGTCAACCACAGCTTCCTCCAGCCTCAATTGTGATTCAATTCACCAGACCAACTGGGTTCTTTAGGACAGGAACCCAGGAGGTTGGGCTGAAAACCAAAAGGTAAGAGGGGGCTATGCTTAGCAGAGTCTCCCATGTCTAGGAGAGCTGCCACAAGTAAACAGCCTGCAGCACTCATACAGAACAGGGTAGCTAGACTGGACATATCTAGAAATTTATGCCTATCATCACCTATAACTCATTTCCATCTTCTGGAAGAAAGTATTACGCTATAATTAATTATGTATGCTTACATACATCATCAAGTTCATAGTGTGAAGAAAATATTATGTTTGCAGGCCCCTTCTTAGTCGCCTACTAGCCAGGGGAAGCCATGGGTCATTCACGCATTCTGGCTAATTATATATAAGTAGGGTCACCTTTACTCCTTCCTGCTTAAAATATAAACTTGATATCTGAAATTGCAGCAGCCATTTTGTCACTAGGAGGGGTCACCCTATATAAAAAGGGCTGAAAATCATAGACAGTAATCTTGATATTGTCAAGCTACAGAGCCAATATAAGCAAATACATATGCTCAGATTTCTTTTGTGATACAAAACTATTTGTTTTAAGCCACTCTTTTGGGGTCACTTACAACCTTAAAGATTTCCTAAATGATATAGGGAGTCCAGTTGCTTTACTGAATTATTAAAGTGTCACTGACAAGACAAAGGATAGATACCATATTATCATTTCCATAGATGCAGAGAAATCACCTGAGAAAGCACAATATCCAATCATGATAAAAACCCTCAAGAGAGTAGATCTGGAGGAAACATACCTCAACATAATAAAAGCCATATATGAAAAACCAACAGCTTATGTCATCCTAAATGGGGAACAATTGAGAGTTTTTCCTCTATGGTCAGGAACAATACAGGGATGTCCACCTTTTTAACACTGTTATCTTTTTTTATAAGATTTTATTTATTTATTCATGAGAGACACACAGAGAGAGGCAGAGACATAGGCAGAGGGAGAAGCAGGCTTCGTGTGGGGAGCCTGATGTGGGACTCCATCTTAAGACTCTGGGATCACGACCTGAGCCAAAGGCAGATGCTCAACCACTGAGCCACCCAGGTGCCCCTGTTATTTAACATAGCACTGGAAGTCCTAGCTACAGAAACCAGATAAAAAAAAGAAATGAAAGGTATCCAAATAGGCCAGGAAGAAGTAAAACTTTCACTATTTGCAAATGGCACGATACTATATATAGAAAACTCTAAAGACTCCACCAGAAAACACTAGAACTGATAAACGAATTAATAAGGTTGCAGCACACAAAATCAATATACAAAAATCCATTGCATTTCTACACACTAATAATGAGGTAGCAGAAAGAGAAATTAAGAAAACAGTCTTACATACAATTGCATCAAAAATAAGCAAACACCTCTGAATAAACTTAATGAAGGAGATAAATGAGCTGTATTCTGAAAATTATAAAACACTGATGAAAGAAATTGAAACAACACAAGCAAATGGTAGGATATTCCATGTTCATGGATTAGAAGAATAAATATTGTTACAATGTCCATACTACCCAAAGCAATCTATAGATTTAATGTAATTCCTATCAAAATATCAACATTTTTCACAGAACTACAACAAACTCCTAAAATTTATATGGAACTCCAAGACTGAATAGCCAAAGCAATCTTAAAAAAAAAAAAATTTACTTATTTACGAGACAGAGAGAGAGAGAAAGTGAAAGCAGGGGGAGGGATAGAGAAAGAGGGGAGAGAAAATCCCCAAGCAGACTGCTCACTGAGCACAGAGCCTGAGGTGGAGCTCCATCCCAGAACTCTAAGATCATGACCTGAGCTGAAATCGACAGTCAGATGCTTAACTGACTGCCCCTAGCTAAAGCAATCTTGAAAAAGAAAAACAAACCTGGAGGTACCACAATCCCAGATTTCAAGACATACTACAAAGCTATAGTAATCAAAACAGTATGGTACCGGCACAAAAACAGATACATAAATCAATGGAAGAGAATAGAGAATCCAGAAATAAACCCACGGTTATATGGTCATTTAATCTTCAACAAATGAGGCAAGAATATGCAGTGTGAAAAAGTCTCTTCAATGAATGATGTTGGGAAAACTGAATAGCTACATGCAAAAAAATGCCATTGGACCCACTTTCTTGCACCATACACAAAAACAAACTCAAAATGGATTAAGGACCTAGATGTGAGACCTGAAACCATAAAGATCCTAGAAGAGGGCATAGGCAGTAATTTCTCTGACATCAGCTATAATAATATCTTGATATGTCTCCTGAGGCAAGGTAAACAAAAGCAAAGATAAGGTATTGGGACTATATTAAAATAAAGGTCCTCCGCACAGCAAAGGAAACAACCAACAAAAGTAAAACACAATCTACTGAATAGGAGAAGATATTTGCAAATGATATATCCAATAAAGGGTTAGTGTTTAAAAAATATAAAGAATTTATATGTAAGTTAACACCAAAAAATAACCACCCCCAAATAATTCAAATAAAAATGAGCAGAAGACATGAGCAAAGAAGATATATGCATGGCCAACAGACATGAAAAGATGCTTAACATCATTTGTCATCAGGGAAATGCAAATCAAAACTACAACGAGATATCATCTCATATCTGTTAGAATGGCTAAAATCAACAACATAAGAAACAACAGAGTATCCAGAGCAAAATGAACCCTCATGCACTATTGGTGGGAATGTAAACTGGAGCAGCCACTCTGGAAAACAGTATGAAGGTTCCTCAAAAGTTAAAAATAGAATTACCAGGGGGGCCTGGTTAAGTGTCTCAGTTGGTTGTGTCTGCCTTTGGCTCAGGTCTTGATCCCGGGGTTCTGGGATCAAGTCCCACGTTGGGCTCCCTGCTCAGTGGGGACTCTGCTTCTCCCTTTCATTTCACCCCTTGCTTGTGCTCACTCTCTCTGAAATAAAATCTTAAAAAAATGAAAAAAAAAAAAAGGATTACCATATGACCCAGTAATTCTACTACTGAGTATTTGCCCAAAGGATATGAGGATTCTAATTTGTAAAGATATATACCCTATGTTTATTGCAGCATTCTTTATAATTGCCAAATCATGAAAGCAGCATAAGTGGCCATCGATAAATGAACGGGTAAAGAAGATGTAGTATATATACACAATGGAATATTACTCAGCCATAAAAAAGAAGGAAAACTTGCTATTTGCTACAACATGAATAGATTTAGAGAGTATAATGCTAAGTGAAATAAATTAGAGAAAGACAAATATATGATTTCACTTGTATGTGGAATTTAAGAAAAAAAAACCCAAATAAACAAAAAGAGACAAACCAAAAAATAGACTCTTAACTACAGAGAACAAATTGACAGTTACCAGCAGAGAGGTGGATAGAGTGAAATAGGTGAAGAGATTTAGGAGCTCACTTATCATGATGATCGACTCATGTATAGCACTGTATATTAACTATACTGTAATCAAAATAAATAATAAAAATAAAGTGTTGGTTGTAGATAATGACTTAAGCCACAAGTAAACTGAGAGATGCATGGCTTTGTTAAATAATTTTTCTGCCAGTATCTACTCATGCACAATAGTCTTCACTCTAAGACCTTCAGTATAAGAGCACAGTGATAAAGTTGGCTAGAGAAAAGATATTAGGAAGTTAGGACTTTCATTTACATATGAATACACTGGCAAAGACCTGGCTATAGAGGATATTGGAGCTAATGTTCCTAACATCCATTTTATTTCAGAAGATTAGTGTAAGCCAATCATGATAAGACTATGCCCCCTGGAACTGGTTAATTGAGGGATGAGTAAACCTAAGCCAATATGGATCAAGGACCTGGGAAAAAGAGCTAGTGTCAGTCTCCTATTAGAAATAATCAAGGAAGGGGCAGCCCTGGTGGCTTAGTGGGTTAGCGCTGCCTTCAGCCCAGGGCGAGATCCTGGAGGCCCAGGATTGAGTCCCACATTAGGCTCCCTGGATGGAGCCTGCTTCTCCCTCTACCTCTGTCTCTGCCTCTCTCTGTCTCTCATGAATTAAAAAAAAAAAAAAAATCTTAAACAAAACGAAATAATCAAGGAAGTATATTATTCTAGTTGTTGCTGGCAAGCATATTATGACCATGAGAGTTACCATTTTGGCAGGAAGTCAACTCCATGGCAGCAGAGAATTAGGGTCTCTAATAACATCTCTAAGCTGCTAAATCAATTGGCTCTGGAGTCTATCCCACTTTTAGACTTCCTAATACATGAAATAAATGTCTTTGGTGTTCAGGCAAATTTGAAGAAGGGCTTCTGTTACTTGTGGCTGAGGGTATTCTATGTGACACTGAATTTGGTACCTGAAACTGAAAGGCTATAAGTCTCAGATCCTAAAATGTGACATGGAATTTGTCTCTTCACAGATGATGTGATCGCACATGTAGCAAACCCTAAAGACTACACACACATACAAACCTATTAAGACTCATAAGCAAATTCAGTAAAGTAGCAGGATACAAAATTAACATATGAAAATCAGATGCATTTCTAAATCAATGAGCTATCTGAAAAAGAAATTAAGAAAATAATCACTTTTACAATGGTATCAAAAAGAATAAAATACTTAGGAATAAACTTAACCAAAGAAGTGAAAGATGTATACACTAAAAACTACAAAACATTGGTAAAAGAAATTAAAGACAACACAAGTAAATGGAAAGACAACTCATGTTCATGGATGTTGTTTAATACCCATACTACACAAATAAATCTATATATTCAATGTTATCCTCTTCAAAATCCCAATGACATTTTTTACAGAAATAGAAAAAAAAATCCTAAAACATATTTGGAACCATGGAGGTCCCCAAATAGCCAAGACAATCTTGAGAAAGAAAAACAAAGCTGAAGCCATTATACTTCCTGATTTCAAAATGTATTACAAATCTAGAGCAATTAAAATATGATGTATAAAGACAGACATGTAGTCCAATGAAACAGAATAGAGAGCCTAGAAATAAACCTATGCATATATATTCAATTAATTTTCAGCAAAAATGCCAACAATGCAAAATGAGGAAAGGATAATCTTTTCAACAAATCGTGTAGGGAACATGGGTATTCACATGGAAAAGAATGAACTTAGACCCTTGTCTTATGCCATACACAAAAATCAATTCTAAATGGCTTAAAAACTTAAATGCAAGACATGAAACTATAAGGCTCCTAGGAGAAAACATATGGTAAAATCTTGACACTGATCTTAGCAGTGATTTCTCAGATATGATACCAATATTGCAGGAAACAAAAGCAAAAATCTGTAAGTAGGACTACATAAAAACTAAATAGTTTTTGCATAGCAAAGAACAAAAAGAACAGAATGCAATCTACAGAATGAGAAAAAATAGTTGCAAGCCATATATTTGATATTGGGTTAATATTTAAAATATATTTTAAAACCCCTAGGACTCAAAGCCAAAAAGCAACATTAATAACCTGATTAAATGAGCAAAGAGCTTGAATAGACAGTTTTCCAGATAAGATATAAATGGCCAACATATATGTGAAAGGAAGCTCAACATCACTAATTATTAGGGAAATGCAAATCAAAACCACCATGAGCTATCACCTCTATCTATCACCTCACACTTGTTAGAATGGCTATTATTCTTGTAAAAAGCCTAAAAGATAACAAATGTTGCTAAGGAGGTGGAGAAATTGGAACACTTGTACACTGCTGGTGGAAATGTAAAATGGTGCAGCAGCTAAGGAAAAGAATATGGTGGTTCCTCAAAAAATTAAAAATATAGTTATTGTGTGATCTAGCATTTCCATTTCTGGTATTTTTAAAAGAATTAAAATCAGGATTTCAAAAGATGTATGCATTCCTATATTATTACAACATTATTCACAATAGCCAAAGTATGAAAACAACTTAAATATTCATCAATAAATGAATGGATAAAAAAAATATGGTACATACACACAGTGGAATATTATTCAGCCTTAAAAAGGGTATCCTGCTATATACAAAAACATGGATAAACCTGGAGGACATTATGATAATTGAAATAAGTTAGTCACTTATTTAACCACCAGGGGTGCCTGGGTGGCTCAGTTGGTTAAGCATCAAACTCTTGATTTTGGTTCAGGTCATGATCTCAGTATCTTAGGATCAAGCCCTATATCAGGCTCTGCACTCAGCATTAAGTCTGCTTGGGATGATCTCTCTCTCTGCCCTTCCCCCTGCTCACACTATCTTTAAAATAAATACAATCTTAAAAAAAAGTCACAGAAGGATAAATACCGCATTATTCCACTTTTGTGTGGTATCTAAAATAGTTCAACTTATTGAAACAGAGTAGAATGGTGGTTGCCTGAGGCTGTGGGACAGGGGAATGGGAAGCTATTTTTCAAGCATTTCACATGTGCAAGATGAATAGGTTCTGAGAGATTTGCTGTAAAATATAGTGACTATTGCTAATAATATTATATTGTCTGCTCAAAAAAATAATTAACAGGGCATAGCTCATGTTAAGTGTTATTACTATGAAAAACGAGGAGAGTATAATAAGATAAATGTTTATCACCTTAATTGTGGTGATGGTTTCATGAGTATGTTTATGTCCAAACTCATCAAATTACATACATTAAATACGTGCATTTTTTTGGTATATCAATTATATCTCAATAAAGTTGTGGAAAGGGGCACCCTAGGTGGCTCAGTTAATTGTGTTCAACTCATGGTTTCAGCTCAGCTCATGTTCTCATGGGTCATGGAACTGAGTCCCTATCAGGTTCCACACTCAGCAGGGAGTCTGCTTGGGATTTCCCCCTGCCAATCCCTGTGCTCACCCCCCCCCCCACACACACACTCTCTTCCTCTCTCTCAAATATCTAAACACTTTAAAAAATTAAAGGGAGAAAAATAGTTAATAAAGCCTGAAAGCATCTCTATTCTTAGAAATTAGGTTCAGATATGGTTGAGCTATCTCTTTATTGTGGTCAACCATAAAATGTGAAGTTTCCAATTTAATAAAACATTTGCCCATGAAATAATATCCCTAGCTACACAAGATTTTTGAGTCACAAGCATATTGCTGACAGAATTAAAATATAATGGTTGTTTCTACGACTGCTCATTCATGGAAGATCTAAATCTCTTTTGTATGCCATGGGTTTGTGGTTTTATCTTTGTTTTTCCATCTTAGATCTCAACTGACTTAAAATTGGAGAGTTGTTTTTTTTCTCAGAAAGTGAATCTCTCTGAGGCTAAACACCTGAGTAGAAGCAACTGGGAACGATTGAGTAGGGGGAAAGCAAGCTCATTGATGCCAATCTCCCTGCTTCCCCACTCCCCACAAAGCTTTCTTAATATCTGGAGACAGAGGAAATAATTTGTATTGAATAGTAAATTTGGAGACAGTGGGAGGTTAACCATTTCCTACTAACTTCATAACTTTCATGTTTTACCTACACTATTTCTAGTTACTGGTTTATTTAGGACTTGGATAGGAATTCTAAGCCCAATATACATGACCAAGCAAACACTGAAATCCAGTGGAACTGTTAGGGGGTGAATATTTGAAAGAATGTAAAAGATTTCAGTATGGCAATTTTCTTGGTAAAATTCTGCAAAAACTGTAGATATTCATGGGTAAAAGTAGATTATAAAAGATTGGTTTGCCCCTATTTGATGAAACGGAGGCAATACTTCAACCGAGAAACACTCTATTGCACAAAAATAGGAAAGGGGAAAATGACCTCTCTCTCCAGTTATCACTCTTTGTGTGGCTGAGAACACGAACTTCAGTCCATGTAACTCACACAATTTGACAACAGGGGTCTCTCGGTCATGTTAATACAACCTTCTTTTAATAAATATTACTTACTTTGATTAATGAATCCAATTTTAACATCTTGACATTTGTGTTTTATAAAATTAAATTATCATATAATTGTAAATTATATGAATCCAAGAAGGAACAGGTATGAAAAAATAAACCCAAGAAGAAATATCACAAATGATGTGCCTAAGTCTTCCTTTGATTGTTATCTGCTCAGTGGGGCAGAAGCAATGGTCTCTCAATCAGCTATCCAATTTAAGACAACAGCTCTTTCCGTTCTTTTTGGCCAGAAAATTAGCAATATGTAGATTAATAGAAAATACACTCTTAGGAAATAAACTACATGTCACACTAAATGGTTATGGTAATTGTGAAAAACAGACTTTATCTATCCTGGTATAACTAAGTATCACAATTAAAAAAAATATACAGCCTAATCACAAAGAGAAAACCGTCAAAGCATGCCATTTAACAATGAAGAGTAGTGTGAAGATGGAAAAGTTCCATGGAAAGGCCAATGTTTCATTTCAGATTATAAACTTCCAAAGAAATCAGGACATACTCTTGACCATGCATAGCAGAAATCAACAAAGAAGGTTGTTTTTATAAGGACACATTCTTCTGCTCCCCTCAAATTCAGGCACTCATTTATTTGAGAAGCAGTTAACTTTTTCCATCCAGAACACTATAAAATGGATACCTACTACAGGTTATTTGTTGGCCAAAATTAGAAAAAATAATAATTTCCTTGCTTACTCATGATGAAATAATTTTTTGTCAGAACTTCAGATGGATTACTGTACACATCTTTCTCCCCCACTCCAACTTTGCCTACCAAAACTTTCAACACTCTTGTTGATTCCACATATAATAGTGTTGCTTCATTTTAAATCTCTCAATACATGATAAATTTACATACAAAACTGATGCTGTACCTCATGCTCACAAGTTGGCAAATAAAATTTGTAAAAACTTTTATCTTTTATTTAATTAATCAAGGTTTTTATCAAGGAAATGGTATGTGCTGTTCCTTATGTTATGGTCCAAATAGTGTGTTTCTGCAAAATTTGGACATGAGAAAAAGAAGTAATTCCTATGTTTGGCTTCTCCAATTTCTCTTTGGTAATATTACTATAAAATGCAAATATAAAATCTATTGATAGCTAAATAAAAATAAATAACATCTATCAATGGCTTTCCATCGTTCTCAGGAAAAATCCTACTTCCTTAGAATGACATACTGTAAATATTTATTGAATGACAACTATGTGTCAGATACTGTTATAGGCCCTAGAGATAGCAACAAACAAAACAAAATCTCCCTTCTTTATATTAAAGTAGAATGACACAGACAATTACAGAATAAATTTAAAAACTATGCAGAGTAATTAGAAGGTGATAATAAGCTACAGAGGGGGAAAAAGTTAGGGAGGGGGATAGCTAGTTCCTGGGAGCTCAATATTAATAAGGTGATCAGAAAAGAAAAAAAAAACATGCGAGCAAAGGATTGAAAGTAAGGGAATAAGTCAAGCAGATATTGAAGTAGAGAGCACTTTAGGTAGAACAGCAAATGCAATGGCCCAGAGGCTGTCACATGCTATTTTGTTCAAGGAGCAATAAGGTGGCCAGTGTGACTGAAGGGGAGTAAGAGAGAACAGTAGTGGGAGAGGACATTATTGATGGCGGGGGTGGGGGGTGGGGGGGGTGGGAGGGGGCTTGTAAGCCAATTAATGACTTTGGCTTTTACTTTTGGTGAGACAGGATGCCACTTGAAGATTCTGATAAGCAGGACATAATTTGATTTATATTTTAAAAGGATCATTCAGTCTCCTATGTGAAAAGAGGCATTTAGTAGAACAAGAACTGAAGGAAGGAGTACCATTTAGGAGAATGATTGAAATATTAAAACAAATGTTGATAATGGTTTAAAGTGGTAGAGATAGCTGTGGTTAGAAGTGCTGGATTAAAGATAAATTCTGAAGACAGAACCAATGAGATTTCTTGACAGGTTGAATATGAGGTACAAAAGAAAGAATGAAAACAAAGATTTTTGTTTTGAGCAATTAGTAGAATATGGAATTCCCAATAACGAGTGACAAAGACAACCTATGGAATCATATTTTCTGGAACCACTGCCACAGTTATTTATCTTAAATATATATTTTAAACATTCAAATATACTGATGTGTTGAAAGATACCATTTTCATTTGCCACTCAAAGAAAAAGCATTACCACTTCTTTGATGTTTGAACCTTAACTAGATGATGATAATTGGCAATAGGGATACTGATTGAATATATATTTTACTATTTAATAATGACAATCTTAAATTTTAATCTATTGATTTCATTCTTCTTAATTTTAACAATGCAGTTGTTTTACATACACTGGTTATATACACAATTCTTAGATATAAATATAGTTTCATTTAGGGACATTGTTTATAGCCATTTCAACCACAATTATGAAACTAGCAAAACAAAATAACAACTTTGAGATATAATCTACATGAGTATAAATCCAGTGGTTTTTAGTATATTCATGAAGTTAGGCGACCATCACCACTATTTAATTTTAGAACATTTTCACCCAAAAAGAAACCCCATACTCATTAGCACTCACTTCACATTCTCCCTCATTCCAGCCCCTGGAAACCAGTAAACTAGGTTCTGCCATGATGAATCTGCTTTTCCTGGATGTTTCATATAAATGGAATCATACAATATTTGGCTTTTTTGCAACCAGCTTCTTGAAATTAGTATGTTTTCAAGACTCATCTGTGTTGCAGAATGTATCAGTACTTCAGTATTTCTAGTGTCAGATACTATACTATCATATGGATATGCCACATGTGCACATCTTTTTTGGAGAAATGTCTATTCAAATCATTTGGCCATTTTTAAATTGGGTTATTTACCTTTTTATTGTTGAATTGCAAGGGTTATTTATACATTCTGAATACAAACCACTTATAAGATCCATGATTTGCAAATATTTTCTTCCCTTCTGTGGGTTACCTTCCTACTTTCTTTATGGTGTCCTTTTAAGGACAAAAGTTTCAGATTTTGATAATGTCTAATTTACTTCTTTTGTTGATTTTGCTTTCAATGACATATCTAAGGAACCATCAACTAATAGGAAGCCAAAAATATTTACTCCTCTGTTTTATTATTTTAGGTATAAAATCCAGGTCTATGATTCAGTTTTGGTCAATGTTAATGTATGGTATGAAGTAGGGGTCCAACTTTATTTTTTTGCATATAAATATGCAGTTGTCTCAGCACCAGATGTTGACTATTCCTTCCTCCATTAAACTGTCTTGGCACCCTTGCCAAAAACTAACTGACCATAAATTTAAGGGTTTATTTCCGGACTCTGAATTCTATTCCATTGATCTATATGTCTATTGTTATGCCAGTAGAAGCTAGCAAATTGTATGCTTAGGAACTAACTGCCCACCTATCCCTTTGCATTCACAGTTTTATACTGAAGCATTCCTATTAAATCTATCTTTCCTACTAAAATGTAAAATTTTGTAGGCTAAGGATAGCTACTTATTTTTGTCTTCTTATAGCCCATGATGTTGATAATGTACCTTAAATTACCATTTTTCAAGTAAAAAAAAAAAAACCCAAATAGGACTGTCTAAAAAGAACATGGGCCTAATGTACTCATACAGTGTTGTTAACTGCATATATAGTTGACCCTTAAACACTTGAACTACACAGGTCAGATTTTTTAAAAAAAAAACATAGTATCATACTGTAAATGTATTTTCTCTTATGATTTCCTTAACAATACCATCTTTTCTCTCGCTTACTTTAAGAAAACAGTATATAATACATATAATATATAGTATATGATTTAATCAACTGTTTATCAGTAAGGTTTCTAGTCGACAGGCTATTAATTCAATTTGGGGAGGAGTCAGTGCAAGGCTTGGTGCCCCTAACCCTCATGTTGTTCAAGGGTCAGCTGTAATGAGAAAGTCAAAATAACAGTGGCTTAAACAGATATAATTGCTTCCCTTTCACATAAAAGAACTTAGGCAATCAGAGTTGATTTGGCAGCTACATGAAATTATTAGTAACACAGCTCTTAGCTTTAACATTCCCAGAGTATGGTCCCTTATCCTTAAGGTCCAGAAGAGTTACTAGATCTCCAGCCATTATATCTGCATGGCCATACTTCATTGCAAAGGGAAGTTAGGGAATATGATCTTTATTGAGAAGCAGCAACATATCCAGCTAAGAATCAAAATTCTTTTTCTAAGCAGGAGGGAAGGATGGATATTAGGATAAAATTAGCATTCTCTACAACAGAAATAACAGAATAAATTTTCAAAATCCCTGTGGGCCTGAAGAAGCAAGGTATTTAGGAAGCTCCAAGGTGATTTACTGTCTTGTAGCTGCCCCTACAGGACTGGATTGAGACAAGCATGGGATGGATATGGAGCTTGTTCTTCCTTTACTTCAGCTCTGATGCCCTAGCCAATTGGGACCCTTATGTGGTTCTATCCTCATCAGTGGGGTGTGGCACTTAAATTTCTATTCCCTACGGAATAGTACCACACAATCTAAATCTAAGTCTTCCCTAAATGCTTAATCTATCCAACTTAGTGTTCCATTTTATAAGAACCTACTCTAGTGTAGAAAACAACCAATTAATTTCTTAAAATCAAAGAAATACTAGGGTTTTATTTACATTAATTCTTCTTAGTATATGAGCAAGTCAACAGAACTTTCAGTGATATTTTAGCCACACAAAGTAGTTCTAATACTTGGGATTTTCATCACCACATAGCCAACCACAGAGACTGTATGAGTAAGAGAGTATGTTATCCTGGATTACACAATTGTGAGGCAACCAAAACTCACCGTTTTCTGTATATTCTACACAGACAACATATTATCTTTTGCCTGACCTGTATATATACTTTCAATTCTTAAGAATACTTTTTATACTTTTATGTTGCCTCCTACCCTGTTCATGGGTAGTTCTAAATCAAACAACAGTAATTTCTCATTTGAAGAAGTAAAATTTTTACGCATTATTCTTCTTCCTGCTATATTCAAAACATTGTATTATCATTCTGGTACCTGAAGCAGCCAACCTATAGCCACTCTTTCTTTTAGGAACTGTACTTTTTTAAAAATTTTTATTTATTTATGATAGTCACAGAGAGAGACAGAGAGAGGCAGAGACATAGGCAGAGGGAGAAGCAGGCTCCATGCACCCGGAGCCCGATGTGGGATTCGATCCCGGGTCTCCAGGATCGCACCCTGGGCCAAAGGCAGGCACCAAACCGCTGTGCCACCCAGGGATCCCTTAGGAACTGTACTTGTGTTTTCACTGAGCAAGTGTTCTCCTTGGAGAACTCTTTAAAAAAAAAATTTATTCATGAGAGACAGAGAGACAGAGACAGAGAGAGAGAGAGAGGCAGAGACACAGGCAGAGGGAGAAGCAGGCTCCATGCAAGGAGCCTGATGTGGGACTTGATCCCGGGTCTCCAGGATCAGGCCCTGGGCTGAAGGCAGTGCTAAACCGCTGAGCCATCAGGGCTGCCCCTCCTTGGAGAACTCTTATTGTTGCCACCCCCAAGCTATAACCCAAACTCAGAATAACAAAACTGCAAGGATGTCCATTATACCCACAACATCTAGGGTACCTTCCAGATGGTCTCTGGATTGCTCCAAGGTTTTACTCCCTCACTTTAGGAAAGAAGGAATGCTAAGATAACTAATTGTTCTTGGTTTGCTTCATATTTTAAAATTAGCTAAATGGTTTTATAAGAACTACCCTATTTTGCAGACTCACAATGGGGGAAATTCATGAAAAGTGAGAAAGGGAGAGAGTAAGAGTGTGGGGTGGGAATGAAAAAAAATCTGTTTCTCCAGGTTGATTTTGCATAGGAAAAGTGCTATTAATGTGAATATTTTCAGTGACTGTGTGCCTTTAAGATGAGTAGAAGCTTTGTCATATTTGTACACAAAGACTGATACAGTAACTATCAACAGGCTTACTTACAAGATTTTATTCCTGGTTAAAATACCCTTATCTATTAATGATTATGGCTCACAATTTATGAATCAGATTAAAATATTCCAGAGACTTGCCAATGCCTGTAAAACCCATAATACAGGGCAGCCCCGGTGGCTTAGGGGTTTAGTGCCGCCTTCCACCTAGGGCGTGATCCTGGAGATCGGGGATCGAGTCCCACGTCAGGCTCCCTGCATGGAGCCTGCTTCTCCCTCTCTCATAAATAATTAAAAAGTCTTTAAAAAATACTTAAAAACCCATAATACATTCTTACTCCATGGAAAAATTTGCCGGAATCCTTAAGAATTAAGAAATAATTATAGATATATACACATATAAAGATAGAAGGTCTATATGGGTTAGTCTATAAACAAGCTAAGCCTAAAAATACTACAAGAATCTAAGTATCACCAGGTGAGTAGTTCAGAATTATTTGCCCAATACTGTGGGACTAGCCTGATACTTATCAAAGATAATTAAGAATAGGTATTCATAAATTTATTTAAAAACATAAGATGCAAGTTTGATTCTAAATAAAATTAGCCACCTATATAATAATTTCTAGAAGCTCTATCAGTGTAAGAAGTCCAGTTTCCATGAGGTGGTGAAAGCTTTCTCTCTGTACCTAGTAATAAAAGCTATAGATGCATCTTATTTGCAGAGGCTGGCTCCTCCTCCCATCACTATGGGTTGGTTGCATGGGTATGCCCTGACAGAGGGTGATTTACTTTATTTCCTCCTTCTCTCTCTTATTACTGTCTTCTATAATAATTTTTTTCTTGACTTGCTGATGTATGAAGTGTTCTTATTTGCTTTTGCTCTAACATCACATCTGTTTTATCTTAATCATTTGAAATGGAAATCCCTACTCAAAATATTAGACATGCTCTGGCTTCCTAAAAGCAGACATAAACAAAGCAAAACATAATTTCAACTTTTTTTGAGGAGGTAGAGTCATTACTATGAATGTCAATCACTATACTCTGATATTACACAGGAGTTTCAGGACCTGCTGGGGTGCATGAGATGACTGGGTCATATACTAAGGTTCCGGAAGGCTGTACTTCTCTTTGGTCCTTATATTTACTTCACTTTTTAAATACTTTAGGTGTTTTCTATTTTTCTATCTGCCTTGTATGCCCAATCCTTTTAAACTGATCATTTATTCTGAACACAGCCCAATTCTCACAGTTCCTTCACAGCTCCCATGCTCTTGAAAGCAAGTAACATAGCTAGTTAGAACTGGGCCTAAAGAAAGCATAGACATAGTAGAAATAAAGGATATCCAGGCTAATACTCCACATTCCAGAGCCCATCTCAGACTGAATATCCACAACATGATTCTTTACTGAGGATAGAATTATTCTCAGTATAGTGCTCCAAGTATACACTGCTAATAATTCAGCACATGAGAGGAAACCCATTTACCATCTTCACTATAAGCTATGCTGCACAAAGGACTTTAAAAAAAAAATTTCTGGTTTTTGGTTGTTTTAAAGAAATGAGTTTGTCTTTTAACTCAGATCGGGATAAATCAATCATGATGGTGAGTGGTAGCAGAATGTGACATTCCAAAATATGCTTCTTTGGCATTAAGATTATTTTGCAAAACTGCAGACCCAGAAGAGGCTCTGAAAATAGAAATAGAAGGTAGCCTTTTACAAAGGAAAACTATGTTTATAAGGAAATTACATTAGAAAGGAGCCTGTGGGGGGGGGGGGGGGACAAAAGGAGCCTGTGCCTGGAAGAAAGCTATTATCAGAGATAAGTTCTCCACCTGAGAGACTTAGCTTGCTGGCAAAACAACTTTTGCTTACCAAACATTTCCTCTTCTCACCTTCCTATGAATTACCTTCCCTCCTTTGAAACCACAGATCCCCAACCCTTTCCTTAGCTCAGGATGGGATATACACTTCAGTTGTTTAGCTGCCTTTTGAGTCTAATATATTTCTGGGGTTTCCATAGGTATGCATGTAAGTAATTAAAATTGTCAATTTTTTCTTCTATTAATCTTTCTTTTTATAAGAAGGGTCTCTCTGCCAAGCACCTAGGAGGGTAGAGGGAAAATGCTCATTCCTTCTCTACAAGGGACAGAGATCCCCTTTAGATGGGACTGACATATTATGGAATAATAACCTTATCTCTAGTAACCTTATTATCTCTAGATAATAACCTTATCTCTAGAATGATTAAACATTATTTGGTTAATTAAATTAATTTCAATTTTAATTTGGGTAATGTTGGCATGGTAAAATTATCTGTTTCTTTCTCAACCCTCAGATTAGGCAGATTAGTAAACCTGGATATCAAGATATTATGCAAAGCAAATGTCATCATTTTAAAAAATCGACAATTTTAATTACTTACATGCATACCTATGCATTTTAAACAATATTAAGGGGGCAGCCCGGGTGGCTCAGCGGTTTAGCGCTGCCTTCAGCTCAGGGCCTGATCCTGGAGACCCGGGATTGAGTCCCACGTCGGGCTCCCTGCATGGAGCCTGCTTCTCCCTCTGCTTGTGCCTGCCTCTCTCTCTTTCTCTCTCTGCATCTCTCATGAAGAAATAAATTACAATTAAAAAAAAACATTATTAAGGAATATTAAATTTTTATGAACTTTCTAAATAAGCATTAAAAGCCTTAAAATGTTCATAGTCTTTGACCCAGTAATTCCACTTCTAGGATTTTATCCTAATAAGAGGACTAGAAGTTTACACAAATATCTATGTGCTTAAGATTTCAGTAAATTATAGCACTGTTCACATTGATGAACCATTCGAATTAATGTACACTCTAATAACAGAATACAGTCACACAAGAGAATTCTATGCAATTATTAAACATAATGTCTTAAAGAAATCCACGAGATATTTATAACACGTTAAAAGAAAAAATAAGCATGAAAAGCTGTATCACAGAAAAAAAAGACTGGATAGACTTATATATGTATAAGTATGTAGTATCAACAGTTACCTCTATCTGTAAGATAATTGTGGATTTTCATTCTTTTCTTTTTTAGCTTCTTTGTAGTTTTCAAATTTTCTATAATGAATATGTATTATTTTGTGATTAGATAATGTATTTTTAAACAAAAAATTAGGCTATAGTCTTTAAAAATTATTATTAGTGTTAAAAACAAGACAATAGGCTCAAAATGAAGTCACTTATGCTAAGCCCCATGTCACTAAACCAAGACTTAATTACAGCCTCAGTTCTCTCAGGAATGAAATCGCAAGTCAGTCAGTCAATTGGAAACTGCCTGATCATCAGCACTATATAACCCACTTGATAGCCCCATGTCATCCCCTAAAAGAAAGTAGCCTTGTAATAATGAACCCTGTGTATGTTGTGTGTGTTTGGCGTAACTTCCTAACTCTTGCTCCCTCTGGCTATAAAAGTTGTTCATTTAGTACAACTCCTCAGAGCTCTCTTCTATGTGCTAGAGGGATGCTGCCCAATTCAAATCAGTTTTTGCTCAAATGAATTCTTAAATTTCAAATTCGTCTCAGTTTATCTTTTAACATGAATGATGGAACAATGGACTGTCAACTTCATTGACAAAGCTACTGTAGAAAAGGAAAGAATAATTAAATGAACTTAGAAACAAAGTTAGACAGGAAAAGTAATTGGATGAAGATAAATGTATATAACTTTTATTTTTACAAGGTTTTAATGAAAGCACTTATCTGCCAAGATAAGTTTAAAACTTTCATTAAGTTTTTAATGAAAGCACTTATCTTGGCAGAGAAGAAAGCTATTTATCTGTAAGTTGCAAGCTTAATTTGTGATGTACAGAGAAAAGTTTTTAGTAAAATACACATAACCAGAAAATGTTTCTTTACCTATTTTGCCATAAGAGGAGATATATAGATGTGAAAGCACTTTATAAAACTTGAAATGCCTTGCAAATAAATCTATTGCCATTATTGTCAGATTATCCCATTCTACTTCTGGTAACAGCTATGTAACTTGACGTCTTATATTTACACAAAAAGTAAAGTTCCAAGAGTTTTGAAGATACTCTCATTCTCATTATATTTAGGCAGTGAATATGTCTCCTGGTTGCCAAATGCAGACAACGGCCTAGTGTGATAACCCCATGTCAGCCTTAGAATGCTGTACTCTTGAAAATACAATGCAACTTAAATCCACAATAGATGAAATCTTTTTCTTACTTCAGATATAGGAGAAGTGTTAGGAAACATCTAGTGCTCTACTGCTTTTAAAAGACCCCCCAAAAGAGATGAAAAAACATAAGTAAAAACCTAGCTTCTGTAGCTGCGTGAATTTAGCTGCTCTAACTTCTTAGAAATCCTAAAACTGCCCAGACAAGGTATTGGGTTAGGCCAAATGGATGATGCCTCACCTGACTCATCAGCTATCACTGATAAAGTGAAGTGAGATGGAATAGTAGGCACAATATAATTCAGCTTTTTCTCTGTGGCCTAATGCACCTAGAATTTGGCATCACTCTTTTACACCGGAAATACACAAGATCATTAGGGGCCAGGAAGTCTTGGGGTTTTACTCTAACTTCACCACTAACTTAAGAATGTGATATCAGGCTAGTCACTTAACCTGCACAAACGTCAAATTTCTTATCAGTAAAATGTGACTCAATGAGATAATGAATTTGAAAATACTTTGTAAAACTAAACGTACCAAGGAAATAGTTCTTCCATCCCAAAAGATCATCATTAAAATTTACCATATGGAAGAAAAGCACACATGAATGAGACTTGACTATGACCCACAGATAGATTTACAGTATTATCACATCATGGAGGACCACAGGTCTGATAAAGACAAAGACTGGGCACCAACCTATGCCTGAGAAAATTCAGGTCTCATGGGAAACACAGAGCTCCTAGCTGAATACTCTGTGGGTGGTATGGAGATTATTCACCAATCTGTCCTAATTTCAAAGGAAGATAACTGTATCTTGAAAAGAGGCCTGTAGAGGGACTAACAAGAGATGCATTTATATGGGCATCAAGCGCCAGTCTAAATTAAAGTTTTATAAAGCAACGAGAAAGGGTCAGAAAGAAAACATTCTTGCAGGAGGTGGAGTCCTTGAAAGTCAGTTTTGATGGATAAACAGTGCATGCATCTGACTGACCAATCTCTTTGGTAGGCAGCTTCATAGACTAGGGCTTTCCTTTTTAAAGAACTTGGGCTACTCCTGAATCTAAGAGGCTGAGTCACAAACAATGCTTAGCAATGAAAATAGCTTCTTACTGAATTGTAGAATTTTATTTTCAAAGGGGAAGTAGGGGGTGTGACACATGCAGTAGCCTGCAGTCTGCCACTGTCTTTACCACCACTGTAGCCAGAAAAGCCAGCTGATGTGTCAGACATGTTAAAAAGTGAAAGTATGCTACAGCGTATGGTAGCTTTATCCCCAAGCATATCAAGAAAGAAATTATAAGGCCAGCTTCCATAATGGTGCCTGTTATGCAATAATCGGGATAAGCCAGGTGCTTGGGAACTCACTTTTCTACAGGGTCCCATAAATGTAGCCATATATTGACCCATTCTCTAATGGAAATAGCTGGAGAAATAGAAATATCATGACTATGAGAACATCAAAGGCCTCTTTGGAAAAGCCCCCACACAGAAAAAATGTGTGGGCCTGAATTCTTCCATTCTGGAAGGGTAAAGGCCTGAGCTGATGATGCTGGGATGAAACACTGAAGTCATTAAAGAAGAAAAACAAGTATAATAAAGTTGACCCACAGATCATTAAATAGCCTTTTCCCTTAGAACTAATGCTAATTTCATAGTTTTGATTTGAAAGATGTGGAGAGACATTTGGCATTTTTTAGTAATAAAAAGAAAAGGTCATGATCATTTGTTCCTAACTTATTGCTAATCTTTTCAAAAAATCATTGATTCCTAATCTGTCTTTTCCTTCATTTTTTTTCCACCTGAGGAACTATTTAATGCTTATTTTTAAATTTTACAAAGATGTTTTATATTCTTCAGTTATCTAATGCATAAATAGTACTAAACCATTTTTTTGTAGTACAAATGCTTCTTAGAATGGTTAACCATTCCTGCCTACTACACGCTTCCTAAACCTAAATTTACATATCTACAGTTTAATGAAGTTGTCAAAATCCAGTTTGAAGTTATATTCCTTCCTCAAAATTCTTTATATCCACTTCTCTTGAAACAACAATTTTTATGTTTTACCTAGGATTATGCTCGTCTATGTACAAGTCTTCTGTATTTCACATCAGGTTCATTAAGAAAGAATACAAAAGGTAAAAGTGGCCTTTGTAGTCAGAATATTCTGGTTTCAAATCCTTCTTCTGCCACTTATTGGCAGTAAGGGCTTCATGACCTACTGACTCATCAGCTATCACTGATAAAGTGAAGTGAGATGGAATAGTAGGCACAATATAATTCAGCTTTTTCAAATTAGTTAATGTATCTGAGACTCAGTTTTCTAATCTGCAAAATGGGAATCATTACTTCACAAACTAGGCTGTGTTTTTCTCCCTTCCTATTATACCTGAGGTGCTAGATAAATGTGTTTCTAAAGACTAGACACAAAATGAGTAAGGTAGTAAAATTGGAGGAGTTATAAGCAATCTCTTTGAGGAAGGGTTACAAGTTTGAGTTATAGGTATATACTTGTGCCCATCATTATACCAAAGCAGCTAGTGCATTATACTGAGGAAACATTAACACACGCCCTAAGTGTCCCACACAGTGTACTGACTTTAAAAATATCAATATGATCTTATTTCAGCACTATTATTTTATACAGTATCCTAGATGCTGTAGTGGATAAACCTAAGTCTATTAAAGAGGTGAAACATAACAAGTAGAAATTTGTGGATTGGCTTACATACAGCACATAAAAAGTCTATTATAAAACTAGCATCAGCACCCTTGGGTGCAAAGCATTTTCTATTTGTCATGAGTTGTTTATAGTACTTTACTCATTGTTTCATAAAAGGTGCTCCAAAATTGTAATGGATACCCCTTCTTAGTAACTTCTGTCAATTTAATTCTGGCCTCTGTATATCATCTTGGAATAAATGAGCCCAAATATCCCTTCTCTGAGTACTGCTTTTACTCCACAAGGCACATATACACACAAACACTCCCCACCCCATGACCCACCTCAGCTTCCTGGGCTGTTTATTACCATAACTTTCTCAGCTCCAGCCACATTACTTAGGTCAGTATTGGCACACCTCAAGCTAGCCAGATCATTCTCCTAAAGAATGTACAAATAGTGTCTAGAAATTTGTTAGTAAGCTTCCTACAAACAAACTTGGTGATCCCTTTATTCTCCCTGAGACCAAGAGGAAGAAAAAGCATCCTTGGTACTGGTGACATTCCAACTCAACTTATATGCCCTTGATGCCCAGCAAAAATAATAAAGCAGCAAAAATATATTTGTCCAAACCCTCTTCCCCAAAACTAACATTAGTAGTACCCCCTTGCATGCAAACCCTTTTCTGGGTATATATTTGTTAAACATCATATCCATTTTTAAAAATGTATAATAGATACTAAGAGATTAAAACAGATACAAAAAACATTAAAACTAAAATAGCACAAAACTGTACCTCAAGCTCAATGAGTATTTTATGTATTCTAATCTCAGTTTCTCTAGCTGATTGTGTAAGTAGTAATCTATCATGTATGCATTAGCGCAGTCATTGTGTAGATCAAAAGGTAAAACCATCCTAAACAGGAAACCAATATTCTTCCTGTTTAATCAACAAATCTAAAAATTTATTCTTTTCAACTATTTACTCTTGTCCACCACACCATAGTGCTCCACATGTTCATCACTGTTTTATGACAAAGAGAAAATTTTCATGAGCCACTTTTGTATCCCCACCCCCTTAAAGAAAGAGGGAGGAAAAATTGTTTCATACAGAAGGCGTTAGTTGTATGAATTACAACTGCCACCTAAGTGTGGGCTCCTGTAACCAACAGGGATTTTACCTACATCCATTCAGTCAGTTTATGGGGGTTTAAAGAAATTCCAAAGAGTCATCAGAAGAGGAAAAATAAAGGTAATGCTTTTTGCCACACAGGTAGAATCTTTGAAAATATGTGTAATATGTAAAACATTTTGACACCCCCATAAATATTTTTCCAGAATTAACAGTATAAATTGCTTCTCTTGTTCAAGAGCTTCCTATCAGCCTCTGTAATCACTACTCACAGTAACCTCAACTCCTGCCACAATGTACAAAATGCAACTCTTGTCTTGCATCGCACTGATGCTTGTACTCGTCGCAAACAGTGCACCTATTACTTCAAGCTCAACGAAGGAAACAGAGCAACAGATGGAGCAATTACTGCTGGATTTACAGTTGCTTTTGAATGGAGTTAATGTGAGTATATTCTATCTCTTACTAAAATTACAATTTTTTTGAACTGGAGTTCATTTTTTAATGAAAATATATTATGCTTTCTCAGAATTATGAGAACCCCCAACTCTCCAGGATGCTCACATTTAAGTTTTACACACCCAAGAAGGTAAGTACAACTTTTTATGTTCAATTTATGTCTTAATAAGATTCAAATATGAAAAGTTGTAGGTGATTAGGTTTATAGCCCCTCATCTGAGAAAAAGAATCAGTAAAATCAATATTAAAAAAAACAATTTGGTAATGAAGCTTCTGTAAAATAGCTTTGCCTATATATTTTTTTAATGTATTTGTGTGTGTTTTGGGAGGGGAAGAGACAAGAATAACATTCCCAGTTTATTGATGGGACAGTTTTAAAAGATTATGTTGACTGATTATTTAAAAATGTAAAACTTGAGAGATATTTGAGTATATCATTTTACCATGCAAATTATAAAAATTGATTTCAGAGAAGCCAATTTTTAAAAATCCTTTACTGTTTTAGGAAAAATTCCTAATGGTCTATCTTTGAGAGGTAGCCTAATTGTGACCAATAGCATAGTCTCTAGGGCCAGATTACCTGAACTGAAATCCCAGTTATGTCATGTCTTAGCTTTTGTGACCCTGGGCAAGTTATCTACTCTCACTTTCTTATCTACTTAAGTGAATGATGATTTTATGTACTTCATATAGCTTTGTGAGGATTAATGGGTAAATGTAATTCTGAGTAGAATAGTGTCTGACATAGGTAAATATATTATATTCTGTATGCTATTATAATATAAATATTATATTATGTACTTCATATAGCTTTGTGAGGATTAATGGGTAAATGTATTCTGAGTAGAATAGTGTCTGACATAGGTAAATATATTATAAGCGTTAGTTATTGGTAATAGTAAAAACAGAATTCTCCCTGGGAGTATTATAAAGTAAAATTCTGGACTTACGCATCCTTTATGCCAATAGATCTAGAGGCTTATGATGCTATATGACTTGTTTTCCAAGATTTGTTCATTTGGGGATTCAGATAGATAAACACAGATTATCCAAGCTCCTACACCTATACTAAGAGTATAAAATTTCCTAGTAGTTGTGCCAGTAAACAGAGAATAAACATAACTTGGTTCTAGAAAGTTTGTCACAGGGTAAATCCAAGCTCAGAAAAAAAAAGGGATTTAAAGGTTATGGATGCAATTTCATTCATCTCATATTCATTGAAGGAAATTATGCTTCCAACTACTCTTTTGAAAATAACTTAAGAGATGTCTCTTCAACTTAATCAGAGCTACATAACTCTTTAACTCCAGCAATATTAACACACTAGACTGCTTCCCGAGGGAAACAGCTCCAATTTGCTATGCCAGAAACTTAAGCCCTGAACTTGTAGTAGCAAGTTGAAAGTGCAGTGGATGGAAAGGTCATAAAATGCATGTGGTGTAGTCCTCTCTCTCCCTTTAAAGATTTTTAGAAAGATGAGATTATGTGCATAATTTGGAGGGTGGCAAAATTCTTTGAAATCTAAGTTTCTAAATGACAACTCAAAATCTATTTGAAACCCAAAGTAAGGTGATAAACTCCATTCATTTGCTCATTTTACCACCATTCTATGTTTGCAAAAAAAATTTTAGAAAGTTATAAAAACACTTAATTCAAAGGATGCTATGTTAGAGCTACAAAGAGAACTAAAATGTAATGTTGGCTCCACCTAATCATATATGACCTTGGGAAAACACTTAAATTCTGAGATTTAGTTTCCTTATTTGTAAAATGGAGACAACACTGCATTGCTATCTCAAAGGGGGCCTGTGAGACTTAAATGGTCTTATTTAGAAGAAGACACTTTAAAATTATAATGTACAAGTATGAAATACTACCATTAAGATAGGCCACATGGATGGATGAGTGTACAGATCTAAATCAGGTAGGCCACCCAAAAGTCCTTCAAATATTCTAACCTCTTATTTGGTTGTGATACAGAATTTTAAAAAATGCATTTGAATACACTTATTATAGAAGAGTAAAAAATTAGGACAGTTATAGGACTTGCTATATTGAAAGTCTTTACTATACAGTTACAATTGCCTAATCTATAAAATGCTGGGACTATGGCAGTATCCAAGCATTCCTCTATCCTTAACATCCTATGATTCTTAACTATTATGAAATATTAGAATCATACAATGTGATCCTATACTTCCATGCTGTGGCTGCTCTAGTTCTAATTTCTATAGACTAGAATAGAATTCTGCCTATGTCTGTGATTTGCATTTGGGTACAGAGATGTTTGCCTTTGGCAAAGCCAAATTAAGCTGAAATTAATGACTCATTATTTAATATTCACTTATTTATTCACTTATAAAGATTTTGAGAGAGTACATGAGCATGTGAGGATCATAAATGGGGGAGGGGCATGGCGGGGGGAAGCAGACTCCTCACTGAGCATGGAGCTGTATGCAGGGCTCTATCCCAGGCCCCTGGGATGATGACCTGAGTCGAAGCCAGAGCTTAACTACTGAGCCACCCAGGCACCCCTCATTATTACAAATTTAATGCTAACATGGGTAGATGAACTCTAGTTTTTCCAGTCTTATAAACTATACTGGTCCATCTACACTGTAATGCTGAGAAGAGGGAGAATAAAAAACTGCCCTTAATAAAATAAATTTGAGATTAATTTGATTACCTTTAGGGAAAACTGACCTGGTAATTATTTTTATTACTATTCAAGGCCACAGAATTTACACACCTTCAATGTCTAGCAGAAGAACTCAAAAACCTGGAGGAAGTGCTAGGTTTACCTCAAAGCAAAAACGTTCACTTGACAGACACCAAGGAATTAATCAGCAATATGAATGTAACACTTCTGAAACTAAAGGTAAGGCATTACTCTATTTGTTCTCCTGAAAATAAAATAAATGGAAGGGCATTTTAAAGTGGTATAACATTTTTATAATTTGGCAAAGTTCTCATGCATTTTAAAACCAATGTGAACATGAACCATTTTTATGCTAGATGATATACTATGGAGCTGGGAAGTATAATCTATTTCTTCCATCCACCCAGGGATAAGTCTGTAACCTAACATTCTGTTACCTCTCTCTCATATTAAAACTGGGAGTGGGAGAAGACAATTGAATTTCACAAAAAGCAGGCAGGTTTTGTTGCATATTTTCTTTCAGATCATTTTCCAGAATAGCCAATATGGATTATCTGAAAGGCTTTTCTTTTTTTAAATTTATTTATTCATGAGAGACACAAAGAGAGAGGCAGAGACATAGGCAGAAGGAGAAGCAGGCTCCCTGTGGTGAGCCTCATGCAGGACTCGATCTCATGATCCCAGAACCATGACCTGAGCCAAAGGCAGACGCTCAACCATTGAGGCACCCAGGCATCCCTACCTGAAGGGCTTTTAAAATGGAGTTTTTGGGATTCCTGGGTGGCTCAGCGGTTCAGTGTCTGCCATAGGCCCAGGGCATGCATGGCCCTGGAGTTCCTGGATGGAGTCCCACATCAGGCTCCCTGCATAGGGCCTGCTTTTCCCTCTGCCTATGTATCTCTCTCATGAATAAATAAATACGATCTTTAAAAATATATATATGTATGTGTGTGTGTGTGTGTGTGTGTGTGTGTGTGTATGGGGTTTTCCTATTACTTAGTGGAATGATTAAGAGATTTATCTAAAAAAAAGGAAATTACTAAAATGGCCAATGGGCTAGATAATTAACTCCTTATTTGGAGGTAATACTTTCAAGAACTTAAGTATTTTTAAATGCACAGGAAATATTAGATATACAAGGGACTCAGGCAATATGAAGAAATTCATGGCTCTGTTTTCTCATCCCATCTACCAAAGTACAAACTTCATGAGTTAACAGCCATCCTACATAGCATAAGTAGAACAAAGTTTCTAAAATTATCCCAGTTGTTTCCAAATAAGTCATTGTATTAGTACACTGTTTCTTTCCATGTAATTAAAAAAATACATTGAAATCAATGGCCTCTAGATACTGATAGACAATATATATGTCAGAAGGTTTGCTCCAGAATTTCTGACCATCAGAAAACTCATTCTAAATTCTTGATGCAAAATTAAAAATATGTGAAAGTCAGAAATGTGTTTCAAAAGCCAGCTATTTAAAAAAATTTAAACCTTCCCAAAAGGTCATAATATTTAAATGATTATATGTAAGTATTCCCTTTAAACTGGTACAGTTTAAAGAGAATACTTATCTTACTTGGTTTATATTTCCAGAATAGGAAGTACCTCAAATTTGAAAAAGCCTTTTCTTTTTTCTTGTTATAGTTCAAAATATTTTGTCAGCTAGAGGCTGAGTTGAAATAGCTCCTATCAGCAGAGGAGGTTAATTTCTAACAAGTCAGTCCACAAACAAAATTTCTATTGTTTAGAGTTTTAAAAGTTGGGAAACTTGCATGCATTGATGCTAACTAAGGTGGAGTGAAGTCAGTATGAATATTTCTAAAAATGTTCTTCACACAAATTTCTTCCAAACAAAAGGTTGTCCTGACTCTGGGCTGGTTCTATCTTGCTTTGGGGAATTATGAGGAGATTCACTAAAGTTAATATATAGAAACTTAAGTATAATGAGTCTATGACTGCATACATGTAACCCATACATAGAGACATGCCCAGAGAAAGAAAGGTTTAACAACTTTATTTTGCATGTAACATTTAATGAAATATTTTTCTAGAACTGTTTTTATTGAAAATGTTTACCTGTATACAATTCAGGAAAAAGAATTCTTGTGTTCACTGAGATTGAAAGAATTGACAAATGAGGAAAATCTTGGTTTATATGCTATCATCACTTGTATCAACATATAACTTTTTGGCATGTATTTTGATCATTTCAATAAATTGTGAATGATTAATATATTAAACATATTAAAAAATAAAGGCCATAAGCTATAAGTTATTTGAGAATAACTATATATCAAAAACTACTTTGAACTAAAAAAATTAAAATTTTTCTTTTATAGGGATCTGAAACAAGTTACAACTGTGAATATGATGACGAGACAGCAACCATTACAGAATTTCTGAACAAATGGATTACCTTTTGTCAGAGCATCTTCTCAACACTGACTTGATAATTAAGTGCCTATTTAAAATGTATCAGGCTATTTATTTAAATATTTAAAATTTATATTTATTTTTTGATGTACGTTTTGCTACCTTTTGTAATTATTATTCTTATACTTCATATGATAAATATGGATCTTTTAAGATTCTTTTTGTAAGCCCTAGGGGCTCTAAAAACTCACTTATTTATCCCAAAATATTTATTTTTTATATTGAACTATTAAATATGATGTCTATGTAGATCAGTTAATAAAATTATTTAATAAAGTTGATGAATAAAAAGCCAAGCCATTTATTATCCTGGAAATAGTACAGAGTAAAACATTTCTGAATTACTCATGTGAACACATAAGATAGTTAAGATGCTTACAAAAGTCACTCTTTCCCTGGAGAGGTATGTGGAATAGGGAAATGGGCTTCTCAAAGTTCTTGCTTTCTCCTTTCCCAAGCTGACTGGATCCTTAGTTCTAGTCTAAGAAAGCCTCATCAAATTATACTACTTTCCTTCTTCAGGCTATGCCTTTAACAAGATTCCAATAATATTATAGAAACTCTTCATTTAATTGATGTGCCTCTCTATCCATTTTCCATCATCTTATAACTTGCTGTCAGGAGGCTGACCTCTATAACATATATTAAAGGCCTCCCCTGTCTTCTGGCTTACCAATGGGTCCCACTACTGGGGAGCTCTGGTAGGACAGAAGAGATCCCCTGACTCTCCATGTGAAGCCTCTGGATGGCTGTGCCTCCCAAAGAATCCAGTTTCTCTCAAGACTTTTTCCTTCTGGGTTCTGCTAACTTCCCTTCTACTCCTCCTTTCAGCCCTAGGTATAGTAACACTTCTACCATTACCGCTCTAGTGTACTGCATTTCCCCTTGCATTAACCCTATACTATGACCACAGTCTGGTAAATGGTCTATTAGATCTTCCTTGACTTATTTTGAGTATGCCATCTCTTTTCTGGCTCAAACACAGTAATCATACCAGAAATAGCCCCAAGAAATAGACCATCAAGATCAGATCTGGGACTGGGTTCATTAAGAACATAATGATCTATGGGATGTACTAGCATCCTGATTACTCTAATTAGCATCAATGGTAGCACAAGGTGAAATGCAGATTGAGAGCATGATGTGAGATCAAATGGTCATGACATTTAATTGCTACAATAAGAACAGTTATAAAAATTATGATTATCACTTAAATTCTTCTGATGGTCTCAGATAAGAGAGATGTTAAAAATGTTATGGATATACAATTAAATACTTGCAGGCAGTTTTGAAGGAGTCCTTCTTCTGCTATAGACAGCGCATACGACATAGGACAAAGCCAAGAGCATGATGTAAGGTCTGTAAAGGTATAGTGCCAATTAAAAATTTAAGCCTTCCAGGTTTCTTACAGTAAGAATGGGGAAGAAATGAAACCATGAGATATGAAATGTATTTTGCCAGACACAGAGGCTGAGAATTTTAAATATCCTACTGACAGAGGCAAACCCTTTTCTTTTAATAGTATCCTTTTTGAGGAAAAAAATCACTCCTCTGCTTAAAAACCTTCCAGTGACTCACAAATTAAGGGAAATTTTTCTCAGCACTCACCTCTACCACCTTTCATTGCCTCTAGGCCTAAAATGAAAGTTAAGATCTCAACACTTCTGAGGCAGTAAGAAAAAGGTGTTTTAGACCAACAAAGGTGAAAATTAAGTCATGTGTAGGCTGATTTAATTTAGATGTGTAACTCCCTGGGATTCAGAATTTAATGAGAACTTGCAACAGCATTAACAGTTAGTTGAATAAATTCTTGGACTCCACAGTGGCCTTTTTAAATGGTATTTAAATGCTAGAATTTCCCTATAGAACAAAGAGTCCAAAGGACCATGGAAATGGAAATACTGGAATGGATCTATTATGTGCAGTCTTCTCATCTTGCCTAGGAAGGCACTGGTAAGGGGAGACACTGGCATCCATGACAGTTGTGTGGTAATTTTTCTTCATTAAATCAGAAATGACAGATGGTGCTGCAGTGGGATTGGTTTCCCTGATCTGTCCAAGAATAATGGAACCCTGGAGTGATAAAGACCAGGTAAACAGCATTTAGCCCTCAGAGACAAGGTGGAAGCAATCACTACAATAAACTATAGGGCGGAGTGCTAATGATGACTAATGATCACAAAATTTAAAAGACTAAATCTGCTGGGCAGAGATAAATAAAAATTACTGTAATTCGTGATCTGTTTCCAGCTCTCAAAATTGAGCCATTTCCTAGACCTGGTCTCCAAGGAGGCTCGATCCCTCTAAGGAAGGGCCCAATAATATGACCACTGATAAATACTATCAATTTTTCTCCCAAGCCATTTTGGAAGAGCTTTTTGACAAGGAGATCGTTTACTGAGAAATGGAAAATGTCTGTATATTCTGGAAGTTATTTGTTAATGGCTCTAAGTGTACCTTGTTATTCTGAAACTCCATGTGAGCCTCCAGCCTGGGACTTATGGGGATCACATCAGAGATGGAACATTTGCCTGAGTCCATCTTAAGAGGGTCCAAAGGGATCACAGACCCTACCTGTGACATACCTCTATAGTGGCCAAGGAAGCACACTGTTTAGGACTTCAAGACACCATAGAGGACTTGCAATCTCTAGCTGTTGTCATTTGCATTTATATGAATAAGCAACAATACCTTAAATGTCTAGTCCCAAGGATATAATCAGTTCTGTTCTGTTGTAATTAGTCTGGAGAGTACTTAACCTTCTTATCTCACAGAATGTCATGCTGGGCCATTACATTAGTGATATTATGTTAACTGATTTGATGAGAAATAACAGAGGTAGTGCCTGAGCAAGGTAATTGTTTAGCAGAAGGAGAGAGTTAAGTCCTACAAAAGTTCAGGGATGTATCAGGAGATTGAAGTTTCTAAAGTTCAGGCATTTCATGCATACTAAGAGATTCTTCTAGAGTGGAGGACTACATGATGTGTTTGAACAGCCCACTACAAAGAGGTACAAAGGTTGGTGGGCTTTGTTACTCTGAGCCATCTGGTCAGGGGAAGTAACCCAGTAGGCTGTCAGTTTTCAATGTGGCCCATAGTAAGAAAGGGCTCCTTAACAGGTCCAGGCCTCAATATATATTCCCCAACCACATGGGCTTTATGACCCAGGAGACCCAGGACTGTTTAAGATATTATGACAGAAATGCTGTGCATTGGCTGCTTCTTGGCCTTTTGGCTAAAATCAAATGTATAATGAAAATGCTATTAGAAGTCTCCAGAAAGTCCCTAGTTTTCATAAAAAAGAAAAGCCCTATTGTGCACATAACACTTGATTTACAAACATTACCTGGCTTGTGACAGAACCCTGGTAGAAAAAAATGCCTGACCACAGGACACCAAATGATTATGCCGCTTGAACTTCCATCATGAGCTAGTCATTAACTGATGTACTGAAACATAATTTGGGTAGACAAACAATTTCATCATAAAATGAAACTGAGTAGGTTTGAACAGGTACGGGAGGGATACCTAAATTGCATAAGCAGTCAATTTAGAATCTCATGGTACTTAATTTAACCCTTCGTCCTCAGTCCATTCTTTTGGCTTCTTGGGGACTTTCCTATCACACATTAAGAGAGAGGAATAGGAACCTAGTTTAAAAATGGATTTGCATCAGATGCTGTTATCAGCCAGAAAATGGATGATCCCACATCTATAACCCTATTCAAAATTGTGCATTTGTCTATTTCATGCGAAAGGATAATGAACGTAGGTATGGATCTAGAACAGAGTGACTTACGGGAAGTGACAAGTTCACTAGATGACCACAGATTTGAAAAAGAAAATGGAAAAATGATGATTAAGAGATGTGGGTAAGTGGTATGTGAACGGACCTCTTGAATGAGCAGAGAATATAAAAATATTAATGTCCCACTATAAAGAAGACTCTCATTGTTCAAGTGGACAAGGTGACCCTTCTTGTGAGTGCCAGCCAGCTTCTTTCCCTGGCTAATACAGTGCTTATTCAATAGACCTATGTACAAAGTGGCTAAGGCAACAAGGATGGAGATTATGTATGAGCCCAACAACATGGTCATTAACTCACAAACACTGATCTGGTTACCACCACTGTTGAGTGTCCAACCTCCCAAAAGCATAAGTCAATGCATGCTGAGCTTTCAATATGGCACCATCCCCCAAAGGAACCAGCTGGCTGGATATCTGATGGTAGATTGATGGATCCCTATCACTTGAGGGTGAACAGTTTTGTCCTTAAAAGGATAGATCTGTGTTCTAATTCAGATTTTCTTTCTGTGCCTCATGTTCTGCAGCACCATCATTTATGGAATGCTTATCTATTACAACACTGCTTTCAAACAAAGAATATAGTTTATGACAAAAGAAGTATGGCAATGGCATCATGCTTATGGATTTTACTGATCTCACTATGTATTCCATCATTCAGAAACAGTTGGCTTGATAAGGGAGTGAAATGACCTATACTGAAGGTTCAGCTACCATCCATATCTGTTGAAAACAATATCATGAAGATAAGTTATCATCCTAGAGGATGCACTATTTGTTTTAAACCAGCAACAAATATATGATACAGTCTCCCCTTGATGGATTGCACAAGTCTGGCAATCAAGCAGCAGAAGTAAAAGTGGTCCCTCTCATTATCATACTTAATGACTTGAAAAATGTATACCTCCAGTCAATAAAACCTTAGCTTTGTCATTTTAAGGACCTAGTGCTCAAGGAGGTGAGTTTTTACCAGGAATCTTGACTTCTACCAGAAAACTGATTAAATGGAAGCTAAGACTATGTACTGACCATGTAAGGACTTTCCATGCAGCTGAATTAATAGGTACATAAAGGACTGCTGTACTGGCCAGACTGATTGATTTTGATGACAAGGGGAAATGGAAGTTCCTGCTACCAAACAGAAGCAACAGCTATACAATGGGTAGCACTGTATTTGGAACCCAGGAAATCCAGCAGGGCATTTTTCAGCACTCTTTACAAAAGTACTGGTCAATGAAAAACTGTACCAATCCCCAAAATGCAGGAACATCAAAGATTCAGATTCCCTAGAATTGAGATTTGAAGTCCACTACCAGGTAAAGAATTCTATCCAGCAAAGTAATGGCAGAGGGTAAAGGAGAATATGCAGACTATTTGAAGAAGGAAGCTATGATTACCAATTCTCATGACTAGCTATCGAGCAGACACCTGTTTTTCTCTCTTCTTGTCACACGCCATGCAAAATGGGATTTTATATAATCTTGCTTTCTTTCTGTGAAAAATTCTAGTGGTGCCTAACATTTTAAGTTTCAGGAAAAGTATTTCTGAACTGATACTATTTCACAATGCTACCAGAGTTGGTAGAACTTCATGTGTCTCCTTTGGTTGAGACACTTTTTCCCAAATGAAGAAAAAGTATACATATTGAAGAATAAAGGGGTAAACTATGCTAAATATTATCTATTTTCTCCTTGATGACTCTACATCTTTCCCCACCCTGCTAAGCTAACTTGTGTGGACTATGTTAATGTGTTTTCTTGCCTTCTGGTTTCTGGCTGAGTTTGGCCAAAGTTGGATGAAGGATCACTTCAAGATGACTGCATCACTTGATGAAACATATACTCCTCTCAAAGTGGTCCTTTCTTTATGCCTTTGTCCTTAAATTTCTAGTAATCTACTCACTCTTCCTCCCTTCAGGCCTAAGTGTGGTCGGAGTTTCTCTATGTGAGCACAGAAACCAATGCAGGCAGGTCTTGCAGGTCACATTCCTCAAAAGAAGGAATGTGCACAAGGGACATCCTGGATTTTCTCTGAGGATATGTTCCAAATTATGGCACAGAGAAATGGAATCCAAGTGGTAGTCCCACAAGGAAGTAGGAGTTCAGGGTTTCAAACTGTATGGGATTTGAGAATCAGAACAAAGGGAACTGTGGAGGAGCCCACACATCCCCAAATTCTCTTTGGTGACTGATCCATCAGCTGCACATGCACAAGTTAAGGCACCTATTAACCACTACAATAAAATGGCAGAAAACAGCAACTAGGGGGCAAATAAGCTATATAGAGTTGTGTGGTGCTGAGGAGACGCAGGCTGGAGTTTAAGCTCTGCCATGGGGGTAAGATCTAATAAGCATGTCAGGACTCAGATGAGAAAAAAGAAAGGCCAAGGTTCCAGATAAACAAGCCTCAATATAAGGTCATATCTGAAATATACTAGGCTCTAACAGAGCTTAAAACCAAACTTCAAAAGGATCAAAGGTATCTGGCAGATTCTACTTGCCTCCTGAAGAAAATTTTACTTACACTATCATCCAGAGCCTCTATTATATTTCATCCACATGTGGCATTAAAAAATTATGAGGCAGTGGGCCGCTGGGGTCGGTGAAGGATCTCAAGATGGCTGGGCAAAAACTTGCTCTAAAAACCATTGACTGGGTAGCTTTTGGGGAGATCATACCCTGAAACCAGATGGCCATTGCCAACTCCCTGAAATCCTGGAATGAGATGCTTACCTCCAGGTTGGCTACTCTTCCTGAGAAACCACCTGCTATCGACTGGGCTTACTACAAGGCCAATGTGGCAAAGGCTGGCTTGGTAGATGACTTTGAGAGGAAGTTTAATGCCCTGAAGGTTCCTGTGCCAGAGGATAAATACACTGTCCAGGTGGATGCTGAGGAAAAAGAAGATGTGAAAAGCTGTGCTGAGTGTTTGTCCCTCTCAAAAGCCAGGATTGAAGAATATAAAAAAAGAGCTGGAGAAGATGAAGAACATAATTCCATTTGATCAGATGACCATTGAGGACCTGAATGAACTCTTCCCAGAAACCAAATTAGACAAGAAGTATCCCTATTGGCTTCACAAGCCAATCGAAAATTTATAAACTTGAGTTGAAGAGAAAGCCCTGGCCCTCATATTATAAATGTTGGACATTAAAAATAATGATATGGAAAAAAAATTATGAGGCATACTAACAAACACTCAAAATTGAGGCAAAACCAGTAATAGAAATCTCTAATACATTATTCAGATATAAATTATGACACACAGACTTTAAAATAACTGATTAATATGCTCAAGAGAATAGTATAACGCCTAAATATAGATGAAAAGGTAGATTTCTGCAGAAAATTGAAATTTATTTGAAAAAATTAAGTGTAATATTCTAGAACTGAGAAATACAGTACCTGAAATTAAGAAATCACTAGATGTGTTTATCAGCATACTGGACATAGCAGAAGATGGATTAGTGATCCAAAGACAGGCCAATAAAAATATATCCATAGTGAAGCCCAGAGGAAAAAAGAAGGTGCTAACAAGAAAAACGTAAGAAAAAAGTGAAAAAAGCAAGTGGGATAAATACAAAACAACAAAACATCCAAAACCCTCAAGTCCACACCTAGGGAAATCACAGAACTGTTGAAAAGCAAAGACAAAAAGCACCCAATGGGGAAAAAAAGGCACTGCCTTCAACAGAGCTTAATAAAATTGTTGGCTAATATTTCAACAACCCCATGGAAGTTGGAAAAACAATGGATGACATATAGGTGATAAAATGTATAATCTAGAATTCTGTACCCAGAATTCCTAAGATATTTAAGTGAAACAGATATTACAGACAAAACTCTGAGGAAACTAGTCAAAAGAAGACCTGAAGTATTAAAGGAATAATTTTCAGTTGAAGGGAAAATTCCTAGATGGAAGCACAAACCTGAAAAAAACAAAAAAGAAAAGAAAGAAAAAGAAATGAAGAGTACTACATACAGTCGATCAGGGCTAGTTAAGACATTTTAACATATACATAAGTAACATATCTGACAACAACAACAAAAAAACAAGGGTAAAGATGATAAATGAAAATTAAGATAGATAAAAATTAAAATGTTACAGGATCCCTGCACTGTTTGGGAAGTGCTAAAGGAATGTATTTTAGGTTGACTGCAATAAGTGTTAAAATAAAGAGCAAATGGAGACCTGTGTTGAAACTTCCTAAGCAAACAAAACCAGGTTAATCATACAAACCAAAGTTTAATTTAGCTTATTTTGCAAGGCTAACTTGACCTGGGTCATTTCTTGTTTATGCCTCTGGAAATCATAAATAAAACTTGAACTGTTTCCCAGGTTGATATGAGATAACCACTGAACAATTCTCTATAATTTAAGAAAATTTTAATATAATCTATCACCATGAAGAACAGAGTTACTGCTCTCCCCCACTGTGTAAGCTGATTTAAATATATCCAAAGCCTCAGTCTATCTTTTGGTCTGAGTGCTTCCAGCAAAATGTACTTACTGTTGCTTTAGTAATTCACTGGTTTTATTCCTGTTATTTCTGAAGTTTTAACATAAGTCAATGCATATTATAATATAGGTAACCTCTAAAAGAACAGTATAACTAAAAAGTAATAAATCAGGAAATATCAGAAATATTCAACCTAGAAAAAGGCAAGAAATGAGGAACAAAGGGAAACTAAATGAAGAATGAAACAAAACAAATAGCAAGAAGGGAGACTTAAACCCCATCAATATCTCATTAAATAAAAATGAGTTAAAAACTCGAATTAAACATTTTCAGATAAAATATTACATTGTTTATAAAAACATGCTTTACATAAATAGAGGAGTTAAAAGAATAAAAAAGGATATACAATGCAAACACTAGCTAAAACCAAAACATCCCCCCAAAAAACGGAGATAGCTGTATTAACTTTAAAAATGGGACTTTAAAGCAAAAGATATAGCTATAGATAGATAAATTTCATAATGATAAGAGTTTATTCCATAAGACGATGTAACAATTCTCAATTTGATCCATCTAATAATTTCATAGCTTCAAAATATATGGAACAAGACTTCTGCTTTCCAATTTTGAGTAACCGGTACCAGATTAGTCTTCCTCTTAAAACCATAAAAGTGAACATTGAAGAACAGACAGTACAGAAATGTGACATCTAAGAAAACACACACAAATAAGGTGAGTCCTAAAGCAACAACCTCATTGAGCTAAAGCAACAGAGACCAGAGTTTCAAGGTTACTGAAACAAGTGAAATTTGTGCTGCAGCACACTGGAGAGAAGAGAGCTGCAGAGGGAAGGATCAGAAATATGTACAGAAGATATTTATTTATTTATATTTTTGGCTGAATACTAAGCTGTGGCTATTTAGAGGTGAGATTCCACAAGGCTAAACAAGGAACAACTAACAGGGAAAGCATGAATTCTTAAAAATTGTGGTCTAAACAACCATAAAAACTTGTACAAGATTAGAAGATGCTCAAATTCTAACATGGCAGGGAAACCTTACTGAATAAAGCCCTGGAAATTTGGTAGAAATCCTAAAAAGACCAGGACTTAAGAGTTTGGACCAATCTAGCCTTTTGTAAAGACCACTCTACACATGCCCTAGGAAATCTTAGAAGACTCAAGATAATCCAAGTTTCCATTCTATAACAAAATTCAACATTGTCTAAAATAAGACAACGACATGAATGGAGTATAAAGTGTATTATACTAAGCCAAATAAGTCTGTCAGAGAAAGACAAATACCATATGATTTCACTCATATGTGGAATTTAAGGAATGAAACAGATGAACACAGGGAAAGAAAAAAAAGAGAGGCAAACCATAAAACAGACTCATAACTAGAGAGACCAAACTGAGGGTTGCTGGAGGAGAGGTGTACAGAGGAATGGATTAAGTAGGTGATGTGCATCAAGGAAGGCACGTGTGATGAGCACTGGGTGTTGTATGTAAGTGATGAGTCATTAAATTGTACTCCTGAAACTAACGTTATACTATACATTAACTAAAATTTAAATAAAAACTTGAAACAAAGATAAATAAAAAATAAAAACCAAAATCCAGGCCAGCATAAATAAAAAATGAATAGGTATGAGAATGTGACCTATGATGAGCAGAGAAAAAACATTCAATAGAAGCAGAAAAAAATGACAGAGATGATGGAATTCACTACTGTAAATAAGTTCAAGATTTAAAGGATAAGCTGAACCCAATGAAGAGACAAATAGAGAATCTGAGAGAAATGAAAACTGCAAAGATGAAACTATTTAAAAAACTAAAAAATGAACCAAAGTTCTAGAAAAGAAATTTTACACCTGAAAAATATATGGGATGAAAAATTCACTAGACGGCCTTTTAAAAATTAGACACTGAAGATCAATGAACTTAATATACTCTGAAATAAATTCCAAAGAAACAATGACACTAGAGCACAAAGCAAAAAAAAGAAACTCAACGACTTGTTGAAGAATATCAAATTACTTAACATATATGTAATAGGAATACCAGAAAAAGAGGAAAGAAAAAAAAGTTTGAAAAAATAATAAAAAATAATAGAAAATGATTCTGCAATTTAAAATTTTCCCATGAAGGTAACCTCAGAACTAAATGGGATTTCTGTTTTATTCTTCAAATATTAAAGGAATAAACACAAGCAATCTTACATAAACAGTCTGAGAGTAGAAAAATAAGGGACACTTCAAAAATCATTGTCTAAGGCCAGCATCATCTAAACACCAAACTAACATTACAAAAAAAGATGAAGGGATCCCTGGGTGGTGCAGCGGTTTGGCGCCTGCCTTTGGCCCAGGGCGCGATCCTGGAAACCCAGGATCGAGTCCCACATCGGGTTCCCGGTGCATGGAGCCTGCTTCTCCTTCTGCCTATGTCTCTGCCTCTCTCTCTGTGACTATCATAAATAAATAAAAATTTTAAAAAAAGATGAAGTATAGGCCAATATCTCTGATAAATATAGATTCAAAAAGCTTTCATAAAATATTAGCAAATAAAAATCATTATTATATATAAAAGGTGACATATGTAACCAAATTAGGTATGTAAGACTGGCTTGGTGTTAAAAAATAAAATGTAACTCACTTCATACAAATAAACTGATACAGACTACATGTATCAATTCAATTGGTGTATAAATATCATTTAAGAAAATTGAAATAAAAATTAACAATGCTCAGAAAACTATGACTAGAAGGGTATTTTCTTATCCTGAGTATCTTTCTCAGAAAAACCACACCTAATATATTAATGATAAAATATGGAACACTAAGTTTGAAACTAAGACAAGGATATGTATTACCATTTCTATTCAGTAGTGAAGTGGAGATTCTAACAAATTTAGCAAGACAAGAAAAAGAAGTAAATTAATAGAACTAAAATCATTTTTCACAAATGCCACTGTATAAATAGAATATCTGAAAGAATCTATCAGAATTCATGGGTAAACACTGTAAGATTACTATATAAAAATTCAATTGTATTTTTATATGCCAGCATCAGACAAAGATAATTTAAAAACAATATCATTTGCAATAGAGCCAAAAGTACTAAAAAATTAGGAACAGATGTGATGAAATATATATACCTCCATCTTGAAAACATTACTGAGAAATTAAGACCTAAATAAATGAAAGCATAAACTACATTCATGAACTACAAGACTCAGTATTCTTATATTAATTATTCATAAATTGATCTAGAGTTAATGTAATCCCATTCAAAGTTCTAGATTTTGACATACACACATACATGTGTGTATGTGGTGAAAGTAGAGATAAAATCATGAAAGTGAGGCATATTTATATGGAAATACAAAGAATCTAAAATAGCCAAGACAAATACACTGCTCCTCTTCCCACTGTCTTATTCTCTCTAAAAATAAAATATTTTAAAAAAAGAATTCAGAAAGATCACAAGACACAAAATCAATATACAGAAATACACTGCATTTATATACACTAGTAATGAAGTGGCAGAAAGAAAAATTAAGAAAACAATCCCATTTACAATCGCAAAAATATTCAAATACTTAGGAATAAACTTAACCAAGGAGGTAAAAGGTCTGTACTCTGAAAATTATAAAACACTGATGAAAGAAATTGGAGATGACACAAACAATGGAAAGATATTCCATGCTCATGGGTTAGAAGAACAAATATTGCTAAAATGTCCATACTGCCCAAAGCAATCTAAAGATATAATGCAATCGCTATCAAAATACCAACAGCGTTTTTCACAGAACGAGAACAATTATTATAAAATTATTATGGAATTTCAAAAGACAATGAAGAGCCAAAGCAATCCTGGAAAAGAACAAAACTGGAGGTATCACAATCCCAGATCTGAAAATTTCTTAAAAATCTGTAGCAATCAACATAGTATGGTACTGGCACACATGCACACACACAACATACAGATCAGTAGGATGGAGCCCAGAAATACAGCAGGATTACATGGTCAATTAATCCTCAACAAAGGAGGCAAGAATATGCAATGAAAAAGACAGTATCTTCAGCAAATGGTATTGGGAAAACTGGACAACGTGAAAAGAATGAAACTGGACCATGTTCTTACATAATACACAAAAATAAACTCAAAAGGGATTAAGGACCTAAATGTGAGACATGAAACCATAAAGATCCTAGAAGAGAACTCAGGCAGTGATTTCTCTGATATTAGCCAGAGCAACATTTTCTAGGTAAGTGTCCTAATGGAGACAGAAGCAAAAATAAACTATTGGGATTACATCAAAATAAAAAGCTCTGCACAGCAAAGAAATCAAAAAACTAAAAGATAACCTACCTTATAAGAGAAGATATCTGTAAATGACAGATCTCATAAAGTATTAGTATCTAAAATACATAAAGAACTTCTACAACTCAACACTCAAAAATGTAATAGTCCAATTAAAGATGGACAGAAGACATGAATAGACATCTCTCCAAAGACATATAGATGATCAACAGACACATGAAAAGATGCTCAATGTTACTCATGATCAGGGAAATTCAAATCAAAGCCACAATGAAATATCACCTCACACCTGTCAGAATAGCAAAAATAAAAAATACAAGAAACAAGTGTTGGCAAGGAGGATGTGGACAAAAAGGAACCCTTGCGCACTGGTGGGAATGTAAACTTGTGTAGCCACTGTGAAAGACAGTATGGAGGTTCCTCATAAAGTTAAAAATATAATTACCATATGACCCACTAATTGCAATACTGTGTATTTACCCGAAAAATACAAAAACACTAATTCAAATGATATATGCACTCTATGTTTACTGTAGTATTATGTATAAAACCAACTTATGGAAGCAGCCCTAGTGTCCACAGATAGTTTAACGGATAAGGAAGTCGTGTGTGTGTGTGTGTGTGTGTGTGTGTGTGTGTGTATCAAACATATACACAATGGAATATTATGCAGCCATAAAAAGGAATAAAATCTTGGCATTTCCAACAACATGGAGGGATCTAGAGAGTAAAATACTAAGTTAAGTCAAAGAAATACCATATGATTTCATTCATATGTGGCATTTAAGAAAGCAAATGAACAAAGAAAAAGAGAGACAAACTAAAAAACAGACTCTTAACTATAGAGAGAACAAACTGATGGTTCCCAGAGGGGAGGTGGGATGGGATATGGGTGAAATAAATGAAGGTGATTAAGAGTACACTTACTTGAGGAACACTGAATACTGTACAAAACTGCTGAATCACTATACTGTACACCTGAAACTAATATAACACTGTATGGTAAGTAACTGGAATTAACATTTTAAAAAACTGAAGTTATTTCATTTTGTTTCTTACAAAACAATTACCCTTATTTTGTAGTTAGAATTTACAAAAATAAATCCAAAAATAAATTATATAAATACATAAAATAGCCAAGACGTTCTTTAAGAAAAACAAAAACACATTACCAAACATCAAGACATTAAAAAGCTACTAAGTAAATAAGAGAGTGTGGCACTGATGGAAGGACAGAGCAGTGGTGAAGAGGATGACCAACGTATATAAAGTTACGTGACCTGAGCAACAATAATTCAGTGAGGAAAGAACAGTCTTTTCAAAATTACTGCCAGGCCAACTGAATAGACTTTTTTTTTTTTAAAGAAAGTCCTTGAACACTATGTGAAAGAGAGAATGAGAGAGAGAAGAGAAGAGAAGAGAAGAGAAGAGAAGAGAAGAGAAGAAAAAGAAAGAAAGAAAGAAAGAAAGAAAGAGGAAAGGAAAGGAAAGAGGAAAGGAGAGGAAAGGAAAGGAAAGAGGAAAGGAGAGGAAAGGAGAGGAGAGGAGAGGAGAGGAGAGGAAAGAGGAGAGGAAAGAGGAGAGGAAAGAGGAGAGGAAAGAGGAGAGGAAAGAGGAGAGGAAAGAGGAGAGGAGAGGAGAGGAGAGGAAAGGAAAGGAAAGGAAAGGAAAGGAAACCTTTGACAAGAATGTGGAAACTTTATACTCTTGTGCGCTACTTGTAAGAGAAATGGCACAGCCACCATAGAAAATAGTGGTAATTCCTAAAAAGATAAACAGAATTAACATATGATTAAGAAATTCCACTTTCAGGTATATGCACAAAGAATTGAAGGGAGGGACTCCAACATAGTTATACACCCATGTCCATAGCAGCATGATTTATAATAGCCAAAAGATGGAAATAAGCCAAATACCAATCAACAGATGGATAAACAAAAAATACAGTATATCCATACCATTAAATATTCTTCAGCCTTAAAAAGGAAATTCTAATATATGCTATAGCATAAGCAAAACTGAAAATTTTAAGCTAAGTGAAATAATCCAAATATAAAAGGACAAATATTGTATGATTCCACTTATATGAGGTACCTTTAACTGGCAAACTCAAAGAGAGAAAATAGACTAGTGCTTACCTGGAGGATGGGGGAAGGAGGGAATAGGAGTTATTAATAGGTACAAAACTTCTGTTTGAGATGATTTTAGAAGTTCCAGAAGTGGGTAATGATGATGGCTGTACAACATTATGAATGTACTTAGTACCACTAAATTGTACAGTATTAAATAGCACCGGTTAAAGTAGTAAATTTTCTTCTATATTTTTCATAACAATAAAAAATGCATGACTATTCATTAGAGTTTTATTTACAAGAGGCAAATTTGGAAACAACTCATATGTCCTTAAATGGTGAAGAGAGAAAACAAATTGTGGCACTATACCAAATGTAATACTATTCCACCTATAAAAAAGAACAAACTGTTGAAAACTCATCAACTTGGACAGACCTCAAGGTCCTCATCATGAGTGGGAAAGAAAGACAATTTTCAAACATTATACTGTATAATTCCAGTTATTCAACATTCTCAAAACAAAAACATTATACGAGAGAAAAACTGCCAGAGGGTGGGGGAGAAGACTTGACTATAAAACCCAAGGGAGGGCAGCCCCAGTGGCTCAGCGGTGGCTCAGCGGTTTAGTGCCACCTTCAGCCCAGGGCGTGATCCTGGAGTCCCGGGATCAAGTCCCATGTCGGGCTCCCTGCATGGAGCCTGCTTCTCCCTCTGCCTGTGTCTCTGCCTCTCTCTCTTTCTCTGTCTCTGATAAATAAATAAAATCTTAAAAAAAAAAAAAAAAAAGCCTGAGGGAGTTCCTTTGTGGATGGAACAAATTTGTCTTTTATGGTGGTAATTTATCCATATATACATATGAAAATATTTCATAAAATTATGCACATGAAAAAGGAGTACAGAGCAGCCTGGGTGGCTCAGCAGTTTAGCACCACCTTCAGCCCAGGGTGTGATCCTGGAGACCCGGGACTGAGTCCCATGTAGGGCTCCCTGCATGAAGCCTGCTTCTCCCTCTTCCTGTGTCTCTGCCCCTCTCCCTCTCCCTCTCCCTCCCTCCCTCCCTCTCTCCCTCTCTCTCTCTCTCTTCCCCTCTGTCCCTCATGAATAAATAAAATCTTTAAAAAAAGAAAAAAAGAGAAAGGAGTACATATGAAAACTGAGGAAATCTAAGTTCTGTGGTCTATTTAATAGTATTGTGCCTAAGTCAATTTCCTGGTTTTGATAATGCTCTATAATTAAGTAAATGCACCTTTAAAGGTGGGTAATAGCTAACAAAGGATCTCTCTGTGCTATTTATGAAACTAACTTATGAGCCTTTAATTATTTCAAAATAAGAGTTTCTAAAATTCTTAGAGGAAAAATAACTCCTTTATTTAAAAAAGAACACCTTAAACTTAGCATCATATACCTTAATAATTCAAAAAGTTCTTGGATTCTAAAAATATAAGTTATGTTAGTAAGTATACAATTATATAGGACATGTAGTCATTAAAATTCTAGTAGTAAATTATTAAACAAGACAATTCATCTACGAGAACATATAGCTATGGGAGCCAATAAATCCTCCAAATTTCTGTAGTAGTAAACTTTACTATTTCTTGATATGAAAGACAGTTGTACCTTCCATTCTTGAGAAAATTTTGTTTTAATTGACTGCACCTTTCAATAAATAAATATGAACTAATTACTAGAAGAAAGTCCTTGTCCAAGAGGCAATAAGTAAAAAATGAGTAAATTTACAATTTAATACATGTGTAAAAATAAATGTAATAAAATAAGGATAGGATATATAAGATTTTAGAGATAGGAGAGACACTAAAGGTTTCAGAAAAATTTCATGGAAAAGTTATACTTATATAACTTTTATAAGCTTAGCTAAAATGGGAAGAATTTTGATACAAATGGATTGGAGTTTCCAGTTCAAGATGGCAACACAGATCCTTAATTCACTTCCTCCCACAGACATACTGGACCTACAGATATACGTAGAATAATTTTCTCTGAAGAAAACCTAAAAATTTCCAGGCCAACTCCCTCACATTGGGCAAATAGGAGGGAAACTGTATTAAAGGTAAGGAAGAACTGAGACGCAATCTCACCATAAATTCCATTTTCAGCACAGTGACACAGAATTGGGGCAGGGTCAGGGGGGCTGCTGAAAATGTACAGTTTCTCCCTGAGGAGCAAAGAGTCTGTATCCTACCAGCAGGTACCCCAGCTTTTAAAACCAGCATCTGAAGGACAAGCCCCTGGCTTTGTCTGGCTTTGAATATCAATAGGACTCTTGCCAAGGAGATCTATGGGGAGGAATAGTTCTTAAAGGGCTTGTGCACCGACCCAGCTGTTCCAGGGCCCAGCACAGAAGTAACCATTTGAAAAGCTCCCAGACTTTATATGAAAGAAGTTATTTCTTAATTTTAAAGCACTGGTCTGAAGGTCAGGGGTCTTCTGGGATATCCTTCAGGGACAGAAGCTAGCGGGTGCCATCTTCTTGCTCTCTGTTTTGCTAAAGCCAGTGAGTATCATCTTCCTTTTTTTCTTTTTTGCAGTGGGTGTCATTTTTGCATTCCCTTACTGCCTCACTCTAGCCCGAGGGTGCCACCATTGTGTTCTCCCTCTCCCACACACCCTAGTGACAATATCTCCTGGACAGGATCTTCTACACATCGAGTACCCTGACTTTTACATCTGGTGACAGAGTTTTTGTGGCTGCCACTCAGGGGATAACACCCCTCACTCACCTGGCTCTGGTGGCTGGTGGGTTGTAGCCGGAGCTTGCGTTCCTGGATCCTCTGGGACTGTAACAATCAAAGAAACAGTTCTTGGGAGGTTACCACTCCCAGGGCACTACACAGCAGTAAAACATACCCTCACCCCCACCCTAGGATTTCTGTGAAAGAGGCCTACTTACTAATCCTGGAGTTTCTATAGTAGCAGGCTTTAGGTCTGGTATATGGCTAGAGACTACAGAGGTCATCTCAGGGAGCTAAGTTTGGGGACATCATCTTTGCACTCTATCTTGCTGCAGTTCACTAGTATCTCCTATAAAAGAGCTTGTACACTTGTCTTCAGCCCAAATCCTTATGACTGCTGCCTAGAGGATACCTCGAGATTGCCTGGCTCTGGGGTCAGCAGGGCTTAAGCTAGCAGTCACACAGGACTGTATATATAGAAACTGCTGCCTGAGGATCTAGCTTCCAGTCAGATCTGAGATCCTCCCCTTTGAGACACAGAGGCCTTGGCACACCTTAAACTACTGGGAGCTATTAGAAATAAAACAGTTTTTCAGTTCTGTATTGGAATATGGCATACTGTGTGTGTGTGTGTGTGAATGTAGATAGATATACAGATGAAAGAAAGAAAGAAAGAAAGAAAGAAAGAAAGAAAGAAAGAAAGAAAGAAAGAAAGAAAGAAAGAATACTTAATAGTTCCAAGTGGTTGAGGAAGTGCCACTAACTTGAATCTAAATAAAAACTTAAAAACAAACAAACTAACTAAAACTAAAACAAAGCAAAACAAAAATAGATTGCTTGGACATTCACAAAAGCTTAAGAGACAATAAGAGCTATAAAAAATTTGAGCAGTAAGGTTCATCTCCTACATGAGGCCACTCCTACAACACTGGAGGTTGTTTTATCTAAAGCACAGAAACCAACCAAAAAGTCAAGGAAAATGAGGAAACAAAGGAGTATGTTTCAAATGAAAGAACAAAATAAAACCTCAAAAAGTCCTTAATGAAATGGAGAGAAGTTATTTACCTGATAAACTACAAAACAATGGGCCTAAAGATGCTCACTGAGCTTAGGAGAATAATGAATAAACAGAATGAGAGTTTTAACAAAGAGACAGAAATATAAAAGACAGTGCCAAAAGGAAGTCAAAGAGCTAAAAACTATAGTAAGTGAACTAAAAAAATACAACAAAGGGCAGCCCGGGTGGCTCAGCGGTTTAGCGCTGCCTTCAGCCCAGGGCATGATCCTGGAGACCCAGGATTGAATCCCACGTCAGGCTCCCTGCATGGAGCTTGCTTTGCCCTCTGCCTGCATCTCTGCCTTTCCCTCTCTCTCTGTGTCTCTCATGAATAAATAAAAAACCTCAAAAAATAAAATAAAAAAATAAAAAATACAACAGAGGGACAAAATTGTAGACTGGATGAAGCAGAAGAAACAATTAGTGAACTTGAACACAGGGCAATGGAACTCACCCAATCAGAGCAGCAAAAAGAAAAAAAGGAATGAAAAAGATGAAGACAGCTTACAAGTGGACCAATATTTGCACTGAAGGAATTCCAGAAGGAACAGAAAGAAAGGGTAAGAAAACTTGAAGAATAATGGCTACAAACTTTTCTAACTTGGGGAAAGGAACAGACATCCAGATCCAAAAAGTCCAAAGAGTTCTAACTAAGATGAACCAAAAGAGACCCACACCAAGATGTTATAATTAAAATAACAAAACTTAAAGAGGAGAATCTTAAAAGCAGCAAGAGAAAAACAACTTGTTATGTACAAGAAAATCCCCATAAGATTATAAGATTTTTCAGCAGAAATTTTGCAGGCCAGAAGAGTGTGGCACAATATAATCAAAGTGCTGAAAGAAAAACAGCAACAACCTGCCAACCAAAAATACTCTTCAAATTGTTCTTCAGAATTGAAGGAGAGACAGAGTTTTCCTGATAAGCACAAGTTAAAGGATAAAAGGGTTCATCACCATTGAACACCCTACAAGAAAGGTTAAATGTATTTAAGCTGAAACAAAAGGACACTAAGTCACAGGAAAATATATGAAAGTATAAATCTCACTGGTATAGGTAAATGTATTGTTAAGGTAGTGAATCAAGCAATTTTAAGAATAATATGAAAGTTAAAAGATAATAGTAGTAAAAGTAACTATAATAATTATTTAAGGGATAAATAATATTTAAGTTGTGACGTCAAAAACATGAAATGCAGGTTGTGTGAGTAAAAATGAGGGGCTTCAGAATGCATTCAAACTTAAGTTGTATCAATTTAAAATAGGTTGCTATAAATATAAGTTGTTATATGTAAGACAAACTAGAGATATTGGTCTTACAGATTTGAGGGAAGAACATAAGACAATACAGCAGGAAAGACAGGCTACATTTTTAAAAATGCAGAATTATCTTAACTGGCTAAAAAAACAATAAAGTAGGAAGTAGTAAGCAAACTGGAAGAATAATTGTTGTAGACACCCCCCCCCCAAAAAAATCCAAATCAAGGATTTTCCTATGGTAAAAAAACACTGCAGGCAGTGCCAACACTGTATTTTTCAGTTCTCAAGTATAGTAAAGTCTGACAGTCTCAGAGTTAAAATATTCAAAGTTTAATTTGAAAATGATATAAAACTGTACTTTATTTTTCAATTAGTGGAATAATTCAGAGTGGGTAGAAAAAATTACTGAAATTCTGGAAAAGCGTCCACAGATATAACTTCATTTTCTCATCAAGTTATCTGTCCAAACAAGTTACATATTAGAATGCTTCCTCTACAACAATGAATTTCCTCTATATTACAGTCATAATGAAAAGCAAAACTGACAAGCATACACATACATGCAGAACAATTAAAACTCTAACTCCCAAGAAATAATTCATTTTAAAGTTTTAAATGATAATACCAACCTTCCAGGATTGGTATATTTTTACCTCGACCATCATGTAACAAACAACAACTATGGTTTCTATGAAAACAGAAAACAATTCAGATGTCAAATTGTTTTGACAATTGCAGAATTTTTAACAAAAATTATGTTATTTCCAAAAACAGATGCTGTTTTGACAGTGTTTGACATGCTCCTTTGGTACTACAAAAACTATTACACTAAACAAAATCAGACATTTTTGACATCTATAATAACATAAGTGACAGAGAAAGTTGTGTTTTAAAACAATTTATAGGATGGTCTCAGGATCAAAAGATTTCTAAAGAGGAAATTCTCATGCTTCCTGTTTACTTAACAATATTCTTTTTCCTTTTTCACATCAAAGAACAATTATCTTTATCTAGGAACCATCAATTTTAGCTCATTCTGAAAGAAAATAAACTTGCATTTGAAAGTAACAGTGACTCTTCGTTAACTGCTATGAAGCTTGACAACATTCATATCCAGTCCCCATCATTATTTTCAAAGTATTTGCACATATTTAATGTATATATTTTACTCAAATTATTTTTCACAGGTTTCATCTAAGGCTTCCTTAAAGTAATGCTCAGTCATGTCACTTCACTTTAAGTGCAAAATGAAATATCATTATCTAAAAGTACCACCCAATCTAGAAATTTTTTCTAACACAGATATAATTAAATGTCTGTTCTCCTCCCTATAGGTAGTGCCTTAATACATAATCAACATCATCACAATTTTTGTTAAAAAGTTTAGAAAGCTGTAACCATCAAGACAGTATGATACCGGCACAAAAACAGACACACAGATCAACTGAACAGAATAGAGAACCCAGAAATGGACTCTCTACTAATTGGTCTACTGATCTTTGGCAATGTAGAAAAGAATATTCAGTGGAAAAAAGCCCCTTCAACAAATGGTATTGGGAAAACTGGACAGCAACATGCAGAAGACTGAAACTGGTCTACTTTCATACACCATACACAAAAATAAAACTCAAAAATGGATGAAAGACCCAAATAGAAGACAGGAATCCATTAAAATCCTAGAGGAAAACAAAGGCAATGATCTCTTTGACCTCAGCCACAGCAACTTTCTATTAGATTTGTCTCCAGAGGTGAGGGAAACAAAAAATGAGGGACTTCATCAAAATAAAAAGCTTCTGCACAGCAAAGGAAACAATCAACAAACCAAAAGACAACCTACAGAATCATGAGAAGGTATTTGCAAATGCCCTATCAGATAGAAGGCTAGTATCCAAAATCTGTAAGAACATTACAAACTCAACACCCAAAAACCCAAAAATCTAGTTATGAAATGGGCAGAAGACATGAACAGACATTTCTCCAAACACATACAGATATGGCTAACAGACATGAAAAAATACTCAACATCACTCATCATCAGGGAAATACAAATCAAAACAACAATGAGATACCACCTCATACCTGTCAGAATGGTTAAATGAAAAACTCAGGAAACAACAGACGTTGGTGAGGATGTGGAGAAAGGGGAACCCTCCTGCACTGCTGGTAGGAATGCAAACTGGTGCACTGTGGAAAAGAGTATGGAGGCTCCTCAAAAAGTTAAAAAACAGAACTATCCTATGAGCCAACAATTGCACTACTACATATTTATCCAAAGGATACAAAAATAGTGATTAGAAGGGACACATGCATCCCAGTGTTTACAGATAAGTCTATAAACATTGGTCAACGATAGCCAAAATATGGAAAGACCATCAACAGATGAATGGATAAAGCAGTGGTATATGTATATATGTATACATGTACATATATATACATATATACACACACAAAGGGAACATTACCCTTTTTGTGTGCCATCAAGAAGAATGAAATCTTTCCATTTGCAATGACATGGGCGGAACTAGAGCGTATTATGCTATGCGAAATAGAGAAAGACAAATACTATATGATTTTACTCATATGTGGAATTTAAGAAACAGAAGTGATGAACATAGGGGAAGGGAAGAGAAAGTAAAGTAAAATAAAAACAGAGAGGGAGGTAAACCATAAGAGACTCTTGACTCTAGGGAACAAATTGAGGGCTGCTTCAGGGGAGGTTGAGTGGTGAGATAGGGTAACCAAACTGAGTGATGAGCATTAAGGAGGGCACTTGATATGAGCACTGAGTGTTACATGCAACTGATGAATAACTAAATCCTACCTGTACAACTAGTAATACAGCATATGTTAATGAAATTGAATTTAAGTAAAATCTAAAAAAAAGTTTAAAATACTTCTTTCTAACCTTTTTCATACCATGGCACAGACAAGAAAATGGCACTATTAAACATGGGGGTAAATAATAGGCTGCCTAAGGCCAGAGTTGACTGTTCAGGGCTCTAGCTATCTCTGGCACCACACAGATCCCTCAAAGACTGAATGGAATGAACACTAAATCTCAAATCATAAGCCATCTTTTATCCCTAGATTTCAACCACTGTATTAGTTCTAAAAACTGAGTAAGACTGGAGGTGAAGGGAACCTGACAAAATATAGACCAGAATTAAGTATCTAAAAATTCAGACTTTGAAAATAACCTGAACACAATCTCCTATTCTTTCATATCTGCCCTTTCAGTGAAACTGTTTTACTTCCACTTATTTCTATGTACTCATAGTGTATTTCCTCCATTTTGGCTTGAGCCATTTCAGGAATACATTCACATCACCCAAAATTCCCTAAGTAGGGCTAATCTGATTGTAAGTAGGCCAACTATCTGACCTAACATCCCCTATTCCCCAAAGCAAGTCATAAACATCACATTATGTGGCTCCACTATAAATTCACACACATTGGTGGGATCTCCCCCTTCTTTATAAGCAAAAAAATCCCCCAAATCCAAACAACCGTATTAGTCTCATCATCAAGCTGCTAGAAAGAATAGAATTCAGCCACTGACTCCAAATCCTCATTTCCCATTTATTCCTTAATTGTGACCAATCTTTCTGCCACCACCAAACTTTTATTACTTTGCGGGGTGGTGTTTTTCAGTGTGGTAAATGTACTACCCACATCAAAACATCTGTAAAAACTTGTTAAATTGTGGATTTGGGGGCTTTTCCCAGATCTACTCAATCAGAGTAGATCATTGCAGGGTGCTGCCATCGGCTCACCCCTCCCCCTTCACACATTCCTCTGCCAAGACCCAGCCAGGCCCTGGAGGTCTGACAGCCCCTCTCTCCCAGAGCTGGCTCCTCCCTGGGAGGGTGAATTCAGGGCTGGCCACTCCCTGTTCCCCCTCCTCAGCTGACATTTGATGAATTGAAATTGGGCCTCTATGCCAGCTGGTTTCCTTTATTCTCAATAAATACTGGGTTTGGTAAAAAAAAAAAAAAAAAAAAAAAAAAAAAGTGATGCTCTCCTGAGCAATCAGCTTCGGCAACTGCTATTTTAGTCATTTGTAAACTCCTGGTTGCCAATTCTAGTGGTATTTTTCTAATTATTTTCTTGACCTGCAGAGCACCTAAGAATGCCTATTCTGTTCTTTCAAATATCTTTTTGCCAACCTCATTCTTCATCCACCTGTTGCTTATTTTTCGAAATGCAAAATAGAAGAGTTTCCTGGGAATCTAGTCCCAATATTATTTTTTCATACTTTCCCCCAAAAAGGAAACATCTTTTCTCACAACTTGAGAACTGCTTCTTTGCAAGGGATTCTTAATTTATCCTATTCCACAGCTTTCTCAAAAGACCTCTGTACTTATATTTCCAACTGCTGAATATTTCCACTTGATGATCTTATTACCCCCTTAAAAATATGTATCAAAACTTCCAATATTTTCAGCCACATCAGATTCCATTTTTGACTCCTCTACTTATAGTACCTCCAGTTTCTAGCTCAAACCCACAGTATCATTTTCATTTTGTCTTCTCCTTTGTTTCATATATTCTATTGTTAGGTCCTATCTCCCCACCACTGCTTGAATTTTTCTTTCCTTTAATAACTGGTCACAACCTCGATTGAGGTCATCATCACTTATTAGGCTACTGTAATGGCCTCCTGCCTTTCTAGTCTCTTCTACTCTAAGCAACCTAAAAAAAACCTGCCATTAGAGCACTATAATAGCAAAAAAACCACAACCCAAATGACTATTCATGTTTATGTGTATATTACATTAAAAATAAAGGATAAATGAAAAACCTAATAATTTTATGTACATATGCATATATATATATATATATATATATATATATATATATATATATATATATATTTTTTTTTTACATGGGTGTAAATAAAGCCAGAGAGTACAAATGCACACACATTCTCAGGAAGGGACAGGGGAAAAAAGATAGATGTTTCTGCATATACTGTGTATTACAGATTTGTTAGATATTTTTAAAGACTTATCTATTTTGAAAGAGAGAGAGTGCATGCACACCCACGCATGAATGGGGGAAGGGGCAGAGGGACAGGATCTCCAGCAGACTGCTTGTTGAGTGCAGAACCTGACATGTCATGCCATCTCAGGACCCTGAGATTATGACCTGAGCCGAAACCAAGAATTGGAAGCCCAACCGACTGGAGTCAGCCAGGCACCCCTAGATATGTTATATTTTTATATAATAATTTTTAAATCTCAATTTTTAAGTATCAAGAGCTAAATTAAATAATTATAACTGTGTCTTGAGTTAGAGGCACAACTCACTATAAGGAAGTTATTTTAAGTTACTTTAAAACAGGGCAACCCCGGGTGGCTCAGTGGTTTAGTGCCGCCTTCAGCCCAGGCGTGATCCTGGAGACCCAGGATCGAGTCCCACATCAGGCTCCCTGGATAGAGCCTGCTTCTCCCTCTGCCTATGCTCTGACTCTCTCTCTCTCTGTGTCTCTCCTTAATAAATAAATAAAATCTTTAAAAAAAAAAAAAGAAACTGGTTTTGGGCAGCCTGGGTAGCTCAGCAGTTTAGCATCGCCTTCAGCCCAGGGCCTGAATCTGGAGCCCCAGGATTGAGACCCGCATCAGGCTCCCTGCATGGAGCCTGCCTCTCCCTCTGCCTGTGCCTCTGCCCTCCCCAGCCCCCCCGGGTCTCTCATGAATAAATATATAAAATCTTTTTAAAAATTTTTAAAAAATAAAACAAATTGGCTGTATGAATCTGGTACAATACATCCTAAGGACAAAACCAATTTTAAACTGTTTTCAGGAATCAAAAAAAGTTGTTTTCAGCAATCCTATTACTGATGGTATATATTATTCTGAGACTACTGTGTAGGAGTTATTGGAAAAAATGAATAAGAAATCATGTAGCTATTCATTACAGTCAGGATTTTCGTATGAGAGAAAGGAGATACAAATGTTAAGACTTACGAGATTAATTAAAAAGCCTGCGGACCTAAATTTGAAATGAAAGCATCAACATGAACAAATAAACATTTTACTTTAATGTACATATTTCCAAGGTCTTTTTCTCTAAAAAGACCTAGGGAGGGAAAACTCAGTATTAATGATACCAGATCCTAGCATCCAGATTACCACTTTCTATGAAAAGGAAATAGAGCTTTCTGGAGAGAAATTACAACCAATTACAAGAACAGGGCAACAAATGCACAAGATGAGGCAAGAACATTTGGTCATAGGAGAAAGAAAGGAAATAACAAAGACTATTGAGATGATGTTCAAAAGACAAAGGCATCAACATGACACAGTTCTCATGTAAGACACAAACATAGCTATACCACTTCTATTCACATTGTACCGGAAAATTATAGCCAGTAGAAAAAAGAAAAGTTAGAAGATAAAGACTGGGACAGAAGAAATAAAACATGTCATTATTCACATATGACATGACTGTGTATGACTAAAATCCCAAAAGCTCTACAATAAACTATTAGAATTAATTTAGCAGGGTGCCTGGATATAAGGCCAAAATAAAAAAAATAGTTTTCTGTCTAGGTATCAGAAACAGAGAATAGAATATACAAAATGATATTACCTAAAGCATTAGAAACATCAACTAGAAGAAAACACGGAGAGGTTTAGAATAGGTTCCTACTGACAAAAGAACAATATGAATTGTAATGAGTGAAACAAATATATGTTTAAATTCATAATGATACTGAAAAAAAATTCTCACAGAGGAACTTTAAAAAATGACAGGGAACCAACTATTTTAAAAACATAGAGACAGAGAAACAATCTAGCCTTGTACCAACTACCCCTCAGGTATCAAATTATCTATAAGCAAACATTTTTTTTTTAACAGAAAGATTCCAGCTAATGAGAGAATTTGAGTATCACCTGTAATTCCTAATGAAATATTGGAATTAGACAATGATCAATGACTGTGAGTATCACAAAAAGACAGCCCATACAGGGCACCTGAGTCGCTCAGTGATGGAGCGTCTGCCTTTGGCTCAGGTGGTGATCCCAGGGTCTTGGGATCGAGTCCCACATCAGGCTCCCCAGAGCGAGCTTGCTTCTCCCTCTGCCCCTCTCTCTCCTGAATAAATAAAATCCTTAAAAAAAATGACAACCCAGACATTGTATCTTGTGATAAAAGTACACAATTCTACCTATGATGTATTCTTGCTAGGAAAACTGAACCTCTATTTGAAAGAGCCTCTAGCTGTAACTATCGGTTTCAGGAAATACAAAACACAAAGGAACACATTAAACGACATCATGGAGATGTAAGCAGCAAAAATGAGATTGCAGAAGACTCCATTAAGAACCCAGGTGTTTTTCAGGAACTAACCAAAAGAAAAAAAAAAAAGAGAAAAATCTATAGGTCAATAGATATTTAACACAAATTCCAATAAATATCGATGTTGATTTTGATCTTGATTCCAACAACCTATACAACACCTACATACTGGAGAATTACTATTAATTTTTAAGGTGTACTAACTAGATTGTGGTTGTGTGTGTGTATTAAAGAGTTCTCATATTTCACAGATTTGTATCAAAGTATTTTCAGGTGAGAGAGAGAAACCAAGAAACAGACTCAATTATAGAGAATGAACTGATGGTTACCAGAGAGAAGTGGGTGGGGGAATGGGTGAAATAGGAGGTGGGAACTAAGAAGTGCACTTGTTGTGATGATGTATTACCATGTGATATATGGAAGTATTGAATCACTATACTGTACACTCGAAACTAATATTACACTGTATGTTAACTGGAATTTAATAAAAAACTAAAAGAAAGAAAGAAAAGAAAGAACGAACGAACATGTCTGGTATTTGTTCTAATATAACCCAGCATGAGAAGATATATATGACATAAGATTGTTGTTTTAATAATTACTGAAGCTGGGTGATGAGTACATGGGGATTCATCCATTATTCTATTTTTGTATGTTTGGAAATTTCTATAGTAAGTAAACAAAACAAAACAAAAAAAACGTTGTGGAATGGTGTCTTTTCCTACACAAAATCTTTCAAGGGTTCCCCTCTGACCTACCCAACTGAGAACATCTGCTAGACTCAATCCTCAACTTTCCCATCCAGTGTTCTATGCTATAGCCTCAAACACTGTATCATTTTCTAATCTTTGCTTTATTATTTCCAACTGGAATACATTCTCTCTCCCGTTTCAGCCTTCCTAATTTTTACCCATCCCTTAATGTTTATCTCAGATAACAGAACCTGAGAGTTAAAATAGGACTTAAACTTAGATGTAACTAGCTTAGTGGCTTTTGAACAATTTTAAAAGTTGAAGTTTAGAAATCTGAACTTTCTTATATTGATCAAGTTTGCTTTTCTTCAAGCAAAGTATCTTATACAACCAGAATACATAAAAGAATTAAGCATTGCTGCTTTTGATGTAGGCCAATTCAGAGTCCTTTCTATCAAGCCTCTAACTCTGAACAAAGAATGACAACCACTAGTATCAATTTCAATCCTGCTAAGATACTTTTAGAATAGACAAAAAAACCCTATACTGACCTCATTGGAGATCATAAAGATCCAAGCTAAGAGGAACAAAGTCTGAGAACCAGTAATGTTTAATTCATCTGCAACTGAAACTAAGGAATAGGTTGAAGAGGTTGAAGTAGGGAACAAACTCACAATTTTACTAATTACTAATATAGCCTAATTCAAGTATAACTAAACTTTCTCTTTTGATCTAATCACTGTGAAAAATACAAGTGTAAGCTAAATAATCTTTTGTTATTTATCAGAAGTGCCTACTTATCTAAATTATAAATATTAAATCACATTTGGATAGATCATATATAACACTTGAAATGAGCAATCTTATTTAAAACATTTATGATGACCCTTAATCAGAATAGCTAATTTATAAAATTATTCTCTAACATGGTAAACATTTTTCTGCATGCATATATGCAGTTTGCATTCATAAACTTTTTTGACAAGAGAAATGATGTTTTAGTTGCTATTTTTACTATCACACAAGCATGGTGATTGGCAAATATTAGGCACTCAAATATTTGTTGAATTAATCAATAGCAAGAACTATTATTTGTATCCCCATATTCTAATTTTAATTAAAAAATAAACAACCTGAGTGAACTATCCAGAAATAATGTTGACTATATTTGCTGTATGGACAGCTTTAAGCAAAAACTTAGAAGAAATTTTCCACTAAACTACAAAAAGGGTAGTGGCTTTATAATGCCTGTAAAAATAAATACAAAATTGCTGCATAATGACTCAGGTAATAATTTTTCCAAAAAGAAAAAAAAACCAACATTTCAATGCAAATTATTATTTTCAGCAATATCTGGACACTGCTGTTGCAAGACTGTTCTGAAAGCTGAAAACCACCAAAAATTTTAAAACATATTTACTAGTCAAAGACACCAAAAAATAAAAGATTTTTAATATGACAATGGATTGCCTAAATCACATACTAAATTGTTCTATACAGGGAGATTTCACAATCCAGGAGCCATAGCCATGCTGCTGCAAGTAGGATTTCAACAAAGTTTTAGCTTCTTGATAGGATCCAGACATACACTATAGAAAGAAAAAAAATGAATTATAGAATATAGGCAGAATTTGGCTTATGAAAAGTTAAGTAGCCCTAATCTTCTTCAGTCTGACATTTTAAAAATTAATGAAAATATTTTTGAATTCCTATTTTTCTTATTATTTTTGAAGCTAACCATTTTGTTTTCTGACATTCCTTAAAGACAATTTGTTTCCAACATTTTTAAAAAATAGTCATACTCATTACAGAAAACTTGAAAAGCAGAGAAAATCTAATGAAGAAAATAAAAACTGCCTGTAATCCCCAAACTATAGATAACCACCATCACAATTTTGATTTCACTTTTTATGAATGAACATATAGATGAACTTTTTAAAAAGCTCTGAAGTATAATTACATACCATATATGCACTCACAGTATACAGTTTGATGATTGTTAGTATATTTATAAAGGTATGCAATCATACCACAGTCAAGTTGTAAAACAATTCTATCACCTGCAAAAAAGTTCCACTGTGCCCATTTGCCTTCCAATCTGTATTCCTAGATACAACTCAACCATGAATCTACGGTCTTTAGAGTTCTGCTTTTTCTAGAAATTTCATAAATATTGATGAACAGAATACAAACTCTTCTGTGTCAAGTTTCTCTGAGTTAGCAGAATGTTTTCAGATTCATTCACATTGTTTCATGTATTTGTAGTTTGTTCCATTTTACTGCTGATTAGTATTCCATCATATGGATTTATCACATTGTTTACGCATTCATCAACTGATGAACAATTGAATGTTTGCAGTTTTTGGCTATTATGAATAATGCTGCTGTAAACTACAGGATTATAGGGACCTCATAAAAGAAGCTGGAAATGTTTTCTATTTTATGGGAGAGTTTCTGTAGAATTTGGGGTTTTTTTCTGCATATAAATTTGATAGAATGCACCAGTAAGGCTATATCTGCACTCTGCTTTTCTTTAGGAAAAGAGTAAGTTTTTAGATTTTAATTCCAGGTAACATATAGTGTTATATTAGTTTCAAGTGTACAATATAGCAATTCAACAATTCCATACATCACTTGGTACTCAGAGACAATCCTCATCTATTTGTTTAACTCATACCCCAACCCCTGTGATAACCATCAGTTTGTTCTGTTTTTGAATTTTATGTTTCCTGCAGATGGCACATAGTTGGATCTTGGTTTTATTTAATTTTTTAACCCAGTCTGTTTCTTGGTTTGTCTCTATTTTTAGGAAGAGAATCTTAATAATTAAACTACTTTAGTTCAATTTACGTATTTTCTTTAGTCAGGTTTTAGATTTTTTCTAGGAATGTGTTCATTTAACAGGTCTAATTTTTTGGCAAAACACTGTTCATATTATTCCTTTATAATTATTTTAGCTCTTGAGGTATGTGGTGATGATCCTTCTTTCATTCCAAATTTTGATCACTTGTGTTATCTCCAATTTATCAGTTAAAGGATTATCGATGCTTTTTTTTTAATGAATACTTTTATTTCATTGATTTTTTTGCTATTTCACTGAATTCCATACTATTTTCTATTATTCCCTCTCTCCTACATTTAATTTGCTCTTCTAACATCTCAAGGTAGAAGTTCAAATAACTGATTTTACAATTCTCTTCTTCCTAATGTAAGTGACTAAAGCTTTTTTTTTTCTAACCATGCCTTTGATTCCACAGATTTTAATATTGTATTTTCATTCAGTTGTAGATCTTTTTAAATTTTCTTATAATTTCTTCTTTGACTCATGGGTTATTCAGAAGTTATGCTGTTTAATTCTCAAACAGGTAAATTCCCAGATTTCATTTCGTTATTGATTTTTAATTTAATTCCATAGTGGTTAAGAACGTATGTCTGATTTTAATCCTCTCAAACTTATAGAGACTTGCTATATTGTTTATACTGGAAGATATTCCATGTGTACCTGAAAATAATTTATATTATGCTGTGATGTAGTGTTGCTGACAGGCCAGTTTAGTTGGCACTGTTTTTCTATAATCTTATTTTGTCTAGTTATGTTATCAACTGCTGAGACAAGACTATTAAAACCTCCTACAATAATTGTCAATGATCTATTTTACCTTTCAATTGTGTCAGTTTTGGCTTATGTATTTTGGGGTTCTGTTGTTACTAACACATGCAATTACTATTTAATTATATATAACTATGATATTTGTTATATGTTCCAATGTATTAGCCTTTTTACCAGTATAAAATGCTGTTCTTTGTCTCATATTTCTCATCTTAATGTGTTTGATGTTAATGTAAACACTTCAGCTCTCTTTATCGCTACTGTTTGCATGGTATGTTTCTTTCAGCCTTTTACTTTCAATCTGTGTTTTTGAATTTCATGTTTCCTGCAGATGGCATATAGTTGGATCTTGCTTTATTTTTTTTTAACCCACTCTGATATTCTCTGCCTTTTCTCTGGAGCATTTAGTCTAATAGAATCTAATGTGATTACAGATATAGTGGGTTCATGTCTGCCATTTCACTATTTTTGAAGGCCCATGTCTTTTATTTCTCTACTTCCTTTTTACTGCCTTCTACTAGTCTTTTTAAAATGCATTTTATTACATCATTTTAATTAGTGTGCCAATATTCTGCCTGTAGTTTTCCAGTTATTTTCTTCACGGTTACTTTAGGAATTATAATATGTCTCCGTATTCTATTTCAGATTCATATGTTCATATGAATACAGTTAAATTTGTTCTAGTACTGATTTATTTCTGTCCTTATTATACTATTGCTGTTTATATTCCATCTACCTTCCCTACAAAATCAGTAATTCAGTTAAAATTGTTTTAAAGAAATTCCACTTTTAAAAGAAAATCAGAGGAAACACACCCTTTTTATATTTGCTTCTATGATTACCATTTTCAGTATTCTTTATTCCTTCCTGTAGATTCCTGCAGATTTATGTATCAGTGGTCTAATTTCTTCCAAACTTTAAGGACCTCCTTCGGAATTCCTTTTTTTTATTTTTTTATTTTTGCAGGGAGCCCGATGTGGGACTTGATCCCGGGTCTCCAGGATCACACCCTGGTCTGAAGGCAGTGCTAAACTGCTGTGGCACCGGGGCTGCCCCGGAATTCCTTTTAGGGAAGTTTTGCCTACAACAAATTTTCTCAATTTTTGTCTGCCTGGGAATTTTTTTATTTTGCTTTTAAGAATTATCTTGCTATAGAATTCTTGGCTGACAGGTTTTTCAGCACTTTAAACATATTTTTTTCTTACATTTTTTATTTAAATTCTAGTTATCATGTAATACTGGCTTCAGTAGAATTTAGTAATTCATCACTCATAACACCCAGTGCTAAACACAACAAGTGCTTTCCTTAGTACCCATCACCCGTTTAGCCCCCTCCACCCACCTCCCATCCAGCAACCCTCAGCAGTTTGTTTTCTGTAGTTAAAAGTCTTTTATGGTTTGTTTCTCTATTTTTCTCTTCCCCTATGTTCTTTTGTTTCTTAAATTCCACGAGTGAAATAATACGGTATTTCTTTCTCTTATTTTGCTTAGTATAATATACTCTAGCTCCATCCATGTTGTTGCAAATGGCAAGTTCTCATTCTTTTTGATGGCTGAGTAATATTCCATCATATTAATATATGTAACATATATCCATTATACATACACACACATCTTTTTCTATTCATCAGTCAATGAGCATTTGGCTCTTTCCATAATTTGGTTATTATTGATAATGCTACTATAAACATCTGGGTACACGTGCTCCTTTGAATCAGTACTTTTGATCCTTTGAGTAAATACCAGTAGTGCAATTGCTGAATAGTAGGGTAGTTCTATTTTTAACTATTTTAGGAACCTCCGTACTGTTTTCCCTAGTGGCTGCATCAGTTTGCATTCCTACCAACAGTGCAAGAAGGTTCCCCATTCTCCACATCCTCGCCAACATGTTGTTTCCTATGTTGTTACTTTTAGCCATTCTGATAGGTGTGAGGTGGTATCTCACTATGGTTTTGATTTGTATTACCCTGATGATGAATGATGTTGAGCATTTTTTTCATGTATCTGCTGGCCATCTGGATGTCTTCTTTGGAAAACTGTCCATTGCTGTCTTCTCACCATTTTTTGACTGGACTTTTTGGGTTTCTGGGTGCTGAGTTTGATACGTTCTTTATGTATTTCATGTATTTACCCTTTATATTTGTCATTTGCAAATATCTTCTCTGCTGCCTTTTGGTTGACTGTCTCGTATACTTTGCACTCTTTACCTTGATGAAGTCCCAGAAGTTCATTTTTGCTTCTATTTCCCTTGCCTCTGGAGATGTGTTTAGTAGGAAGTTGCTATGACCAATGCAACACAGAGGGTACTGTCTGTATGTTCTCCTCTAGGAATCTGATGGTTTCCTGTCTCACATTTAGATCTCTCATTCATTTTGAATTTATTTTTGTGTATGGTGTAAAAAACTGGTCCAGTTTTCCCAACACTATTTGTTCAAAAGACTTTTTCCTTTGGATAATCTTTCCTGCTTTGTTGAAGATTAGCTGACCTTTTCTGGGTTTTCTATTCTCTTCCATTAGTCAAGTATCTGTTTTTGTGCCAGTACCCATACTATCTTGGTGACTACAGCTTCAAGTCTGGAATTGTGATGCTTCCAGCTTCTTCTTTTTCAAGACTGCTTTGGTTATTTGAGGTCTTTTGTGGTTCCACACAAATTTTCAAATTATTTATTCCAGCTCTGTGAACTGGTGGTATTTTGATAGGGATTGCATTAAATGTGTTGATTGCTTTGGGTAATATAGACATTTTAACAGTATGTGTTCTTCCAATCCATAAACACATTTTACTGCATGCTTCTCTAACAACTTTGTTAAGATATAATTCACATGTCATCAAGTTCCTTTTTAAAGTATACAAAATAAATGGTCTTTAGTATATTCACAAACTTATACAACCATCATCCCTAATTTCAGAAAATTTTCATCACTCCAAAAGTGAATCCTATACCTATTAGCAGTCAGTCCTCATTCTCTCCTTCCCCCAGTACCTGGACACCACTCATCTACTTTCTGTCTCTATGAATTTGTCTATTCTGGACATTTCGTATTAATGAAATCATATTATCTGTGGGCTTTTGTGTCTGGCTTCCTTCACTTAATGTTTTCAAGGTAGATCCATGCTGTAGGTAATCCATGCTGTATCAATACCTCATTCTCTTTTATGGAAGATTAAAGAGATATGACACATTTTATTTAACCATTCATTGGCTGATAAATATCTGGGTTGTTTCCACCTTTTGTGTATTATGAATACAGCTGCTATGAACATTCATGTACAAGTTTGGTGTGAATATATTTTTAATTTATGTTTTAATGCATATACCTAGAAGTGGAATTCCTGGGTTATACTCTATTACTTCTTTAATATTGTTTTTAAAAATTTTTAGTAATCTCTACATCCAGTGTGGGGCTCAAACAACCCCAAGATCAAAAGCCACATGCTCTTCCAACTGAGCCACCCAGCCACCCCTCCCTCTATATTTAAGTTTTTGAGGAACTGTTGTTTCCCAAAGAAGCCATATCATTTTACATTCCTACCAGCAATGTGTGATGGTTCTGATTTCTTTACATACTTGCCAACACTTAATATCTCTTTTATTATTGATATATCCTAGTATGTATAAAGTAGTAAATCACTGATTTTTATTTGTATTTTCCTAATGACTAATGATGTTGAATGTCTTTTAATATTCTTATTGGTTTAGTCACTTTCTTTATAGAAATGGCTATTCAAATTCTTTGGTAATTTTTAAAAATGGGTCATGTATCTATTACTGAGTTGCAAGAGTTTTTGTATATTCTAGGTATAAGTCCCTTACCAGATGTGTGATTTGCAAATATTTTCTCCTAGTTATATAGCTTGCCTTTTCGTTTTCTTAATTTTTGAAGTGCAAAAGTTGTTACTGTTATAAAGTCTAAAATACTATTTTTTTTCTTATGGATAGTACTGTTGGTATCAGATCTAATAAACCTTTCTCTAACTTAAAAATACATATATCTTCTTCTGTGTTTCCTCCTGAGAGTTTTATAGTTTTCTTATATAGGTCTATCATCTATTTTGAGTTAACTTTTGTATATGGTATGAGGTCGTGGATATCAAGTTGTCCCAAGACTAATTGATGAAAAAACTATTTTTCCCCCCACTGAATTATCTGGTACTCTTGTTAAAAAAAAATCAATCGACTATAAATACTATGGTTTATTTCTTAACTATCAATTGTATCCTATTGATCTATCGGTTTATTCTTATGTCGTATTACAGTGTCCTGATTATTGTGGCTCTGTGATAAGCTTTGAAACCAGGAAGTGTGAACTGTCCAACTTTATTCTTCTTATTCAAGACTGTTTGGGCTATTTTACATTGGCCTCCATTGTTGCTAAGAGAAATCAACCATACCTGACATATCTAGGTATGGATCTTTTGAAAAAATTATTTTAAAAATTCCATTATGTTAACATACAGTGTTATATTAACTTTGGGTATGCAATACGATTCAATAATTCTATACACTACTCACTGCTCATCACAGTAAATGTACCCTAATGTTCTTCCCCTATTTCACTGATTTCCCCAACCACCTCTCCTCTGGCAACCACCGGTTTGTTCTCTATAGTTTAGAGTCTTTTAATTTGTTCATTTGTTTCTTAAACTCCATGTATCAGTGAAATCATATGGTGTTTGTCTTTCTATGACTAATAGATCTAGCAGGTATGGATCTTTTCAAATGTTTTTTCCTTGAGGATTTGCTGGGTTTCTTGAATATGTTAATGTTTTTCATCTAGTTGGGGGATTTTTCTGGTCATTATCTCTTCATATATTTTTCCTGTTTTCCTCTTTCCTTCCCATCTGAGATTCCTAGTGCAGACATGTTGGTGCACTTAATACTGTTCCACAAATCTCTGAAGCTCTGTTTATTTTTCTTCAATCTGTTTTCATTTTGTCTTTAAAATAATTTCTACTGATGTATCTTCAAAATTCTTTTATTTATATCTGCCATCTCAAATGTGCTATTCAGCACATCTAAAGAATTTTTCACCTTTACTGTTTCAGTTCTAGAATTTTTTTGGTAGTTTCTATTTCTCTATTGAGATTGCCTACTTATTGATACACATCTATATTTTCCTTTCATCCGAACTTATTTATAATAGCTGCTTTGAAGTCTTAGATATCTTCAACATTTGGACCTACGCAGAACCAGTTTCTACTGACTGTTATTTTTTCCTGAGTATAGGTTTCACTGTCCTGTTTTTTACATATCCCATAATTTTGGGTTGAATCTTAAACTTTTTTAGACAATATATTGTAGAAACTCTGGATATGATTTTTCTGAAGTTTTTTTGTTTTTTAATTTAGCTTGCTTAAATTGTTAAGATCGGTTTTCTCCATGGTATGAAGCTACTGTTCTCTCTTCCAGTTTTTCTATTATTTTTATACTTTAGCCTGGTTTCCTAATGGTTACCCTGTATCTGCATAGTTTAATAATAATGATTTAAGTAGACACTGTTCAAACACCTTAAACTTATTAGGCAGCTACCGTCTCATCAAATTGTGTATGTGCAGGGTGGGGGGAGTTGTGTACATAGTCCCCCCACCTTATCCATCGTTCTTCCCTGATTTCAGTTACCCACGGCCAATCACAGTCAGGAAGTAGATGATCCTCCTCCTGATATATCAGGAGGTTAGTAGCCTCACACTATGTCCCACTAAGTCACAATGCCTGTATTATTCATCTCACTTCATCTTAGCAAATAAGCATTTTATCATTAACATTATCACAACAAAGTACAGTACAATAAGGTATTCTGAGAAAGAGTCCATATAACTTTTATTATAATACACTGTTGTAATTGTTCTTTTTTTTTTTTTTAATTTTTTTTTTATTTATTTATTTTATGATAGTTACAGAGAGAGAGAGAGAGAGAGGCAGAGACACAGGCAGAGGGAGAAGCAGGCTCCATGCACCGGGAGCCCGACGTGGGACTCGATCCAGGGTCTCCCGGATCGCGCCCTGGGCCAAAGGCGGGCGCCAAACCGCTGCGCCACCCAGGGATCCCTGTTGTAATTGTTCTATTTAATATTACTGTTGTTAATCTCTTGTGCCTAATTTATATCAAACTTTATCATAGGTATGTATGTATAAGAAAACAACAGTATATGGGATTCAGTAATATCTGTGGTTCAGGCATCCACTGGGGTTCTTGGAAGTATCCCCTCTGGATAAAGAGGGACTACAGGATTTATAGTTGCAGTCAGTTCTCTTTTACTGTTTCACTCTTTACTGAGTTCGGTCTTCCTTGCATGAGTGAAGGCTCTCATTCAGCCAATGATATATAGAGAATTTTTCTCGGCACTTGGGTGGCTCTTTCATTTTTACAATCTACTTAAGTTACTAGTTGGTACATCACTTGCCCCACCCAGGACTTCAACCTTGGGCCAGCAAAATTATTATTTTTTCCCTTTGTTTCCTACTAGGATTGGCATTTTTAGCTGACAAAGCTTCAAATTCTTATGCTCTACCCCAAGTAAGTCCACTCTTAAGCATCAAATCTATTTCCAGTGGCATCCTCACTCTAGTAAAAACTATAGTTTTTGCCATTCAAACTACCAGAGAGGAGGGAGAAACAGGAACAGCCATGGTGAAGGCATCACAAACTCCTTTTGTTCTTATCCAAAGCTCAAGCACTTTTTCAACAATATACACTTCTCAATGTTTTCTGTCTTCAATTTCCAGAGTGGTAGGTGTTTTTTTTTTTTTTTTGGACAATTCTGTCCAGTTTTTATACTTGCTTTTCTAAACATGATCTACAACTTCTTCATGCCACCAAAGAGCCAGAAATTGCCTACATAAGTTTTTATACTTAAATATGTGTGTACATACCCAAAAACCTGTGGTTAATATAATTGTTTCAATTATATTATATATAACAGATTATAAAGTCTAAGCATTAACATATTGTTGAAATTAAGAGTTTCATATGATACTATATTATTAACTGAAAATGAGTTTAAGTTATCAGAAACAATGTTATCATGATAACATGGTTCATGTCAGACTATGCCAAATGAAAAAGATTAAAAAACACATTTAGTATATTAATATTTTAAGATATACAAAAATACATATATATATGCATGCCACACATAAACAGAAACTGAAATAACATGCTTAGAAGATTAAGAGTGTCATAATTTGAATAGAAGGATTACTAGTAGTATTTTTCCTATTTAAAAAGATTGCCAAATTCTCTAAACATACATTATGTTTATAATACTAAAAAAAATATCTTTCAAGAGAGAAAAAAGCTATGTACACCATCTACTTAATCAGGTTCAACTCCTGCTGATATTATAGCAGTTCCACAACTTTAATGGGATAATTAATTTATATGAATATCTTAATGTATTATTTTAGAATACTGAACTTCTACAGTTAGCAGAGTTAATATATACAAGAAGAAATTTTATTACCATTTTTTTCCCTCTGGGTATGAAAACAGGTTTTGATCAGTATCATCAAAATAAGTATATACCATACTAAGGTGGCTACTTTAAGTGGCAACACTCATTTACATATGTAATCTCAAATAAAAAATAATTCTATCAGAACATGGCAATACCATATACTCAGGAACTATTTTTTTAATTAATTTTTATTGGTGTTCAATTTACCAACATACAGAAAAACACCCAGTGCTCATCCCATCAAGTGTCCACCTCAGAGCCCGTCACCCATTCCCCTCCAACACCCGCCCTCCTCCCCTTCCACCACCCCTAGTTCGTTTCCCCGAGTTAGGAGTCTTTATGTTCTGTCTCCCTTCCTGATATTTCCCAACATTTTTTTCCCTTCCTTTATATTCCCTTTCACTATTATTCATATACCCTAAATGAATGAGAACATACACTGTTTGTCCTTCTCCGACTGAATTATTTCACTCAGCATAATACCCTCCAGTTCCATCCACGTTGAAGCAAATGGTGGGTATTTGTCGTTTCTAATTGCTGAGTAATATTCCATTGTATACATAAACCACATCTTCTTTATCCATTCATCTTTCGATGGACACCGAGGCTCCTTCCACAGTTTGGCTATTGTGGCCATTGCTGATAGAAACATCGGGTGCAAGTGTCCCGACGTTTCATTGCATCTGAATCTTTGGGGTAAATCCCCAACAGTGCAATTGCTGGGTCGTAGGGAAGGTCTATTTTTAACTCTTTGAGGAACCTCCACACAGTTTTCCAGAGTGGCTGCACCAGTTCACATTCCCACCAACAGTGTAAGAGGGTTCCCTTTTTTCCGCATCCTCTCCAACATTTGTGGTTTCTGGCCTTGTTAATTTTCCCCATTCTCACTGGTGTGAGGTGGGATCTCATTGTGGTTTTGATTTGTATTTCCCTGATGGCAAGTGATGCAGAGCATTTTCTCATGTGCATGTTGGCCATGTCCATGTCTTCCTCTGTGAGATTTCTCTTCATGTCTTTTGCCCATTTCATGATTGGATTGTTTGTTTCTTTGGTGTTGAGTTTAATAAGTTCTTTATAGATTTGGGAAACTAGCCCTTTATCTGATATGTCATTTGCAAATATCTCCTCCCATTCTGTAGGTTGTCTTTTAGTTTTGTTGACTGTATCCTTTGCTGTGCAAAAGCTTCTTATCTTGATGAAGTCCCAATAGTTCATTTTTGCTTTTGTTTCTTTTGCCTTTGTGGATGTATCTTGCAAGAAGTTACTGTGGCCGAGTTCAAAGAGGGTGTTGCCTGTGTTCTCTTCTATGATTTTGATGGACTCTTGTCTCACGTTTAGATCTCTCATCCATTTTGAGTTTATCTTTGTGTATGGTGAAAGAGAGTGGTCCAGTTTCATTCTTCTGCATGTGGATGTCCAATTTTCCCAGCACCATTTATTGAAGAGACTGTCTTTCTTCCAATGGATAGTCTTTCCTCCTTTATCGAATATTAGATGACCATACATTTCAGGGTCCACTTCTGGGTTCTCTATTCTGTTCCATTGATCTATGTGTCTGTTTTTGTGCCAGTACCACACTGTCTTGATGACCACAGCTTTGTAGTACAACCTGAAATCTGGCATTGTGATGCCCCCAGATATGGTTTTCTTTTTTAAAATTCCCCTGGCTATTCGGGGTCTTTTCTGATTCCACACAAATCTTAAAATAATTTGTTCTAACTCTCTGAAGAAAGTCCATGGTATTTTGATAGGGATTGCATTAAATGTGTCAATTGCCCTGGGTAACATTGACATTTTTACAATATTAATTCTTCCAATCCATGAGCATGGAATATTTTTCCATCTCTTTGTGTCTTCCTCAATTTCTTTCAGAAGTGTTCTATAGTTTTTAGGGTATAGATCTTTTACCTCTTTGGTTAGGTTTATTCCTAGGTATCTTATGCTTTTGGGTGCAATTGTAAATGGGATGGACTCCTTAATTTCTCTTTCTTCAGTCTCATTGTGAGTGTATAGAAATGCCATTGATTTCTGGGCATTGAATTTGTATCCTGCCACGCTACCAAATTGCTGTATGAGTTCTAGCAATCTTGGGGTGGAGGCTTTTGGGTTTTCTATGTAGAGTATCATGTCATCGGCGAAGAGGGAGAGTTTGACTTCTTCTTTGCCAATTTGAATGCCTTTAATGTCTTTTTGTTGTCTGATTGCTGAGGCGAGGGCTTCCAGAACTATGTTGAACAGCAGTGGTGAGAGTGGACATCCCTGTCTTGTTCCTGATCTTAGGGGAAAGGCTCCCAGTGCTTCCCCATTGAGAATGGTATTTGCTGTGGGCTTTTCGTAAATGGCTTTTAAGATGTCGAGGAAAGTTCCCTCTATCCCAACACTCTGAAGGGTTTTGATTAGGAATGGATGCTGTATTTTGTCAAATGCTTTCTCTGCATCTAATGAGAGTATCATATGGTTCTTGGTTTTTCTCTTGCTGATATGGTGAATCACATTGATGGTTTTACGAGTGTTGAACCAGCCTTGTGTCCCGGGGATAAATCCTACTTGGTCATGGTGAATAATTTTCTTAATGTGTTGTTGGATCCTATTGGCTAGTATCTTGTTGAGAATTTTTGCATCCATGTTCATCAGGGATATTGGTCTGTAATTCTCCTTTTTGGTGGGGTCTTTGTCTGGTTTCGGAATTAAGGTGATGCTGGCCTCATAGAATGAATTTGGAAGTACTCCATCTCTTTCTATCTTTCCAAACAGCTTTAGTAGAATAGGTATGATTTCTTCTTTAAACGTTTGATAGAATTCCCCTGGGAAGCCATCTGGCCCTGGACTCTTGTGTCTTGGGAGGTTTTTGATGACTGCTTCAATTTCCTCCCTGGTTATTGGCCTGTTCAGGTTTTCTATTTCTTCCTGCTCCAGTTTTGGTAGTTTGTGGCTTTCCAGGAATGCGTCCATTTCTTCTAGATCTCCTAATTTATTGGCGTACAGCTGTTCATAATATGTTTTTAAAATCGTTTGTATTTCCTTGGTGTTGGTAGTGATCTCTCCTTTCTCATTCATGATTTTATTAATTTGAGTCTTCTCTCTCTTCTTTTTAATAAGGTTGGCTAATGGTTTATCTATCTTATTAATTCTTTCAAAGAACCAACTCCTGGTTCTGTTGATCTGTTCCACAGTTCTTTTGGTCTCGATATCATTGAGTTCTGCTCGAATTTTAATTAACTGTCTTCTTCTGCTGGGGGTGGGGTCCATTTGTTGCTTTTTCTCTAGTTCCTTTATGTGTAAGGTGAGCTTTTGAATTTGAGTTCTTTCCAGTTTTTGAATGGATGCTTGTATTGCGATGTATTTCCCCCTCAGGACTGCTTTTGCTGCATCCCAAAGATTTTGAACGGTTGTATCTTCATTCTCATTAGTTTCCATGAATCTTTTTAATTCTTCCTTAATTTCCTGGTTGACTTTTTCATCTTTTAGCAGGATGGTCCTTAACCTCCACGTGTTTGTGGTCCTTCCAAACTTCTTGTTGTGATTAAGTTCTAATTTCAAGGCATTATGGTCTGAGAATATACAGGGGACTATCCCGATCTTTTGGTATCGGTTCAGACCCGATTTGTGACCCACTATGTGGTCTATTCTGGAGAAAGTTCCATGTGCACTTGAGAAGAATGTGTATTCAGTTGAGTTTGGATGTAAAGTTCTGTAGATATCTGTGAAATCCATCTCGTCCAGTGTATCATTTAAAGCTCTCGTTTCTTTGGATATGTTGTACTTAGAAGACCTATCTAGTATGGAGAGAACTAGATTGAAGTCACCAAGTATAAGTGTATTATTATCAAAGTATTTCTTCAGTTTGGTTATTAATTGGTTTAAATATTTGGCAGCTCCCACATTCGGGGCATATATATTGAGGATTGTTAAGTCCTCTTGTTGGATAGATCCTTTGAGTATGAGATAGTGTCCCTCTTCATCTCTCACTATAGTCTTCGGGGTAAATTTTAATTTATCTGATATAAGGATGCCAACCCCTGCTTTCTTTTGAGGACCATTTGAATGGTAAATGGTTCTCCAACCTTTTATTTTCAGGTTGTAGGTGTCCTTCTGTCTAAAATGAGTCTCTTGTAGACAGCAAATAGATGGGTCCTGCTTTTTTATCCAGTCTGAAACCCTGCGCCTTTTGATGGGGTCATTAAGCCCGTTCACGTTCAGAGTTACTATTGATAGATATGAGTTTAGTGTCATCATATCTATTCAGTCCTTGTTTTTGTGGATTGTTCCACTGAACTTCTTCTTAAAGGGGAATTTTAAGAGTCCCCCTTAAAATTTCTTGCAGAGCTGGTTTGGAGGTTACATATTCTTTCAGTTCCTGCCTGTCTTGGAAGCTCTTTATCTCTCCTTCCATTTTGAATGAAAGCCTTGCTGGATAAAGTATTCTTGGTTGCATGTTCTTTTCATTTAGGACCCTGAATATATCCTGCCAGCCCTTTCTGGCCTGCCAGGTCTCTGTGGAGAGGTCTGCTGTTACCCTGATATTCCTCCCCATAAAAGTCAGGGACTTTTTTTCTCTTGCTGCTTTAAGGATCTTCTTATCTTTGGAATTTGCAAGCTTCACTATTAAATGTCGAGGTGTTGAACGGTTTTTGTTGATTTTAGGGGGGGATCTCTCTCTTTCCTGGATCTGAATGCCTGTTTCCCTTCCCAGATTCGGAAAGTTTTCAGCTAGGATTTGTTCAAATACATATTCTGGCCCTCTGTCCCTTTCCGCGCCCTTGGGAACCCCAATTAAACGTAGGTTTTTCTTCCTCAGGCTGTCATTTATTTCCCTTAATCTATCCTCATGGTCTTTTAATTGCCTGTCTCTTTTTTCCTCAGTTTCCCTCTTTGCCATCAACTTGTCTTCTATGTCACTCATTTGTTCTTCCACCTCGTTAAGCCTCGTCGTTAGGACTTCTAGGTTGGATTGCATCTCATTTAATTGATTTTTAATTTCTGCCTGATTGGATCTAAATTCTGCAGTCATGAAGTCTCTTGAGTCCTTTATGGTTTTTTCTAGAGCCACCAGTAGCTGTAAAATAGTGCTTCTGAATTGGCTTTCTGACATTGAAGTGTAATCCATATTTTGTAACTCTGTGGGAGAGAGGGCTGTTTCTGATTCTTTTTTTTTTGAGGTGAGGTTTTCCTTCTAGTGATTTTGCTCAGTGCAGAGTGGCCATAAACAAGTTGTACTGGGAAAAGGAGAAAGAGAGAAGGAAAGAAAAGAGAAAAAGAAAAAAGAGAAAGAAGAAAAAAAAGGGGGAAAAGAGAAGAAAAAGAAAGAAAAAGGAGAAAAAAGAAAAAAAAGGGTGGGGTGGGGTGGGGGAAGCAATCAGAAATCAAGAAGAAAGAAAGAAAAAAAAGCACAAAACAAAACAAAAACAAAAACAAAAACAAAAAAAACCACGGGGGAGTATCTTCCGATTCTATATACTTTAAGTCCCTTGACTTCCCTTGGAACTGGTCCGTCTCCTTGGTCTCTGGGGGAGGGGCCTGCTGTGCTGATTCTCAGGTGTTAGCACTTGGGGGAGCTGCTCTGCCCCTGCCTACTCAGGAACTATTTCAACCAACTTCTCCTATGTCTCATTATCATAAAATTACATTTTTGTTTTCTTAAATTTTATTTCTACAATCAATTTCATTCCTTTAAGGACTTACCTTTGCTGCATGGTATGTACTAGCCTCAAGTAAATCTTCTTTTTTAGCTTCTTTGGCAAGCAGGTTAAATCGACTTAACATTGCAGCTTTACAAAGCCGACTTGCCATTGACACACCACTTTTAAATGGGGAACTAAAGTAGAAAGAATGAAACATTCACAATCATTATTCAAGGATGTTGACAATTGTAAAGATGAAAATCAACACAAAATCTACAAATATTTTTTCCAATTATGTACAATGAAAATAGTGAAAGATTTTTACATAAAATCATTCTGAATATTTACTTTCTGAAGCTAATTTTATTACAGTTTAAATTATAGTGTTGCATTAAAAATTAAAGCAGATACTGGAACATTTTACTGTTTGAAGCAAAATTAATCTATATTGATCCAAATTAAAAGCTGTACTAGAACTGCCTGGAAAAAGGGACAGAAATATTTTCTGGAATAATGAAAATGTCCTGCATTTTAATGGAGTAATAGTAGTACAGGTGTATATATATCAAAAGTCATGAAGCTATATAGCCCATTTTACTACATGTAAATTTTAACTCACTAAAAGAATATATACACCCCCTCATGACCTTCTGTATATGTCCTTGCATATATTTTTTGTTTCTAATTAAAAGTGGGTCCATAGACCACGAAATTTTTTGCTTTATCTTATTCGTTGTTCTTGTATTTACAAAAATTTCTCAAATCCTTCATTTCCCGTCTCCATACTCTTTATGTGACTTTCCAGATTCTACTCTCAAGAACTATGGTTGATTTCCCATCTCCCTGAATTTGAGCTAGCTTTGTGCCTTATTTTGGTTAACAGAATAGATGATGTGTCAGTTCTGAGCCTGGGACTTATAGGTTTGTGTTCTCATTCTCTAGGGAATCCTATCTCTGCCCAGCGAACCAGCTGGGACCAGTCTACAAGAGGGTGAGACAACACGTGGACCAGAGCCATGTCATCCTTCTAAGTTCAGCCAAGTTGAATTTCAGTTGACCTAGAGCTAACCCTGGATGAAAGAGGGAGCTCCACAATATCCAGCTTAGTTGACCTAAAAACTTCGAGCAGTAATAAACGGTTATTTTTAAATCACTAAGTTTTGAGGTAGTTTTATTCACAGCAATAATTAACAAAAGCTCTTATGTATGAAATCAATTATCTCTTTGTTAATATTTTCATCATGATACCTTTGGTTGTAGTTTTCTCAATGATTCTCCTGGGCTTTTAGGGTATAAAATGATACCATATGCAAAGAATGGTAATTTTACCTTCTTCCTTCCAATATTTTATAATCTTTCATTTCTTTCTCTTGTCCAAATGCTTTAAGTATAATATTAACACTAACAGTAAACAATCGTTTCTTGTTCTGGATATTATCAACCATGATGATACTTTTGACTAATAAAACACACATTTTATCCTTAACAAAAATATCAAACTATTCCTTTTTTATTATCTTTATCTAGAATAGCTAAAGAGCTATATTATATGCCTTCTTAGAATTTATATAGGATGAATATATTATGTCCCTAAATCAATATGACTATTTTAATAAGAATTTATTTCTAGCCTGTTGTTATTCCTATTATGTTACTATCCTCACTCCTATAAAAAATACTAATTGGTATTGTTGTATAAAATATGTATTTTTAAATATACTACTACATCCTGATTCCTACTAATTTATTTAGCAATATTTTGTTTGGATATAAAAGAAAGCTTCATATACAACTTTTGTGGAGGGAGGGCAGCAATCTTCTATCGGATTTAAGTAGCAGTGATACACCTGCTTCATAAAAGAATTTTAATGTTTTCCATCTTCTTAGATAGCACTGGAAATTTCTTCTATTTATAAAGGTTTAAAATTCCCCTGAACCACCTCAGCACGGTGCTCTTTCTTTGCAAACAGGGTACCTTACTTTCTTATGAAAATATTGTTGAGATTTTTCCCTCTTTTGTACCAGTTATATAAATAATTTTTCCTAAAGATATATGCATTTCACAGGATTTTTAAAAAAATATTTACATTTTGAGAGAAGTTTTTATGAACCTTTAATTTTCAGTTTCTGTTAATTACTCCCTTAATTCACTAAACAAGAGACTCGCTAGAGATATTTTTTCACAGACTCAGATTTCTAAGACTACTTCCTAAATTATTTAGCTCTTTAAGTTACATTTCTAGTTTTGTTGATTTCTACATTCTGCTTATTTCCTGATATAAGCATTTCAACTACTGTCTTTTCCATTCAGCTTTGCATTTAGCTGTATATCCTACAAGTTCTGATATACTGAACTATATATATATAGAATATATTGAATGCTTTCAATATCCTTGTCTCAAATATTCTGCTGTTTCATTTTATATTTCCTCTTTTTTTTAAAAAAAAGATTTTTATTTATTCATTAGAGACACAGAGAGAGGCAGAGATATAGAGGAGGGAGAAGCAGGCTCCGTGCAGGTAGCCCAACATGGGACTTGATCCTGGGACTCCAGGATCACACCCTGAGTTGAAGGCAGATGCTTAACCACTGAGCACCCCCAGGCATCCCTTATATTTCCTCTTTGAGTCAAAAGTTAGAAGACTCCCCCCACCAATGAAACTCCTAGTATACTGATTTTGTTTTTTACAGATTTACTGTATCACAACCAAAAATACTATCTACATCACTTCTACCTTTAAATTCAAGCTAGTTAGCATACAGTGTACATTAGTTTCAGGGTAGAGTTTAGGGACTCATCAGTTGCATAGAACACCCAGTGCTCATTACATCAAGTGTCCTCCTTGATGTCCATCACCCAGTTCTCCCATCTACCCTTGCCTCCCCTCCAGCAACCCTTAGTTTGTTTTCCTGTTTTTATCTTGTTTTTCTTTCCCTTCCTCTGTGCTGTTTTTTTTCTTAAATCCCACATGAGTGAAATCATATGGTATTTGTCTTTCTCTGATTTATTTCACTTAGCATAATACCCTCTAGTTTATTTTTTTTTTTTACCCTCTAGTTTAAAACAAATACCCTCTAGTTCCATCCACACTGTTGCTAGTGGCAAGATTCCATTGTTTTTGATGGCTGAGTAATATTCCATTTTATGTGTATATGTGTGTGTATACCACTTCTTTATCCATTCATCAGTCAATGGACATCTGGGTTCTTTCCATATTTTGGCCATTGTGGACATTGCTGTTACAAACGCTGGGGTGCCTCTGGCTCTCTGAATCACTATTTTTGTGTTTTTTGGATAAATACCTAGTAGTATAATTGCTGGGTCATAGAGTAGCTCCATTTTTAACTTTTTGAGGAACCTCCATACTATTTTCCAGAGTGGCTGCACCAGTCTGCATTCCTATCCAAAGTGCAAGAGGGTTCCCCTTTCTTCACATCCTCACCAACGTCTGTTGTTCCTTAAGTTTTTCCTTTAGCATTCAGACCAGTATGAGGTTGTATCTCATTGTGGTTTTATTTCCCTGATGATGACTGCTGTTGAATATTTTTTCATGTGGCTGTTAGCCATGTGTAGGTCTTCTTTGGAAAAATAACACTTCATGTTTTCTGTCCATTTCTTGACTGGATTTTTTGGTTTTTAGGTATTGAGTTTGTTCAGTTCTTTATAGATTTTGGATACTACTATAGCTTTTTATCTGATAAGACATTTACAAGTATCTTCTTCCATTCCATAGGTTGCCTTTTAGTTTTGTTGTTTCCTTTGCTGTGCAGAAGCTTTTTATCTCGATGAAGTCCCAATAGTTCATTTTTACTCTTGTTTTCTTCACCTCTAGAGACATGCCTAATAGAAAGCTGCCACGGCTGAGGTGAAAGCTGTCACTGCATTTGTTTTTTTCTAGGTTTTTGATGGATTCCTGTCTCACATTTAGGTCTTTCATCCGTTTAGAGTTTAGTTTTGTGTATAGTGTAAAATGTGGTCCAGTTTTCCCAACACCATTTGTTGATTAGTGTTTTTCCATTGAATATCTTTCCTGCTTTTGTTGAAGATTAGCTGACTATAGAACTGAGGGTCCAGTTCTAGGTTCTCACATGGCTTCTAACTTTCAGAATTGCGATTTTCTTTGTGGAATAACATAGGATCATTTTTTTTTTCAATATTCTATAGGTTCCTCAAAAGTAGGTGTGTTTTATATTTTTACAGTGCAGTTTTATATAAGTTAATCAAATCTACCTTTTTGTTATTAAAAACCACTGTATCCTTGTGCTTATTGTTTTGTTCATTTGATCATGAACTGAAAGGTAAATTACTGTCTCAATTACTACTGGATTTCTATTTTTCCTCCTGTAACTTCTTTTTTTTTTGAATAATGATACTATGTTGTTGCACATATATCTGTTAATGGTTCTTTCTTCCTTGTAAATTACACATTACAATGATAGTATCTTTTATGTAGTGCTTTGGAGCTGAATGTGGCCGAGTTCACATTCCCACCAACAGTGTAATCTACTATTTAGATCATATGTGCTCTCTTTACTTGTAATCAATCACCTGGCAAGTATTTAGCTATAATAAATTAAACTCATTTTACATTTCAGCTTATTTATGCTAGTATTTTGTGTTTTCAGTAAAAGACTTTTTAATGTGCACAGTTTGTCCACTGTTAACAGTGATATTACTTTGTGCTGATTCAAAGCAAGAACAGTGTAATTCACACTAGTTGAAGTAAACAATAGTATGCCTAGTTGATTGTAACACTGGCTTGCATGTGGTCTTAAATCCATCTTTCACCAAAAAAGCAGTTTAATTTTTAACACTATCATCTCATTAAAAATGTATGGTTGTGACCATAGAAGAGCATACACTAGAAGAGCAGCTGTAGTTTTACTTGCTAATCAATGGCAGGAATTTACAAAGAAATGTCTAAAAGGCATAACATATTATGGTTATTGACAAGGGCTTTGGAAATAATATCCAGATAAGAATCCCAGCTGTATTATTATTTGTGTGTGACATCAAGAAAAATAATAAACCTAGCTTGAAGCAGTTTATCTGTCAAAGAGCAACAGCACCATGTAATCAGGGTTATTTTAAGAAGGCAGTATAACATAGTACATTAGTTCTCACATGTAAGTATATGTGAATAATATATGAGAACACATATCCTTAGCCTTAGATCCAGAAACTCAGAGTCAGTAAGAGAAAATGAATTTTTATTTTTTTATTTTTATTTATTTATTTTTTTAATTTTTATTGGTGTTCAATTTACCGACATACAGAAAAACACCCAGTGCTCATCCCGTCAAGTGTCCACCTCAGTGCCCGTCACCCATTCCCCTCCAACACCCGCCCTCCTCCCCTTCCACCACCCCTAGTTCGTTTCCCCGAGTTAGGAGTCTTTAAGTTCTGTCTCCCTTCCTGATATTTCCCAACATTTCTTTTCCCTTCCTTTATATTCCCTTTCACTATTATTCATATTCCCCAAATGAATGAGAACATACACTGTTTGTCCTTCTCCGACTGACTTATTTCACTCAGCATAATACCCTCCAGTTCCATCCATGTTGAAGCAAATGGTGGGTATCTGTCGTTTCTAATGGCTGAGTAATATTCCATTGTATACATAAACCACATCTTCTTTATCCATTCATCTTTCGATGGACACCGAGGCTCCTTCCACAGTTTGGCTATTGTGGACATTGCTGCTAGAAACATCGGGTGCAGGTGTCCCGACGTTTCATTGCATCTGAATCTTTGGGGTAAATCCCCAACAGTGCAATTGCTGGGTCGTAGGGCAGGTCTATTTTTAACTCTTTGAGGAACCTCCACACAGTTTTCCAGAGTGGCTGCACCAGTTCACATTCCCACCAACAGTGTAAGAGGGTTCCCTTTTCTCCGCATCCTCTCCAACATTTGTGGTTTCCTGCCTTGTTAATTTTCCCCATTCTCACTGGTGTGAGGTGGTATCTCATTGTAGTTTTGATTTGTATTTCCCTGATGGCAAGTGATGCAGAGCATTTTCTCATGTGCATGTTGGCCATGTCCATGTCTTCCTCTGTGAGATTTCTCTTCATGTCTTTTGCCCATTTCATGATTGGATTGTTTGTTTCTTTGGTGTTGAGTTTAATACGTTCTTTATAGATTTGGGAAACTAGCTCTTTATCTGATATGTCATTTGCAAATATCTTCTCCCATTCTGTAGGTTGTCTTTTAGTTTTGTTGACTGTATCCTTTGCTGTGCAAAAGCTTCTTATCTTGATGAAGTCCCAATAGTTCATTTTTGCTTTTGTTTCTTTGGCCTTTGTGGATGCATCTTGCAAGAAGTTACTGTGGCCGAGTTCAAAGAGGGTGTTGCCTGTGTTCTCTTCTATGATTTTGATGGACTCTTGTCTCACATTTAGATCTCTCATCCATTTTGAGTTTATCTTTGTGTATGGTGAAAGAGAGTGGTCCAGTTTCATTCTTCTGCATGTGGATGTCCAATTTTCCCAGCACCATTTATTGAAGAGACTGTCTTTCTTCCAATGGATAGTCTTTCCTCCTTTATCGAATATTAGATGACCATACATTTCAGGGTCCACTTCTGGGTTCTCTATTCTGTTCCATTGATCTATGTGTCTGTTTTTGTGCCAGTACCACACTGTCTTGATGACCACAGCTTTGTAGTACAACCTGAAATCTGGCATTGTGATGCCCCCAGATATGGTTTTCTTTTTTAAAATTCCCCTGGCTATTCGGGGTCTTTTCTGATTCCACACAAATCTTAAAATAATTTGTTCTAACTCTCTGAAGAAAGTCCATGGTATTTTGATAGGGATTGCATTAAACGTGTAAATTGCCCTGGGTAACATTGACATTTTTACAATATTAATTCTGCCAATCCATGAGCATGGAATATTTTTCCATCTCTTTGTGTCTTCCTCAATTTCTTTCAGAAGTGTTCTATAGTTTTTAGGGTATAGATCTTTTACCTCTTTGGTTAGGTTTATTCCTAGGTATCTTATGCTTTTGGGTGCAATTGTAAATGGGATGGACTCCTTAATTTCTCTTTCTTCAGTCTCATTGTGAGTGTATAGAAATGCCATTGATTTCTGGGCATTGAATTTGTATCCTGCCACGCTACCAAATTGCTGTATGAGTTCTAGCAATCTTGGGGTGGAGGCTTTTGGGTTTTCTATGTAGAGTATCATGTCATCGGCGAAGAGGGAGAGTTTGACTTCTTCTTTGCCAATTTGAATGCCTTTAATGTCTTTTTGTTGTCTGATTGCTGAGGCGAGGGCTTCCAGAACTATGTTGAACAGCAGTGGTGAGAGTGGACATCCCTGTCTTGTTCCTGATCTTAGGGGAAAGGCTCCCAGTGCTTCCCCATTGAGAATGGTATTTGCTGTGGGCTTTTCGTAAATGGCTTTTAAGATGTCGAGGAAAGTTCCCTCTATCCCAACACTCTGAAGGGTTTTGATTAGGAATGGATGCTGTATTTTGTCAAATGCTTTCTCTGCATCTAATGAGAGTATCATATGGTTCTTGGTTTTTCTCTTGCTGATATGGTGAATCACATTGATGGTTTTACGAGTGTTGAAGCAGCCTTGTGTCCCGGGGATAAATCCTACTTGGTCATGGTGAATAATTTTCTTAATGTGTTGTTGGATCCTATTGGCTAGTATCTTGTTGAGAATTTTTGCATCCATGTTCATCAGGGATATTGGTCTGTAATTCTCCTTTTTGGTGGGGTCTTTGTCTGGTTTCGGAATTAAGGTGATGCTGGCCTCATAGAATGAATTTGGAAGTACTCCATCTCTTTCTATCTTTCCAAACAGCTTTAGTAGAATAGGTATGATTTCTTCTTTAAACGTTTGATAGAATTCCCCTGGGAAGCCATCTGGCCCTGGACTCTTGTGTCTTGGGAGGTTTTTGATGACTGCTTCAATTTCCTCCCTGGTTATTGGCCTGTTCAGGTTTTCTATTTCTTCCTGCTCCAGTTTTGGTAGTTTGTGGCTTTCCAGGAATGCGTCCATTTCTTCTAGATCTCCTAATTTATTGGCGTACAGCTGTTCATAATATGTTTTTAAAATCGTTTGTATTTCCTTGGTGTTGGTAGTGATCTCTCCTTTCTCATTCATGATTTTATTAATTTGAGTCTTCTCTCTCTTCTTTTTAATAAGGTTGGCTAATGGTTTATCTATCTTATTAATTCTTTCAAAGAACCAACTCCTGGTTCTGTTGATCTGTTCCACAGTTCTTTTGGTCTCGATATCATTGAGTTCTGCTCGAATTTTAATTAACTGTCTTCTGCTGGGGGTGGGGTCTATTTGTTGCTTTTTCTCTAGTTCCTTTATGTGTAAGGTGAGCTTTTGAATTTGAGTTCTTTCCAGTTTTTGAATGGATGCTTGTATTGCGATGTATTTCCCCCTCAGGACTGCTTTTGCTGCATCCCAAAGATTTTGAACGGTTGTATCTTCATTCTCATTAGTTTCCATGAATCTTTTTAATTCTTCCTTAATTTCCTGGTTGACTTTTTCATCTTTTAGCAGGATGGTCCTTAACCTCCACGTGTTTGTGGTCCTTCCAAACTTCTTGTTGTGATTAAGTTCTAATTTCAAGGCATTATGGTCTGAGAATATACAGGGGACTATCCCGATCTTTTGGTATCGGTTCAGACCCGATTTGTGACCCACTATGTGGTCTATTCTGGAGAAAGTTCCATGTGCACTTGAGAAGAATGTGTATTCAGTTGAGTTTGGATGTAAAGTTCTGTAGATATCTGTGAAATCCATCTCGTCCAGTGTATCATTTAAAGCTCTCGTTTCTTTGGATATGTTGTACTTAGAAGACCTATCTAGTATGGAGAGAACTAGATTGAAGTCACCAAGTATAAGTGTATTATTATCAAAGTATTTCTTCAGTTTGGTTATTAATTGGTTTAAATATTTGGCAGCTCCCACATTCGGGGCATATATATTGAGGATTGTTAAGTCCTCTTGTTGGATAGATCCTTTGAGTATGAGATAGTGTCCCTCTTCATCTCTCACTATAGTCTTCGGGGTAAATTTTAATTTATCTGATATAAGGATGCCAACCCCTGCTTTCTTTTGAGGACCATTTGAATGGTAAATGGTTCTCCAACCTTTTATTTTCAGGTTGTAGGTGTCCTTCTGTCTAAAATGAGTCTCTTGTAGACAGCAAATAGATGGGTCCTGCTTTATCCAGTCTGAAACCCTGCGCCTTTTGATGGGGTCATTAAGCCCGTTCACGTTCAGAGTTACTATTGATAGATATGAGTTTAGTGTCATCATATCTATTCAGTCCTTGTTTTTGTGGATTGTTCCACTGAACTTCTTCTTAAAGGGGAATTTTAAGAGTCCCCCTTAAAATTTCTTGCAGAGCTGGTTTGGAGGTTACATATTCTTTCAGTTCCTGCCTGTCTTGGAAGCTCTTTATCTCTCCTTCCATTTTGAATGAAAGCCTTGCTGGATAAAGTATTCTTGGTTGCATGTTCTTTTCATTTAGGACCCTGAATATATCCTGCCAGCCCTTTCTGGCCTGCCAGGTCTCTGTGGAGAGGTCTGCTGTTACCCTGATACTCCTACCCATAAAAGTCAGGGACTTTTTTTCTCTTGCTGCTTTAAGGATCTTCTCCTTATCTTTGGAATTTGCAAGCTTCACTATTAAATGTCGAGGTGTTGAACGGTTTTTGTTGATTTTAGGGGGGGATCTCTCTCTTTCCTGGATCTGAATGCCTGTTTCCCTTCCCAGATTCGGAAAGTTTTCAGCTAGGATTTGTTCAAATACATATTCTGGCCCTCTGTCCCTTTTGGCGCCCTCGGGAACCCCAATTAAACGTAGGTTTTTCTTCCTCAGGCTGTCATTTATTTCCCTTAATCTATCCTCATGGTCTTTTAATTGCCTGTCTCTTTTTTCCTCAGTTTCCCTCTTTGCCATCAACTTGTCTTCTATGTCCCTCATTTGTTCTTCCACCTCGTTAAGCCTCGTCGTTAGGACTTCTAGGTTGGATTGCATCTCATTTAATTGATTTTTAATTTCTGCCTGATTGGGTCTAAATTCTGCAGTCATGAAGTCTCTTGAGTCCTTTATGGTTTTTTCTAGAGCCACCAGTAGCTGTAAAATAGTGCTTCTGAATTGGCTTTCTGACATTGAAGTGTAATCCATGTTTTGTAACTCTGTGGGAGAGAGGGCTGTTTCTGATTCTTTTTTTTGAGGTGAGGTTTTCCTTCTAGTGATTTTGCTCAGTGCAGAGTGGCCAAAAACAAGTTGTATTGGGAAAAGGAGAGAAAGAGAGAGAAGGAAAGAAAAGAGAAAAAGAAAAAAGAGAAAGAAGAAAAAAAAAGGGAAAAAGAGAAGTAAAAGAGAAAGAAAAAGAAAGAAAGGAGAAAAAAGAAAAAAGGGGGGGTGGGGTTGGGGAAGCAATCAGAAATCAAGAAGAAAGAAAGAAAAAAAAGCACAAAACCAAACCAAAAAAAAACCCAAAAAAAGAAACAAAAAAAAAAAACACGGGGGAGTATCTTCCGATTCTGTATACTTTAAGTCCCTTGACTTCCCTTGGAACTGGTCCGTCTCGCTGGTCTTCTGGGGGAGGGGCCTGCTGTGTTGATTCTCAGGTGTTAGCACTTGGGGGAGCTGCTCTGCCCCTGCCTGGTGCAGGGCTCAGTGGGGGTTGTTTATCCCGTGAGGCCCCGGGCAGCTCTGGGACCCTGAAGTCAGCCCCCGCAGTAACTCCAGGGCTCTCGGTCTGCAGGGCCTGGGGGCTCCCGGGCGGGGCCGCTGATCTGCTCAGCTCCAGGCAGGAGCGTCCTTGCTGTCCTGGGCCCTCCAGGCCTCTGCCTGTCCCGGGGGGAGGCCGGATCCTGGGCTCTGTCCCGACGCCCTGTGCTCCGGGGGCCTGCGCTGTTGGATTCGCGCTCCCGCCCCGCAGTCCCCTCCGCGGAGCCGCCGCCCGAGCCCCTCCGAGCTGTTCCCGGAGCCGCGCCGCCCCCTCTGCGGGGAGCTTCTTCCTCCGCCCGAGCCGCCGCCGACGCTGAGCTGCTCCTGGAGCCCCGCAGCCCCCTCCGCGGAGCCTCCGCCTGAGCCCCTCCGAGCTGCTCCGGGTCCCGCCGTGCGCGCTGCAGCCCTTAGGGAGCTCAGTGCATCTCCCCGGGGCGCAGTTCCTCTGTTACTGTCCCAGGGAGCCCGAGGGCACCCCCGCCTTTCTGGGGATCCTGCTCCAATTCCCCGGGAGGCCTTTCCGCGGGGAAGGTTTGTGCAGCTCCTGCTCCTCCTGGACGGGGCTCTCCTGTCCTGGGGACACTCGCCCCGGCCTCAGCCCGGCTCCTCGCGGGGCCCCTCCCCCTCGGAGGCCTTTTGTTTCTTTATTTCTTTTTTCCCGTCTTCCTACCTTGATAGAAGGGCGAACTCTTCTCACTGTAGCATTCCAGCTGGTCTCTTTAAATCTCAGGCCGAATTCATAGATTTTCAGGATGATTGGAAGGTTTTCTAGGTAATTTGTTGAGGACAGGTGACTTGGAGACCCTACTCTTCCGCCATCTTGCCCCTCCCCTCGAGAAAATGAATTTTTAAAACAAATACATTATAGGATTTTTTTGCTAATTATAATCATGAAATGATACTCAGAAAATTATAGGTTCTGGAGACTGATTTTCAATGCTGGCTCCATTCAACTTACTATGTAACTTAAGTTATAAAACTTTTCCAGCTCTGTCTTCTCATCAGAAAAACAAAGATTTTTTTTTAATTAGTACAATGCCTGCAAAATTGTCATACTCAATAACTATTATTATTGTTCAGAATTTTAAAAACTGCATCTAAGAAATAATAATTTTAAAAGTTCTATTAAAATGTATTTTTGCTTAATATTTTTTAAGCGATTTGTTTTGTTTATATTATAGTATAGACCAAGGTAGATTTACTGTAAAGCTTAACTTCTGGGCCCCTTATACTTGTGCGGGCCCTTTCTAAATACAGTTGACACTTGAACAACACAGGTTTAAACTGCACAGTTCCATTCATATGTAGATTTTTTTCTGATAAATCCAGTACAGTATTGTATTTTCTCTTCCTTATGATTTGTTTAGTTTTTTTATTTAAATTCCAGTTAGTTAACACATTGTAATATTAGTTTCAGGTATACAATTTACTGATTCAACACTTACAAACAACACTCATTGCTCACAAGTGCCCTGCTTAAATACGTGGTTTTAAAAGAAATTAGTAATGCTAACCTTTCAGTGATCTTTCCACTCAGGCCATCCACAATCTCCAAAGAAATGTCCCCCTGTGCCCAATTCAGACTCAAGGATTTATATTCCAAGTTTGTTTGCAGTGGATATGCAGAAGGTACTAAACTAACATGAGGTCTGTTGACCAAGTAAAACATTGGAAGTTTTGAAGTAAGTGCATCATCAACACGTTGCTTTACAGCAATTTCTAAACCTCTAGTATCACTGCAATTCCCATCACCTAGAAAGTAAAAACAAAACGCTGAGAAGTTCAATATCAATAGACCAAAAAAAAAAGGGGGGGGGGAATAGTCTAATGTTATCATTTATCTTGCAATAATATCTTTCCTTTCCCACCTCTCTCTTACCAACTACTTCTAAATTCTTTACCAGTATCAGAACAAGGTAACAATGGTCATAATTTCCATTCAAAATAGAATCTACAGAAAATAACAAATTGACATTCCAGTGAATAAAAATGAAGAGCCAGAAATGTCCTCTCAAAAATATAGTACTGTTTATAAGATTCTGCCCAACAGAACTGGCTCATCCTGTCTTGATTCCTTAGATTACAGCATGAAACCAGCACATAATATAGAAGGATAAGCATGGCTGAGAAATAGTTGGTGAGATTAAGCTATTTTTCCATATCTAAGGGCCACAAATTACACCTCTTCCAGGAGGACAATGCTTCAGTTTCACAACACAAAATCATTTAAATAATGTCTATTCCTGATTATAATTTTTGCTAATAACAAAACCAGTTAAAATAACTATTGAGAGAAAGCTCAAAAAGATGTAATGTCATTAGTACAGTATAAAATTGTGAGCTGCATTAAAAAAAAAAAATCCACACAAGTGAAATCATATGGTATGTGTCTTTCTCTGACTTATTTCACTTAGCATTATACCCTCTGGATCTATCCATGTTGTTGCAAACGGCAAAATTTCATTCTTTTTTATGGCTGAGTAATATTCCATTGTAGGTATCTATCACATCCTCTCTATTGTAGCATCCCAAAGACATACTGTAATGAGATAATGGCACTGTTTGTGCCTAAAATACAAAGACATATGTGGGGGGAAAAAGAGCCCTGCAAGTCAAATTCCATTTAAGATTCCTTACATGCCAAATTGATTTATTTAAAAATGTTTTAATATAAAAACAATAATTTTATAGAAAAGAATATTAATATTAGAAATTTTACTGTTCCCCTTTACATATGTATGCTTTAACTATTAACTAAATATGAAGTATGGTTTTGGTTATATACAGAGGCTAAATCTTGTTCCTGGAAAAATACAGATCTAATAATGTGTCATATAGTAGGGAAAATTTGATTTATCTAAAGTTATCTAAAATAACATGAAGCTCAAAGGTAAGTCAAAAACTAAATCTAATCAAAGACCACAGCAGACGTGACTGGACAGCTTTTTATACACAAAGATTCTCAGGAGATTAATCTACCATAAGTGTAATATAAACCCACAGAAATGGTTGTGGAAACAGCTCTTAAAAAGGCTGCATGAATAAGAATAAAGTACATAAATCAAAGAATCAAACATTAAAGAACTATGTACTGGCCCTACCACATCTGGAACATAATTAGTCTGGGGCATTACATTTTAACACCACCACCCGCTTATCACAGAACTGGAGAAAACAAATCATGTTCCTGTGAAACACAAATGTGTGAGTAGAAGACATAAGGCAAGAAGCATCTTGCCTTTGTATTCATAATGCTCACTCTGCATTTCATTACATGAATAGTACCTTTGAGAATAATGCAACAGTGCACAACACCTAACATATAGTAAATGAAAAAAAAAACCATATAGATGGTTCAATAAAAACCTGACAAAAAAGGAATATAAAATATATTATCAGAGAGCAGTAATTATCAATCCTGGGTGCACATTAGAATCTTTAAGGATTGGGAATATTAATACCTATGCCATTTCATATTATTTTAAAGCTTCCTGGGTGGGAATAAAAGCAACAAGAATAACATTTTTCCTGTATTCCAGAGTTAGTTTTAAGTAGAAAAATAAAAGCACTTTCGAAAACAAAAACAAAAAAACATGCTGATTCAAACCATTTATTCATGAAACATTTACTGACCAACACCTCCAGCACAAATTGGACCAAGATGAGTGTGGCAAAGGATCTGCCTTCAAGATGGTCAAGTTTAACAGCCATAGCAGTGAGATTCTTGTCACTGGCTATGCTCAAAAAAAGCTATCAGAGTTCAACTTAATACAAAAAGCAGCAGTAGGAGAAGTTATAAAACTGATTTTGAGTCCAGACTCTGCCAACAGGCAAACTGAATGCTATGGGGCAAGTATTTAACTAACATTTGAACCTCTTACTGAGATTTAAAAAAAAAGGGGGGGGAATGAATAACAGAATCTCTAACATTATCAAATGTTTCTTAGAAGTCCATGAACTATGTTTAAAACAGATTTTTTCATTAGGAGGGAATTAGCAATTGGTATGCTTTACACTCCAAATGTACAATTCAAATCTGTGTATGAAAAGAACTCCTAGATGGAAATACCTCTGGATAAACACTCTTGAAATATTTAGACAGATGATCTTACCATAACAGAATACCTAATTTGCAAGATATACCTTAAAAAGCTTGAAAAGTAATATAAATCCAGCTGTTTTTAAGTACTTAGGCAAACTGAATTTTCTTCCATATTGCTCTGGATTATTTTCCTTTTTTTTTCCCCCTAAAGATTTTGAGAGAGAAAGCGTGCACATGCATGAGCAGAGGGAAGCGTAGAGGGAGAGGGCAAGAATCTCAAGCAGATTCTATGCTGAGGATAGCGCCCCATGCTGGTGATCCCACAATCCTGAGATCATGACCTGAGCCAGAATCACAAGTCAGACGCTTAACCCAACATGCTACCAAGGCACCCCATTGTGGATTATTTTCTATTCAAATAATAATAAATGTCTTTTTAATGCAAGCCTAAGACTTTTTTCCTAAAAAAGAATACTGCCATAAAGTGATAAAATGAACATCTATGAACATGTACAGCATAAAATTTGCTTCTCTAAACTTTTTGAAAAGTTAAAGAAGTCTTAAAATGTAATACTCTACACATTGGTAACTGATCTAGTAATTTAGGTTTTTAACAATTAAAGAACTGTAAAAGATTTCATAAGATATACAACAGAACAAGATGAGGTCATTACCCTCACTTATGTTGTCAGTACAGAATTAAAGGGAAGCAAATTTCAATTCTAAATGAGGAGGAATTAAAAAAAAAACAATTGGAGCTGTTTAACAGACTGACTTTAAATCCTACAACCCACATTATTGGATGCTCTTAAACTGAGGTTAGATGATATTCTATCAGGAATGGCATAAAAAGAGTTTATATACTAAGCAAGAAGCTGTACTAGCCTACTAATAAAATTCAGTGAACTCTGAAGATTCTTTTAGCTCTCCAAATCTCTTTTAAAGAAATTTTAAATGAGTGTTTCTCAAAGAGCCATTCACATAATTGTATCCAAATCACCTAGTGGTGCTTCTAAAATGTGTATCCCTCTGCCTCAAAACTCCTACCCCCTTCCCCAGGCAGAATAAGGATCTCAAGATGTTCAAAATTCTGCATTTTTTTAATAAACAACTTAAACAGATTAAAAATCATTTAGGTTATACCAGGCAGAATGCAAATTAGCTTTAGGTGTGTTCCACAAAGATGCCAAGAAGGAGAACAGAAATAATTTTACAAAGTCTTATAGAATGTTTTTATTGCTACCTGATGTTCCCCATTGCTAGGTGCAAGATGAAACTCAAAATGACAAGAGATTTAATTTTTAAGCTCCTGTCCCAAACCACTAGCTTTTACAAAGTAATTCTACAAAAATCTATAACCATCCATCCTTTTAAGAAACTAAATATAGCATGGAATTATATCATATAAGCAACTAATTTTACATCTTCATCAAAGAAAGCTATGATTCTAGTGAAAGCATAGACAATTCTTACAGACCTAATAGACATTCAAGAAGAAAAAGCCTTTCTTAAAGGAGACCGAGAAAAATTTAAGTATCTGAGAGAGTATCAGACCTAAAAGGAAATATGGCAAAGAACTTTTGTAACCAAATTAAATCTAAGAAACTATTATCCACAAGAATTCATATTTGGAAAAAGAAGAGGTAGAAAAGTAACTACTTTTGAGGGTAAGAAGAACTGGCACTGTCATATATTACCAGTGGGAATGTGATTTGGGGGGTAACTTAGTAACATTTTTCAAAATTGCAAATGCATACATCTTTACCTGCCATTCTATTTCTAGGAATTCATCTTAGAGACAGACTTACAAGTGCAAATAACAAATATAAAAAAGTCATTCACTATGCATTTTGGTAGCTGTAAAAAAATATTAGAAATAATCTAAAGTTCCTTCAACCTGTAAGTGCTTAAATAAATTATGATACCTTTATACAAAGACGTCCCATACAGTGAGAAATAGTTAGGAAATTCTTACATACTTGACATGGAAATATTTCCAAAATACATTAAATGAAAAAAGCAAGATGCAGAAAAGTATGAACTATATTATCTATTCATGCAAAATACCAAGTATGATTACAAGTTACCGTGAAATAAAAAGCTCAACAATGAATGTGGTTTACCTTAAATAAAGGATCATGAATGCAAAATATGATTTTATATTGATATATTTACTTAATGAAAAGAGGCCAAGAGGTACTGAAATCCCACTTACCAACAAGTATACTGCTGATGTAAACTGGCTGTATAAAGTGACTCAGCAATGCTCCCTGTACACCAAGCACTTCCCATCTTGTCAATTTGTCACTTGAGGACATACTGCTTACTCTATTAACAACATCTGCAGGACAGTAGACAGTGAGATAAATTTTGCCTTCAACAGCCACATGGAGACTCAGTTCTTCATTGGCTTCAAATGCAGATATAGAATGTGGATTAAGACGCCTAGAAAAAGGAAAGGTTTTTTTTTTTTTCTTTTACAAAACAAAGTATACAAAATGGGGTATTACTAAGCCATAAAAAAGAACAAAATCTTGCCATTTGCAATGACATGCACTTAGCATACTAAGTGAAAGTCAGAGAAAGACAAATATATGATTTCAGCCATATGTGAGATTTAAGAAACAAAACAAATGAGCTAAAGGGAAAAAGAGAGGGAGGGCAAACCAAGAAACAGACTCTCAATTACAAAGAAAAAACTGAAGGTTACCAGAGGGGAGGTGGGTGGGGGGATGGGTTAAAAAGAAGGTGATTAGGATTAAGAAGTGCACTTGTGATGAGCACTAGGATCATACAGAAGTGTTAAATCACTATATTGTACACCTGAAACTAATATTACACGGTACGTCAACTGGAATTTAAATAAACATTAAAACAATTTAAACAAGTGGACAAAGTAAAATCTATATGTACTTAAGAATTGTTTTCAAACATGTTTAACTTGCCATTCCTTAAGATTAATACCAAACAGAAATTAACCATATTTAGAGCTTCTAGGCAAAGATAAATTCTTTTTACTGCCTTTATGTCCCTTAAAATCAAATGAAAACTTAAGTTTTATTCCTTCCACAGTTAAGTCATTTTCTTTCTCTGAAATTTTTTTAAAAATTTAAAAAAATTTACAAGAGAATGAAGAAAAAAAAAAAAAAAGCCTGACAATTTGTGTTCAAGATTAATCTCCAGTAAAATATGTTAAAAAAAATGTAAAATCATTTGTCCTGAATCTTCTCTCCAGGAACAGTCCTTGCACTTGTTTTCAAAGGTATAACTGGAAGAATTTCTAAAAAAAAATATTAACCATGGTTATCTCTAGGTAGACTTGCTTTTCTCCTTTGTGCTTGTCTGTGCTGTTTTAAGCGTCATGCTGATGCTACTCATTCATCAAGATAATAAAGTTTTAGCTACAGACTCAGAAAAACTCCATTAACTCCAGTATTAGTATGTGAGAATACATAAAACCAGGCTTTCCTAACATTTATGAAGTCTTAAAACTCGAAAGAAGAAAATTTTCAACAGCACAGAAGTATGTGGAATAATTTTAGTAGTAGTAGTAACAGATCAGACTGAGTGGAGGAGAGGCCCCTGCTAGAGGCCACAAATAACACCTCAAGTCAGAGGGAGAATACGAATAGGTATGAGTTTACTTGTTCTAGTGCTGTTCTAGGGACTTAGAATATATCATCTAGCCATTCTAACTGCTTTTAAAAACAACTTCTATAATACTTACAATTGTGACTTAATCTGAGCTGACCCTTTAGGCAACTGGTTCATATAGAGATAAATGTTGATATTCTGTTTCAGAGTCAGTAGATTAGAAGCTGGTTCTGTACAAAATATTGATTTTTCCATCATAGCAGGATTTTTGCTGTAGAAGAGTAGAAGTTGTCTATAAAAGTACCTAAAAAAAAGTTATAACTTTATTAAGTAATAAAATTTTACAGTAATTTATTTTAAGCATCATATTCATGTGTGTCGTGAACAATGTCCCTCATTGAAAGGCTATTTCTCCAAAGGAAAGTTTGGAAATTAAGAATTCCTAAAATAACGTTTGCCTTATTTAGAGAAGAGTTAAATCCTGTAAGAAGTCCTCAACTGTAGCCCAGTCTGACATGTGACCGGCCTAAAAGCACCATTCCTTGACTACTACTCCACTCATTTCACATTTGAGTCCTAAACAGTCATAGTCATCCAGCTAATGACCCATTTCTCTATTGGTTCCTCTCTTTTTCTCAGTTCTGCTCTCAGCCTCCTACGTGAAGTGTAAAAATTCTCCTTGCTTCTTTTTCCCTTCCCTGACAAAACAACCAACCACTGTGGTTCCTGCTTCATAGTGGTTTTGAAGACAAAAACAAAGAATTGCAAAAACAATACGATGAAAATCATAAGTCACAGTAAGAAGTGGAACAAATTTCCTGAGAAACTAATACAAATCAATCAGGGGACAAATACTATTTTGCTTATTAAAAACATTTTAGTCCTTTCATCAGAAATAATTTTAAAGACTCAGCACAAGCATATAATAGGGCCAACATGGGAAGAAATAAAAGAAGTAATTTTAAAGAGGTCAAATAATTCAATAAGCACCAACGAAGATTAGAGAACAATGAGTTGCATTAACTTCCCCAAAATTTTCCCTTTAAGATTATAGGATTCGTTCCTTATAGAAACATGTACTTAAGTTTTTCAGACAAAATTATGTCTAAATTTGTTTTAAAATACTCTACCATTGAAAATACCAACAAAAAGTGACGATGCAAAGATTAAATAAGAACAGAATGCTATAACTAAATATGCTGATAACTGGATATGATCACAGATATTGGTATCAGAATGCTAATAAACTGAATGATAGAATTCATTATCCTATTCTTACTGTTTGAAAATTTCCATTAAAAAGTTTTATAGAAAGTAAACTCAAAAAAAAAAAAAAGTAAACTCAATGGCTTAACAGAACCAAAATCTGGTAGATACTGGAAAAAGTAACAAATTCTTCACTTTTCATGAGGACTTTTAAGGAGTAACATTCCTGGCTTCTCTTTCTGCTATTTTCACTTTCGTTCTCATTCTATTTCTCTTTCTCATTCCTAGCTTCTCTACCTGCTATTCACGCCTTTTGTAAAGAGCAGAGTGACTACCAATGAATTTAAGAAACAGGTATGCTCATCTCAGCCTTTTCTGCCAGTTTCTGTACAAACTTATAGTTATAAAAACAAAAACAAAAAACAGGGATGCCTGGGTGGCTCGCAGTTGAGCCTCTGCCTTTGGCTCAGGGCGTGATCCTGGAGTACCGGGATCGAGTCCCACACTGGGCTTCCTGCATGGAGCCTGCTTCTCCTTCTGCCTATGTCTCTGCCTCTATGAATAAAATATTTAAAAAAGAAAAAGTCAGGAGGATGAAAAGTATAGCAAATGGAACAGAGTCAATAATATTGTACAGTTACAGATGGTAACTACATTTACCATGATGCGGAGCATGGTGACTGCTGCATACTAACATGTTTAACATCATATGTCAACTATATCTCAATTTAATAAAAAGAATACCATTATCTACATTCTGCTATAAACTCTGCATAGACATCATGAATGCAAACTTACTGGCTTCTAGTGATGTTTTTAAATGTGGCTAATTTGGGGGTGAATATTACACCAAGTCTACTTGGTCCAGATCTAAAGCTATATACGCAGTTACTTTGATCAGTAATAAAGATGGTATATTATGAAAAAAGTTGTAGGACTCTTAAAACTGAGTTCATAAAGTCTTGATAAGAAAGGCCACTAAAATCTACAAATTAAGACACTGCTTTTATTGTAAAGTTTTTAAAAAAAATGACATAGAAATAATCAGAGACTGTCATATCCAAGACTCAATGATCAGTAAAATGCCATTTGTAAATAAAGACACTGATATGTGGTTACTTTGGGCTGAAAGAATTAATATTTGGTGGCATTAAATATATGTTACCTTACCTAAGGAGAGACCTTCTGGCTGTAACGACAGCATGAGTGTCGTGCAACACTCTTCCATTTGGCTTAATGCACTGGCTGTAATTGTATTCACCTGTGCCTATAGCTACAACTTCATGCTGTCCAGCTGAAAGGAAAAGGTTAACAGTAACAGGTTATTCTGGCCTCTTTCTTCTCTATATTCAACCTCTTACCATTCTCTATATTCTACCTTACCATTTTAAAGTTACTAAAATATATTGACCAAAAAAATGGAAAATCCCAGTTTTAAATAAGAGTTTGAGGGTCTTCTGGGAACATTTTTTAATAGTTCAATAATATTCCTAAAAAGGCAGATATTTTATGATAGTTCATCTAAAATTTTACCACCATCAACAGAATTATCAGATATTCTTAGTTTTCAACTACACATCTATTTCTTCTACATCTAGATGTGTTTGGCTTACTAGAGAATTCATTTGCCATTCTACTTCTGCCTTAAAGTTATTTAATGACTATTTTTTTCCTATTTTTTTCTTAATCCACTCAAACTCTGCAAATCATAGTTTCTCTGTTCTACTGAAACTGTTTTAAAGATTATTTGAGAGTGTGTCCACATGAGGAGGAGGAAAGGAAGAGGAAGATGTAGTCGTCCCACTGAGCTGGGACCCCAACCAGGGACTTGATTCCAGGATCCTGAGATCATGACTTGAGCCAAAGGCAGACACTTAACCAACTCAGCCACCCTGGCACCCCTGAAACTGTTTTAAAGAAACAAGCACCTTATTCTTTTTCTAACAGTTCTTCTCCATTATTTTTCTGTACCTTATTTGAGATTTCTTGAAACTCTATGCTCAGATTACATAATCCTTTTTTCTTTCACATCCTAACTCTAAGGCCTTTCTATAGTGTAGTCACTAAGCTCATTGCTCTTTTTTCTCTAGAATATTCTCCTCTGAACATCTTGCGTTTTCTTTTACTTCATATTGATTATTTCAGAAAATCTCTAGTCTTAGACTTTCAAATAAAGTTCAGTTTCAGGGGTGCCTGGGGGGCTCAATCAGTTGTGTCTGACTCTTGATTTTGGCTCAAGTCATGATCTCAGAGTCCTGAGATTGAGCTCTGTGCGACAGAACCCTCAGTCAGGCTAGGCTCCATGCTCAGCAGGGAGACTGCTAGAGACTCTCTTTTCTGCCCGCTCATATACTCACACACTCTCTTTAAAATAAATAAATCTTAAATAAAACGGTTTCACCTTTGCAAATACCTAAAAGGACTTTCATTAATTCAACAAAAACTGAAGAACTAAAAAGGATATGCTAGGAATAAAAAGTTGAGCAAGACATGCCCCCATGAAGCTTCTAATAAAGACAGAAAAAGACTAAACAAACCACAAACTATGACATGTGCTTTAAAGGGGCCAATGTAAAAAATAATGGAGGGCGAGGTTACCTCATACAAACTAGCTGCAGAATCTCTATGAAACGGAAATTTAAGTTTCAACATGAGGTGTGAGGTAAGGGGCATTGCAGTCAAAACAGCAAGCTTCTGTGGACCCTGGGCAGGGAGACCAGTATAGCTGCTCCAGTAAAGAGGTATGGAAATGGCATCAGATGAGGTCAGAGAGTCATCATAAATCATGCTAAGGAGTCTGTGGATTTTACTCAAGAGCTATGTATGGTGAAGCTGAGGGTAAGAAACTGAAAACCATATTGTGTTACATTTTAAGATCATTCCTTTACATGGATATTTAGGGTCCAAGAAGCTGAAGACATAATAACTTAAGACTTGAGTAATGAAGAGTGGTTGGAAAAGAATAATCAGATCTGATGTAGTGTTTGGGGACATAACAAAACTTAGACATAAACTGTTATTAGGTTATTAGGGAAAGAAATCAGCTTTTTAGCCTGCTTGAACAACTGGGAAAATGCCAATTACTGAGATGGAGAAAGCTAGAGGGGAAATAGAATTAGATGGGAAAAATAAGAAGTTCCATCATCACAAATGTAGCTGCTTCAGTAAGCGGATGGTGGTGGTAAAAGCAAATTATATAGTGTCACTAAGTTCTGGAATGGTGATGTAAAGTTCTGAGTTATAAATAGAAACTCAGTTTCTATTTAAACTCTGTAACAGGACCTGTCATGTTTCAGGGAGATACTAGTTTCATAATGCAGTAAAAGGCAGTAACAAAAAGAAGGGATTCATCAAGTTGAAAGAGGGAATGGAACCAATATTTAAGTGAAGGGATCAGCTATCAAAGGAAAGATCCTTCCTCTACTCACAGCAGAGAAGATGAGCTCAAATGCAAGAAATTACATAGATTTGATGGTAAAGAACAAAAGGAAGTTTGGATTTGATAGTTTCTTACAGACACAATAAAAAATTATGACACATGAGGCAGCTGGGTGGCTCAGCGGTTCGGCGTCGCCTTCAGCCCAGGGTGTGATCTTGGAGACCCTGGATCAAGTCCCACGTCGGGCTCCCGGGATGGAGCCTGTTTCTCTCTCTGCCTGTGTCTCTGCCTCTCTCTCTCTGTCTCTCATGAATAAATAAATTAAAAAAAAATGACACATGGCCATTAGTTAAAAGCAGGGATAGAAAAGAGGATCTGGGATATTTGAGGACAAAGCAAAGTATGAAGCAGACATTTCAGGGCATGTGTGATCAACCCTGCTAGACACTGGTTGGCTGGGCAGTGAAGAATATCCACTTGAGGCTTCTAATACATTTTAAGTATGCATTGATCAAGTCACTTATTCCAGGAACGTGTACTTAATTTTACTCAGTGTCTCGGCACCCTAGATTTACAATTGTATCACTAAAACCAGATTTATTACTCTCATCCATGCTATTCATACAACTTCACATCAGCTTCCAGATTCCTGTGTATATGGGAACAATGATCATTCTACTATGTAAACTTGAAATGCTAGGTCTTATTTCATTTCATCTGTCATTGTCACTTTCATATAATCACATCAATTTCTAAAAAATAATATCTTCTTTTCCTGTTCATATCTTTCTCAACTCTAATGTAAGCAGCTCCATTACAATAATCTAAGTTACGATACTCTAATTTAGGACCAATCCTTGTAGTATTTTTAAAAAACTGTTGGCAATTATTGCTTAAACATCAACTTATTTTAATCATTACAAATGTAATTTAAGCTTTTCCTAAATGCCAAGTACTGTGCCAAATAATTTATATTATCACATCTAATCCTAGTACTCCATGAAGTAGAAGTTATTACTTCTATTTTTCAGAAATTAGAAGAAAACTGTAGCAGAGAGATGTTAAATATATAACATGCCCAAAGTCACTTTCTCATGCTGTATCCAACAATTAGAGTACAGTATCAATCCCTAACCAAAAATCTTTCACCACTTTCTATTTCATGAAATCCAACTTCTGACTGGATTTTAAAGGACTCCATAATCTGGTAACATCTTATCAACCTAACTATATTTTGTATTATGCACACACATACACATACATACGTACACACTTTTCTGCACTAGTAATAAATTTCTCTCATTGTTCCATAAAGTTTTCTCACTCCCACTTTCTTCCCTTATGCCTTTCTCTCTTCAAGAATGTCTTTTCTTCTATTTATCCAAGCCTTATTAACCCTTAGTTTCATGTCCCAAAGATTTCAACCTTATTGGCTCTCTACAATCTATTAATTTTCATGCATTTTTGGATTACAGAAAATACCTGTTATCAACTTAGACTTTCAACAGTGTGTGTATATATGTGTGTATAAATATTCTCTCCCTAAATTATAAAAACTCCTTAAGAATAGACCAAATCTGGGGATCCCTGGGTGGCTCGGTGATTTAGCACCTGCCTTTGGCTCACGGCATGATTCTGGAGGCCCCGGGAATCAATATCCCCTTCGGGCTCCCTGTGTGGAGCCTGCTTCTTCCTCTGCCTGTGTCTCTGCCTCTCCCTATGTGTCTCTCATGAATAAATAAGTAAAATCTTAAAAAAAAAAATAGACCAAATCTCAATTGTTTTATATCATCTACAACATCTTACTCCAAGATGACCATAAAATTCAAATACTTTTATTAAATTATTAACCTAGAACACTAAAGGGTAAATAAAAGATAAAATGTAGTTAGAATCGTATCATAATATCCACAAGAAAAAACCAGAAGCTCATGATTTTTCGTATTATAATATTTTCGTATTTGAAAATGTGTTCATTTTTATGGGGTCCTTCTCAATGTTTATTACAATGGAAAATTAGATTTCAAGTTGGTAGTAGTTCCAACAGAGTTAGTTTAAAATGTTAGGCATTTTACTTTTCTGCAGTTCTCTATTGGCTTCTGGTCAGTATACTGTAACATTGAGAGCCTTTGTATTTAATGATCCACATCCACTAGAAAAGGCCACTTCAAATCAATGCAACACCATTGTAAAAAGGACCAAAGAGTCAAAATACTACTATATATGGTTCAAATGATGAGGTTATTTAACACTTTTTCCATAAACCAACACATCCCAAATATCTGGACTTACCTCTTTCAATTATAAAAGCAGCCAATGAATTGCTACATTTCAGATATTCGGAATGATTAGAAATTAGTTTATTAAATGTTTCTTTAACAATTTGTGATATCTTTGCATACTGAATATGTCTCCCTTCTGGAAAAAAAAAATCAAATGGAATATGATTTGAAGAACACAGTGCTTTCTCCCAGAGGCCTCTATTATTCCTATTATAACCTTACAATTGAGTTTGTAATTTACATATGTGAACAAATTATAATTTATGCCACTGATTGATACTTTAAAACATTCAATTCTAAAAAAGACATGTTACTGAGCTTTATGGAAAATTAATTGTAAAAAGATTAATACTTCATATTAGTTACTGATCTATATTTGATGAAGTATTTAAAAATTATACAAGACACAAGTCATTTAATAGGATTGTCCCACACTGCCAACTAACATCTCACCAAATGCCAGTAGTCTTCCCTCAACACTGTGACAATTAAAATACATTCCCCTTAGTACTCGCCCCGCTGAGAACCACTGCAAAGCACTAAGCACTTAGACCCTTGATACAGTTCCATGTTCCCACTGAAGAAGTCCTGCACTTTGCAAGGGGATAAAGATAATTTTAAGTAATTAGGATTACTAGAAAACAGTTGATAATCAAGATTATAATAAAAAGTTACCTGTGGATTAAAAAAAAAATGACAGAGCTTATTAAAATTAAGGTTCTGGGGTAGGGCCTTGGCCATTTGTTTTGTGTACCCCTACTGAAGAACCATCGTTCTAGAGAATGAGAGGTTGCAGAATCCAATACAGTGTTTCTCCAAGATTAGCTGCAAATCACCAATAGCTCCTGATGTTTCATGATGATTGCTAAGCAGTCTACCAAGTGGTTTGCAGTCCGTTTCACATTTTTAGAGAACAAAAAGCAATGAAACAACTTTGCTGTCATGCATTACATAAGAAATGAATTATTTTCACAGAAATTCTTTTTACCTGCTCAATAATCATTACGTTAAAAAAGCACACAAATAATAAAAGTATGATATTAGCATTCTCAACTAACATCCTACTAATGGGACACAACACATTTCAGTTAGGCCATTTACATGCTTTGTTTATATTTGTTAAACTTTAATTTTTCTGTTACTATTGTTAATGCTCTCTTATTGGCAAAAACAAATTCACATTATCACGAAGAATGCGAACAATCACAAAATCAATCACAAAATGAAGCTCCGGAAAAAATGAAGGGCTATATTCTTTTATCTCATCACAAAGCATATAATGTGGAGATGTAAATTATTACAATTGCATGCTAGCATATATTTCACCAAAACTGTTATCAACAAAACTATCCATGTGTGGTGTATGAATTAGTTTTTGGTCCTTACACAATAAAAACGTAATGAGAACTACTCAGCAACTTGGCTCTGCTTATCACCAAAAATTCATGATACAGAGGAAAAAAATAATAAAAAATATATAAATAAAAATATTTTTAAGTTTAATTTTTATCTTATTTATTTTTTTAAAGATTTTATTTATTTATTTATTTTTTTAAGATTTTATTTATTAACTCATGAGTGACACAGAGAAAGAGAGAGGCGGAGACACAGGCAGAGGGAGAAGCAGGCTCCATGCAGGGAGCCCGATGTGGGACTCGATCCTGGGTCTCCAGGACCACACCCTGGGCTGAAGGCAGCATTAAACCTGTGAGCCACCCAGGCTGCCCTAAATTTAACTTTTTGCCAAATGCAGATAATATTACCACTTTCTAATAGAAACTTTTAGAATCTGTAAATATAAACATATGTCACTCAAAAAACCAAAAACTGGAACATTCTGAAATGCACCTTTTGCATTTACCTGGTCTCAGACATCACTCAGGGACTACCTCATCCTTTCTGTGGGTCCACAGAATGAACGTACTATAATTTGTTTAATCATGTCATATATAGTTAGCGTGTATTTTGTGTTATGGAGTAGAAAAACACACTGCAATTAGTACTGACAGAATAAGAATTGTGGATGGGCAAAAAAATGTTCTGCTACACTTTAAAAGGTTGCACCTAAATATCATAAAGAACATTTGGGACTTAACAACATATAAGTATACCTCTTAAGTATACCTCTTGATCTTAATTCAGTGTTGAAGGAAATAATACTGTGAATATAACCAAGTCTTAGTTACTAAACGTGTCTCTTATTACCATGCACGTAAAGAATAAAAATCAAATGCAATACCATTTCCCTTATACATTTGTCCTGGCTATTGAGGAAACAAAATGTTCTCCCAAGTTGCTGAAAATGAAGGATGAGATAAAAACATGACATACATAATGCCATTTAACACCATTTCTTCGGTTTTAAGTAGCTAATTTCAAGTGATCTTTAGTATCGTGTCACCTGAACGTATCCTCAGAGCCAAAATACCACTTTAAAAATTTGTATTTATTTATTGCAGACAGGGCAGGAAGTGCAAAGGGAGAGAAGCTTAAGCAGGCTCCACACTTGGTGTGGAGTCCAGTGTGGAGCTCCACCTCACAACCCAGAGATAACTTGAGCCTAAATCAAGAGTTGGATGCTTAACTAACTGAGCTACCCAGTCACCTCAAAATATCATTTTTTAAAGATTTTATTTTTAATTTATGAGAGAGAGAGGGAGGGAGGGGGGTAGGGGGGAGGGAGGGAGGGAAGGAGGGAGGGAATGGGTGGTGGGAAGGGCAGAGGGAGAAGCAGACTCCTTGCTGAGCAGGGGGCCCAGATTGGGACTCAATCCCAGGACTCTGAGATCATGACCTGAGCCAAAGGCAGACGCTTAACCAACTAAGCCACCCAGGTGCCCCAAAATATTATTTTTCATGAAATATGGTCCAGTGAGAAACAGGGCAAAGCAGACAGTCTGTGTAATACCAATACTCTCTCTAATTGGCCAAATAGGATCTGTCCTGGAAATTACTGTGGGTCTAAAATCTTTTTTTTTTCCCAAAGGCAATAACATCCAACTCCTGTGTTTACCCATTAGCTTGAAGGATGAGTTTGCTCTCCCTTTTATGACAACTTGACTCGTGTCTGAGCCTACTAAAACCTGACTCTAATCATGTATTTTTTTAAACACTGTTAACTATGTGTTCTTCCTTCCTCACAGATTGGTCTGTTTTCTCAGGGTATATTAATCTATATTGTCAGTTACTGACCAGAGATTCTGTCCTGCCATTAATTAAAATTGCCCAGAGGCTGAAATGACACACTAGAGCCCTGTCCCCATATTAAGGGATGATTGTTGCTGGATTCAACCCTCACTTCCCTTCTTTTCACCAATTCTTATGATTGTTAGATTAAATTACTGTATTGAACTTTGATGGATTTTGTCATTTGAATATGTCTATTTCCCTGGTCTGTTTGTTCTTTTACTCCAAACAAGTTCACAAAAGCACACGTTTTCTGTTTTAGAATGATAATGGAGGAAAAAAAAAGAGTGACTGACAATGGACAACCCAAGTCTGAATAGGCATAAATTGGAACATTGATGTTTCATGTTTATGTATTTACAGGTCCTCCTGTTTTTTAAACCCTCATCTTTAGACCTAGAAGAGAAGGGTATTTTTCATTTTAATTCTGTAAATACTCTAAACTTTAAAGTCTGTAGTATTAACTATTGTGTAGGCAATGTAGAAATAATTTCCTGACTTTCAGAGAATTATGATCTGATATGAAAAGTATACAACTACTACCATACAATGCCGAATATGACAAAATGTTGTAAAAAAAAAAAAGTTACTATTTAGGAAGTATCTACTAGCACTGATTTAAGTATTCTACACGAATGAATTCATTAAATTCTCATAAGTACCCTTTGAGGTAATTACTGTTATAGCCATTTTATAAATGAAAAAATTAAGGTGCATAGAGAAGTAGCTGATTGTAGGTCATACAACTAGTAACTGCAATTGCAGTTTTCTTGAGCTTGAGTGACAAATAACTGCCATTAAAAGTAAACAAATATTGGATGCCTGGGTGGCTCAGTGGTTGAGCATCTGCCTTAGGCCCAGGGCATGATCCTGGAGACTCGGGATCGAGTCCCACGTTGGGCTTCCTGCGTGGGGCCTGCTTCTTCCTCTGTCTGTGTCTCTGCCTCTCTGTGTGTCTCTCATGAAAAAATAAAGTCAAAAAAAAAAAGTAAATAATTATTTAAAATAAAAACCCCAACCATTAAGCATCAGAAAGCCACTGGTTTTCATTAATGACAAGCCTACCAAAGCATTCTCAAAAGAGCAGCTATATGAAATTGATGAACCACTTCCTTATAGAAAAAAAGTCATTTCTTCAAATTTTCTTCAACCTTTCTTCTTCCATTCCTTATTTCTCTTTTTTAGCACAATATAAAAGGAAAGTCTCCTCTTTGTAGAAGTGTTACAGGTTTGAATAATAAAATACTAGTATATATTTTCATATCTAAGCATATTTTAATACATGTTTAATTATAATTCTTTATTGGGTTATACTAAAAAAGATCATAAGGGACTTTCCTACCATAATGTACTTTTGAGACATATGCTGGTTCAGGTGAAACAACAGGTTCTGCAGGGATAGGAGGAGGACCTGTAAATAAAACAAAAACATAAAGAAACATAAAACATCAATGTTCCAAAGAGCAGATACCTACCTTACTATTCTTAATAAATAGCAGTCTGAGAATGACTTTTTTTCTGTATAGTTCTGCCAACTCCAAGCCATCAAATATCCATAGCTCATCCTTGATAAAGGTCTTTCCTATGTTGAAATTATACACACACAGTTCTGGATTTCCTAATCTTATGCTGTTATATACTTTGCATTATCACAGATGCCACAAATCCTAAAAGTATTTAAAATGAACCTTGTTTCAGATGCTCATGAACAATTTTCTATTTATAGTAATACTATGTAAAAAACTTAAAATTAATATCTTATTAAAATTTAATAAGTAAAAGTTATCATTTTTCCTAGCGGGGTACTACATTCAGAGTTTTCAAAGCTTGTAGTCCCATTCTTTGCAATGGCTTTCCGATTTGGATCCCGAGTTAGGGAACTGAGGAAAACAATAAAAGAACATGACACTAAACCAAAGAAACAAATAAAAAGATCAGAAAAGTTTAAATGAAGAGGTTCCAGGAGCAAAAGTTCAACTAAAGTAATTAGTATCTCCTGAGAATCATTCATAAAAACAAAGGAAGCAAAAAAACTACTACTCCGGACTTAATTTTGAGTAAGATGAAATACTGACTTAATATATCAAAATTAGTAAGGAAAGACTAGCAATGTTAGTTGCGGTTCACATTAATTAGGCAAAGGATAACTATAATTAGACACATACATTCTGGACTATAGAAAAATAGAACTTTAAAAACTCAGAAAAAGATGGATTTTTTTTCCATTTACTCAGAGTTGGGTTCAGGTAGAATGAAAACCAAAAATATTAAACCTTGTTTATTAAGCACAAATAATTTCAACAAAGAAAATGTGACTGCACACGTTGGCCTGCACCATATACAAACAGGCAAAATAATCTTGAAAAAGAACAAAGTTGGAGGACTCACACTTCCCGATTTCAAAACTTAATACAAAGTGACATTAAATCAAAACATTAGAGTAATGGCATACAGACACATAGACCAATGGAACTGAGAACCCAGAAATAAATTCTCACATATTTGTCAAATGATTCTTGACAAGGGGGCCAGTATCATTCAAAGGGGGAAAAGGGCAGTCTTTTCAATAAATGATGCTGGAAAAACTGGGTATCCACATGCAAAAGATTGAAGATGGACCTCCTACCTAACACTATATACAAAAATTAACTCAATATGCTTTGAAGATCCAAACATTAAGGGTGAAACTTTTAGAAGAAAACAGGAGAAAAGCTTGATGAAGACACTGGATTTGTCAACAGTCCCCTGAATAGGGCACTAAAAGTACAAGAAAAAAAAAAGTTGGGACTTTATCAAAATTACTTTTGTGAATCAAAAACCACTATGAACAGAGTAAAAATGCAAATCACAAAAAGGGAGAAATATTTGCAAATCATGTATCTGATAAGTGATTGATATCCAGAATATACTTTAGTCCTCCCTTCTTTTGAAGGGATTAGTCACACCACAGATATCAAACCCTTTATATACCATATACATCCTTATGATAAAGTTTAATTTTTAAATTAGGCACAGTAAAAGATTAATAGAATAACATAAATAATACATATACTGGAATAAAATTATGTGAATATAGTCTCTCTCAAAATATCTTACTGTATTCACCCTTCTTGTAATAATGTGAGATAAAATGTGATGAAGTGAAATGAATGACATAGGTATTGTGACATAGTGTTAGGCTACTAATGACCTTCTGATATGTCAGAAGGAAGACCATCTGCTTCCAGACCACAGCTGACCACAGGTAACTGAAGCCAGGCAAAGTGAAACCGTGAATAGAGAGGAAACTACTGTATAGAAGACTCTTAAAACCCAACAAATCCTTTCAGAAATGGGAAAAATTCTGACATTTCTCTTAAGAAAATATACAAATGGCACATGAGAAAATGCTCACCATTATTAATCATTAGGAAAATGCAAATCAAACCCCAATGGGATGCACATCATCCCCAGTAAAATGGCTACTATATATATATATATATATATATATATATATAAACAAAACACAGCAAATAACAAGTATTGGTGAGGACGTGGAAAAACCGGAATCCTTGTGCACTGTAGGTAGGAATGTAAAATGGTGTAGTCAATATGGAGAATATGGCAGTTCTTTAAAAAAAAAAAATTACCATATGATCCAGCAATTCCACTTCTAGGTATAAAACCCAAAGAACTGAAACTAGAATGTCACAGAGGTATCAGTACACCTACGTTCATAACAGCATTATTCACAATAGCCAAAAGTTGAAGCAACCCAAGTATCCACCAGTGGATAAACAAAATGTGGTTGGTATATACACACAGCATTAAAAAGGAAGGAAATTCTGACATATGCTACAATGTAGATTGGACTGTAAGGACATTTTAAGTGGAAAAAAAGCAAGCCATGAAAAAACAAATACTACAGGATTCCATGTGAGGTACCTACAGTAGTCAAATTCATATAGACAGAAAATAGAATGGTAACTGCCATGAACTTAATATAGACCAACTTCACAAAAATTGTATTTAAAAACTCTAAGCATTAAATGCACAATATTAAGAG